>NW_017617462.1:2097500-2651579 GCF_001879475.1 Ipomoea nil
CCTATTTAATGTTGCAGTCTGCATTAACTTACCAAAAAGTGTTTGAATCTTTGGAGTCTGATTGCTCTTTTAAGTCTGATTTGGGTAATTCAATTCCTGATTTTATGGACTGGGAATCTGTTGGCAGTCTGGTTCATTTGCTGAAGTGTTTTTATGACATGACCATTAGAATTTCTGGTTCTTTATATGTCACCTCAAACACTTTCTTTACTGAGATTTCTGATCTGTACTGCCTATTGAAAGGCATGGTGGAAGTTGGTGGGCCAGTTGGTGTGATGGGGAAAAATATGAAGGCAAAATTTGAGAAGTATTGGGGTGATGTGGAAAAAATGAATCTAATGATATTTTTTGCAAACATTCTAGACACTAGAGACAAGTTAGAGTATATGCCTACTCAGTTTAATCATATGTATGGTGAGGAAAAGGGTCAAAAATTCTATGACAAAGTAGTTGCTGGTCTTGCTGAGTTATTTGATGATTATTCTACATCTGCCTCTTCTTCTGTCCCTTCTGTGCCTGTGTCTGTACAGCCTACATCTGCCTCTTCTGTTTCTGTTGGGAAGCCACAACATTTTCTGAAGTCCCAAATTAAAAAGCAAAGATTGGAGTCTGGGGGTAAGAAACAAACTGAGTTGGATATGTACTTGAGTGAGGGAATAGTTGAAGAGGAAGAATCTTTTGACATACTTGGATGGTGGAAGATCAACTCTGCTAGGTTTCCAGTTCTGTCTAAGCTTGCTAGGGATGTCCTAGCCATTCCAATCTCCACTGTAGCCTCAGAATCTGCCTTCAGTACATCTGGAAGAGTATTGGATCCTTTTAGGAGTTCTTTAACTCCAAAAATTGTGGAAGCATTGGTGTGTACACAAGATTGGCTTAGAAAGCAAAATACTCCTTTATGTATTGAGGAGAATCTGGAAGAGTTGGAGAGGTTTGAAAAAGGTATGACTTTGTAGTTTGAACATTATAATCCTTTATACTTATATTTTAAATTGCTTAAATTGTTAATACTTTTCTTGTTTATTTTGCAGAGTTAAGTGGTGATGGTGGAAGTGGGAGGTCTCTTGGTTCTACACTTGCTACAATTCCTGTAATGTTATTATTTACATTACTTGATTTTATTGATTCTAACTAAATTGCAATCTAATCTCACTTGCTATTTTTTGAGCCCACTGGACATCTCACATCTGTAAGTCTCAGACTCTGTAACTCTGTAAGTGTGAAGGTCTGGTAACTTGCACTAAGTTGCTGCCTCATGTACCTTGGGCATTTGGTAATGTATGGACTCTTTTATTCTGTCTGTTCACTTTAAGTTGGCAAGTTTGGCAATGATGAAGCTTCCACCTTCAATCTGAAAAGGAAAGGATTAAGTTGGTCAGTTGCTCTATACTTAAGGTATATTGAAGCAATAGGCCCTTAATCCAAATGATATGTAAAATATGCTTACTGAGCCAATATTTATATAATCCCTTCTCTGTTTTTCATTTTCTAATGCTTGCTCAGTTGCTTTACTTGTTTACTTGCTTGTGTACTAATTATCTACACTAACTTGCCACAATTCACAGGAAGAAGAATAACTACTCTAATTGTCTGAATTCTAAAAGTCTAGGAGTTGCTGAATGCTGAGTTGCTGATTTTGGGTGAATTTGTTTTTGTGGGGCTTCGGTTTAAAGTTTAAACAGTTATGTAAATTTGTATGTAGTAAGTAGTATACAAGCTAGTATGTATGTACTTCTGTAGTTTTTTTGGAGTCTTAGTCTCTTAGACTCTTAGTCTTAGCCACTTAAGAGTTAAGACTCTTAATGTTAGTTAATAGACTACTTAGTAATACTAATTACTAACTTAGTAACTTAGTATTACACTATTACTGGTATTAGTCTATTACACTATCATTCTATTAATTATTTACTTATTTATTCAGTATTATTCAGTATTTCAAACTTTCAGTTACTTATTATTTTGCTTTTGATTTTAATTTATGAATTTTTGATTTGATTTCAACAATTGTTAATATCCGAAATAATTTCGGATATCCGACCGACCCGACCAAACCCGAACTAGGATATAACCGACCGGATAAGTCAGCATTTTTAAACGGATAGGGTAGTCAAAATACAAAACCGAAATCCGAACGGATGCACCTATCTCTCACCCGATCCGTCCGAACCGTCCGAATGCACACGCCTAACTTTGCGTACCAAGATTTATCAAGAATTTTATCCGAGTGAGACCGGGAGAATTAAAAAGGAAATTTTGAACAAGTGTTCATCCATTTAGCTTTTGGGAAAATTCACTTTCCACCCCAAAGTAATAAAGAAATATCATTTTTAGTCTATGGTTCATGATACATGGTGGACCACAAGACATCCAAAAATCCCTTATAAAGTCATCTTCTAGCTTGGGAAAATTACCCATTTGCCCTCAATCAATCATTGTGTATTATCCTAGGGTTTTGAACCCTATATAAACCCTTCATTCCATCACATTTTCCTGATCTCATTTTCATTGCCTCTTCCTCACATTTGTCTGCCAACATCCAAGGAGAAAAGCTCCAACCTAGTAAGCTTGTTCATCTTCCTTTCTAGCATCATTTCTCTTCTAGTTTTCTTTAGTCTTTAAGAATATAGGCTAACGATAGAAGGTGTGTTGGGAAGTGTAGGTGGTGAAGGAGGCTCAAGCTAGACCAAGAGGAAGAAGAGATCCCAGCAAGAAGAAGATGTCTACAAGAGGTATAACTCCATGGATTCCTCTCTAGTTTTGGCTCTGTGAAGCCTAGTATTGAGTAGAAATGAGTAGAAATTATGATTTTTTAATGTGTTTATGTTTGGAAGTGATATAAGATGTGTTTGTGATTTGTTGGAATTGTTTTGGAAGTGTTTGGACAAGTTTTTGCAGGTAGAACTCTATCTGGTGCACAAGATAGTGTGGACCAGATCAGAGTGGCGGCCCATCAGAAAGACCGCCGGCTAGAGCCGTGCCACCACGGGACTAGGGTACGGCCCTTGGAGGGGGCCGTTGCCTAGTCCCGGCACTTTAACGGAGCTCATGGGGCGGACCATGAGGAGTCCCGCCCCAGGTCCCTGAGTTTGTACTGTGAAGGTTTTGTGCAGTGGCCGGGCCCTTGTGGTTCAGCTACGTGTCGTTTCTAATCGAGTGTTACGGGCCCTTGTGGCTCGGCTCTTCGAGATCGTCTTGACGCACGTTTTGGCTTTAATTTCGTTGAATTTGGATTAAAAACAAGTATGTTACGAAGGATTTTGTGAAGAAATGTTACACAATGCATATTTTGCTAAACTCTCTGTGTTTGAGAAATTGTTGATTTTGTGATCAAATAATGATTTTATTGAGTAAAGAAGCATGATCCTTTGAGAATTGGATTTATTATGAAAACATGACTAAATTGTATTATTTGATCAATGAGAATAGAAGCATACTTGTTGAGTGAAATGTATAGAAAGTGATATTTTACAAACCGAGCATGTTGATATATCTTTGAATACTTCATGTTAGTGTATACATGATTTAAAAGCATATTATAAAGCATATTGACATTTCACATGATGCATATTTCGAAAATGCATAAGGGACCAACGTGAGTCCAAGAATACTTTCAAAAACCATAAGCATGTGGTATATCATTCTTTGATGCATTGAGAAATAATAGAATTGTTGCATGCATGAGATTGATGCATGAGAGATATATTTATGTATTATCTATATCGATGAGGTTTTGGAGGATACCGTTTGGACTATGTTCCTCTCGGGAGATATTTATGGACATTGCGGTCCCAGAGTATGTAACGCGGCGTATTCCCACGTTACGAGGTTGGAAACTTCCCGCTGGGCTTGGAATCCTGGTTAGGGGGTGTGCACACTAATAGTTCGATACCTGATTCCACAGAGTTTGAACCACGAGATTGGTTCCGTAGACGGTAGGAGATATTGGTTCGGAATTATGCCGTTCCCGATGGGGTAAGTCACACTTCTGTAAAACCCTAATCCGTCTACTAGTATAAGAGAAAGAAAGAGAGTCAACAGAGACTCGAGAAAGAGGGTCAACAGAGACTCAAGAAAGAGAGTCAAGAGAGACTCGTGAAAGTAACAAAGGAACCTCTACAGAAAGTACTCTAATATATATAAATGAGTGTACAATTATATTATTGTACTAGATTGCATATGAACATGGATATTTTAATGCACTAGATTGTATATGAGTATGAGTATATTGTTGCACTAGATTGCATAAGAATATGATTATATTGTTGCACGAAATTGCATATGAGTAAGAGTATATTGTTGCACTAGATTGCATAAGAATATGATTATATTGTTGCACGAGATTGCATATGAGTAAGAGTATATTGTTGCAATAGATTGCATAAGAATATGATTATATTGTTGCACGAGATTGCATATGAGTAAGAGTATATTGTTGCACTAGATTGCATAAGAGTATGATTATATTGTTGCACGAGATTGCATATGAGTATGAGTATATTGTTGCACTAGATTGCATAAGAGTATGATTATATTGTTGCACGAGATTGCATACGATTAAGAGTATATTGTTGCACTTGATTGCATAAGAAGCATGATCATAATGCTATACATGTTTGTATACGAATAGAGCTTCGTAAAAGATTGTTATTTGAGAAGTTTAACTTGAGATATTCCCTTGAGCATGATTATTGTGATGTAGTAGAAGTTCCACTTAATAAGTTATGTGATAAAAGTTTGGAAGTATGTCTGTATGTGAACACCTGATTTATATGGTCTTTTAGCATGACCCTATCTGTAAGCATGAATTGCTTGATAAGCTATTTGAGAAGTCTATATGTTGATGAATCTACGTGATCAGTCTTATACAAATATAAGCATGTCAGCTGTTATTATAGGGTGCAAGCATCTAGAAAGATTACGATAATCTAAAGATGATTTGAGATTAGCTTATTGATATAAAAATATCAAATGTTTTCCAAGTTTATGTTAGAATGCTTTACAGGGTTGAGTGTGGTTATACTTAGCTTCGTGCTAACAGGTGTTTTTCCTGTTTATCTATGTGTTGCTTGTAAAACCACTTTCAGGTGGGCTCAACAGTGAGAAGCGAGTTAGATTAGCCTCTTAGTCTGAGCTGTCTAAACTCTAGTTCTACTTATGATGTCATTATGGATTTAGACTTATGACCCTATACCTTATGATGATGTTTGTAAACTGTTTTGGGGTGACGTATTTTCCCCCTTACTTTCAGTATTTATTTTAAATTCCCAAACTTAATGGTATTTGTAGTTTGACCCCCTTTTGCCTGTGCAATCACCCAAGAGTGGTAGTTGTGGCGGTGACACACCCACTACTTATCATTTAGATTTCCGCTGCTTAGTTTATGTTAATGACTGTTTAGAGATGTAATTAAGAGTTAGAAAAGTTGGGTGTTGCACATACGTGTATATATATATATATATATATATATATATATATAGGCAAGTTCAGGTGCAGCGGTGTCTTACGGTGCGATGGTGCGACATCACCAATAGTTCAACAAATATACACCATCAACGTTAGGAAAATACACCACAAAATAGAGACAAATTAGGTACGCATCAACAAAAACACCATTAGGTGTGAGTAAAAACACCATACAGTGTTCGAAAATACACCATTGGGGGTGGTGAGTTATATGGTATATTTTTGGGTCTGTTGTGTATTTTTTTGGGTCTGTTGTGTATTTTTTGGTGTTTTTTGCATTCCATTGTGGTGTGTTTCCCTTACACTGTTGGTGCATGTTGTTAACACTGTTGGTGTATTCTGAAATTTCGTCGCACCGCCGCACGGGAATACCCCGCCGCATTTGAACTTTCTTTTTATATATATATATATATATATATATATATATATATATATATATATATATATATATATATATATATATATAGTTCCTGTGACAACATGTCTTCCCGTGCGGTCAGTGCGACATACACCATTAGCTATGCATAATTGCACCATACAATGTTCGAGAGTACACCAGAATGAAACGCCAAAAAATACACCACACATAATGGTGTATTTTCAAACATTGTGTGGTGTATTTAAGCATACCTAATGGTGTATGCCGCACGGGAAGACCTGTTCTCTCAAGAACCAAAATAAATAAATAAATAAATAAATAAATAAATAAATAAATAAATAAATAAATAAATATATATATATATATATATATATATATATATATATATATATATATATATATATATATATATATATAGGCGAGTTCAGGTGCGGCAGTGTCTTACGGTGCGGCGATTTCTTACGATGCGGCAACACCAATAGTTCAACAAATATGCACCATCAACGTTAGGAAAATACACCACACAAAACAGAGTAAACAGAGCCCTGCATAACCAAACACACACCATTAGGTGTGAGTAAAAACACCATACACTGTTCGGAAATACACCATTGGGGGTGGTGAGTTATATGGTGTATTTTTTTTGAGTTTGTTGTGTATTTTGTGATGTTTTATTGCATTTCATTGTTGTGTGTTTTTATTACACTGTTGGTGTATTCTGGAATTTCGCCGCACCGCCGCACGGTAAGACCCCGCCGCATATGAGCGCTCTTCCATATATATATATATATATATATATATATATATATATATATATATATATGGTCAGGTTCATATGAGAACAGGTCTTCTCGTGCGGTTAGTGCGGCATACACCATTAGGTATGCATAAATGCACCACACAGTGTTCAAAAAATACACCATTACGTGTGGTGTATTGTTTTTTTTTTTTTTGTGTGGTGCATTTTTTGGCATTTCATTATAGTGTATTATCGAACACTGTACGGTGCATTTATGCATATCTAATGGTGTATGTCGCACTGACCGCACGGAAAGACCTGACCTCACAGGAATCAAAATATATATATATATATATATATATATATATATATATATATATATATATATATATTTTGATTCCTGTGAGGTCAGGTCTTTCCATGCGGTCAGTGCAACATACACCATTAGATATGCTTAAATGCATCATACAGTGTTCGATAACCAACTGCCCAGAAGAGAAATGAGATTCAATCGCAACCATTCACGTGTCCATATCTAACGGCCAGAAAAAAAAAATTTAAATGCGATGGTATTTTTTATAAACAATTTAACTTTGAAGTACATTTAAATTGTGTTAAAAATGCAAGTATCAGTTTCATATACTACACCTAAGTGCAAGTAAAATATATTAAAAGTGCAACAAATAATGTACATTGTGCATCAATATTTAGTTCATCCAATGTTATTAATAGTTTCATCAAACGTTATCATTAATTGCACCAATGTGAAAGACGTTATCATTACGTACGTCAATGTTACAAAGTAAATTACTTGCACTATTAAGTGAAAATTGTTTCATCTTTAAGTGATTTTATTTGCACTTTTTATTTGCATAGTTGCACCAGTTACTTTGGTGCAAGTAATATGTGTTCGAAGTGCAAGTCACTGGTGCAACTATGCAAGTAAAAAGTGCAAGTCAAATCACTTAAAGATACAACCATTTTTTATTTAATAGTGCAACTAATTTACCTTTTAAATTTTGGTGCACCTAATGATAACGTTTTTCACATTGGTGCACTTAATGATAACATTAGGTGCAACTACGTTAAGTGATAACGTTTGCACCAAAGTTTGAGTTCTTTCATGAGAATGAATGCCCATGAAAGAACTGAAAATCAAACACTGTCGTTCATATGTCCAGGTTTAATGCATCAAATGTATTTTTTTTAAAAAAAACGCAGTGACATTTTTGTAAATAACTCAAACTTTGGTGCAAGTAACTGGTACAAATGTACAAGTAAAAGTGCAAGTAAAATAATTTAAAAGTGCAATCATTTTCACTTAACAGTGCAAGTAATTTACCTTTTTAACATTAATTGGTACACCTAATGATAACATCTTTCGCATTTGTGCACTTAATGATAACGTTTGATGTAACTAATGATAACATTAGGTGCATTTAAAATTGATGCCCAATGTACATTATTTGTTGCCCCACTTTTAATAGATTTTACTTGCACTTTTAATATATTTTACTTGCACTTAGGTGCACTATATGAAACTGTTATTTGCACTTTTAACACAATTTACTTACACTTCAAAGTTTAATTATTTACTAAAATGCCACTCCATTTTTTTAAAATAGTTTTCTGATGCATTAGATCTGGACACGTGGACGGCTGCAATTGGTTCTCAGTTCTCTCCTGGTAGTTGGTTCTCACCTAATCTGTCTCATATATATGTTAAGATATATATATATATATATATATATATATATATATATATATATATATATATATAGAGAGAGAGAGAGAGAGAGAGAGAGAGTTCCAATGAAAACACTTGTTTAGGTGAGAACGTGAGAACAAATCGTGTGCATCCATCTAATATTATTTAATAATCAAGATCAATCGTGTTTGCACACATTAATTGCATTCGCACACATTTATGTTAAACATAAATAATCTAACTACACTGAATAATAGTAAACGAGAAACCTGACATCGTATAAGCGGAAGCGATGATCGTGTTGATCTCCAGCCACAGTTGATATTCTTGTTGTGTTGCCCCTTGAACGGTAGACCGTTAGCCATATTTGTCTCATACTTGACTCAGAACCCTAGATGGCGTATTGGTGTCTACTGAGCAGTATGAGTACCATATCTGTATGTGCTATATAATGAATATCCTGAAGTCCATCGATCCAGGTTTATATTAGGCGCAGAGTCTAGTTGAATACCAACTTCTAGTTATTCAATCCCACCAGACCACTTAATAAGTCTTGTCAACTTGCACCACTTAATTAAGGCCCTAATATATAATATATAATATATAATATATAATATATATTATTAGGAAAAATCTTACATTCTCCCACTTGGTGCAAGTACTAGCACAACCCTCGCCAAAGAACAAAACACAAGAATCATAGTGACATGTCCTCTATTTAATCAGAGTAGTATCCATTATGGTCACCTGCATTTTAATTCTCCAACTTAGGTCCTTCATGGGCAAACCCAACGCTTATTCTTGGTACCTTAAGGGATGTTTCTCAATATATATTAGGTGCACAACTAAAAGGAGAAACACATCCAAAATTGTACAAAAGAGTACACTGTATGATCTCTAAAATTTTAGAAGCATGCCTTAAGAAGAGATCTCTTAACGTTAGCATAATGTTAACTATATTCTATGACTTCTTAATAAGTTAACATAAGTACTATCTCTAACGGCTAAGAGCTTAGAGTTAACACGTCTGTTACTCCCACTCATCAAAATAGCCAAAAGATAGTCAAGTCACACAGAAGCATTCCAATAACTTAGACAACAAACCAAAAGTCTAAGTCCATAAATTTGGAATCTTAATCATACACCATAACTTCCCAAATAACTCCAATGTCCACTATAAATGAACTAAACATAATGAGTCTTACTTATATGTCTCACAAAATTGTCTTGAGCCTTACAAATCAAAATGGCTCAGGATCAATTTTGAAGAAACTAAAAACTCTATTAATCACTAAAGGATTTATTAAATGTCAGTGCACCACAAATTAAATGCTTTTATTCTAATAAATTCCTTAATATTGTTACAACATTTTCATAAATATGTTGTACAACCAAACATTCAATAATTTGAACTGATGAATTTACAAGATTAATACTTGTAGAATCTTTTGGATTTATTGTTTGACATACAATCCAATTTAGTATGTATGAAGACAATAATTAAATCCATAATCTTTAATGGAGCATCTTAACGATCTTTTTCTAAATGATCACTCCCACTGATTAAAATATTATTTAGCGAAATTAATAAAATGAACTTAATAATATTCATACTCATAATTAATTTGACCAACTAATAAATGAAGATCAAATTCACCACCATTAGTTGGGCATACTAAATAATCAATTTTTGGTTCTAATTAAAATCCAACTAAATAATGAAGATATAATTCCCCACAATAGTCGTACATACTAAAAAAACACCTTCCGAAACCAAGTTAGAATTTGGCTCAAAAGATTATTATTGGAATCCAAGAGGTATGTCAAATCACGTAACTTACTACAGTTAGTATGAAGAACCGAGCAAGATTCGTGGATCAATTTAATAAAAGTGGCTATCTAAATTTTGGGAAGTAACCGAAAACATGTTTTGCCAATGCAAACCATGAAACTTAGAATTATAATTGTGCTAAATTTATAAATTCTGAGAATTGTGATAAAATTATTATCTAATGGGTTGAGAGATTTATCGACATAAAACTTGCAATCGTTATGCTATGGCCCCGTGTCCAGCATGCATTGTGGACACGGTAACGGTGCCGTTAGTGGCACCATTATCTTCCACCATTTTTTTAAAAAAATTTCAGACCGCTTTGTTATAGGAGCATATGTTCATAATTTTATTACTATATGTTCATAATTGTAAGTTCATAATGTTAGAGCTCTATGTTCATAATTCCATAACTGTATATTCATAATTGCATAATTGTACATTCATACTTCCATAACTGTACATTCATAATTCCGTAACTGTACATTCATAATTCAATAACTGTAAATTCATAATTTTCGAAGCTCTATGTTCACAATTTTAGAGCTCTAAGTTCATTATTTTATCACTATATGTTCATAATTGTAAGTTCATAATGTCAGAGCTCTGTGTTCACAATTCCATAACATACATTCATAATTCCATAACTGTACATTCATAATTCCACAAACAAATAACGCCATTAAAGGCGAGGCAAAATCAATTTTTTTTTTTAAACTGGAATGCCGCGTTTTCCCTGAAAACGACGTCGTTTTGGACTCGTGTCCACAATGCATTGTGGACACGAGTCCACAGCATAATTTGTGTAAAACTTGTCTGTGGGCTAAAGTTTTAATTCTATTAAATCCAATTAAGAAACCCTTATGATAATATTTTAACCGCAAATTCTGCTGTGGACTCGTGTCCACAATGCATTGTGGACACGAGTTCAAAACGACGTCGTTTTCAGGGAAAACACGGCATTCCAATTTTTTTTAAAAAAAAATTGATTTGTCTCGTCGTTAACAGTGTTAACGGCGTTATTCGTTTGTGGCATTATTAATGTACAGTTATGGAATTATGAACACAGAGCTCTGACATTATGAACTTACAATTATGAACATATAGTGATAAAATTACGAACATAGAGCTCTAAAATTGTGAACATAGAGCTTCGAAAATTATGAATTTACAGTTATTGAATTATGAATGAATAGTTACGGAATTATGAATGTACAGTTATGCAATTATGAATGTACAGTTATGGAATTATGAACACAGAGCTCTGACATTATGAACTTACAATTATGAACATATATAAATAAAATTATGAACATATACTCCTATAACAAAGCGGTCTGAAATTTTTTTAAAAAAAATGGTGGAAGATAACGGTGCCACTAACGGCACCGTTACCGTGTCCACATTGCATGCTGGACACGGGTCCATAGCATAACGATTGTATTTTCACAATTACTAAATAGCCAGAAGAATCTAGTGACATAAAACTTGCCTGTGGGCTAAAGTTTTACTCAATTAGATCCAACTGAAAAATTTATTTATGATGAAACATTTATCAAATGAGTTGAAAATCAAGTGACACAAAACTTGCATGTAGGCTAAAGTTTTACTCAATTAGATTCATTACAACCATTATGATAAAACTTAAGAAATCATGTTCCTTTTCTTAATCCCTGTGGGCAAATTAAGAAATATGATATAAAATTTACATCATTAAATTAAACTTCTTGATAGAATTAGAACTCATTATTTCTATCATCACTGATAAAACTACTAAACTACATTCCGATACATAATTGCCTATGAGCTAAATTATGACCGTAGTCCAGTATTTCATCCTGATTAATCATACAAATATAACAAAATTGTCTGTGGGCTAAATTCCATCATATTACATACAATTAATCACAAATGATATGACCAAAACTTTATGTGATCAAAATAAAATGCTTAATGTATAATTTTAATTGATTAAGGATGTTTTGGCTACTCCCAAACCAAATTAAAATTATAAGATCACTAGACAATTATCAATTCCTTGCATAACCTATATAATTTTAACTGATTAAGGATGTTGTGGCTACTCCCTAACCAAATTAAAAATTATAATATCGTAACTTAATAATCTTAGGTAGTTGAATATGCTGTAGCTATTCCTTAATTAACAAAGATTGAAAATTTAAGAGACTTCAGTAAATTAAAGATGTTTTGCCTATTCTTTAATGAACCGAAATCAAATCACATTGGCAAGGAATACCTAAAATTTTAGCAAATTATACCAGATTGTGATGGGAAAAACTAAATATACTCCCAAAAAAGGTGGTTAGAGACTAAGTCTCACTGAAAACCAATTCCTTAGATAGAGTATCAATTTAAGGAGACTAGTAACACAAGATGTTCTTAAGTCATGGTCATTAAAACTAGTATGCCTCCCAGATTCATATACACTTAATGTATAATTGTCTGGGGTATAAAATGAAAAAAAAAAAAAGGACCCAACATTTTGAATAATAATGTACTGGATATATATACTTTAAAATTTTAAACTGTAAGCCCATGGCAAAATGTTTTAATGCATAAAGATCAAATTTATGAGAAATAACTGAATTTACAAATTCAAACAATATCAACCCAAAAAGATATGCTAACATTTGTAAATCAAAATCTCACAAACCCTAGCTAATTGCATAATTAAACTTAATATTATGCACTTACTGTGATCGAATGCATAAAACAATATAAAGAATATGAACCAACTAAAGAATATGAATTTACATCAAATATTCATTTATTCATATTTAACCAAATATGGGCAATCATAATTCAAAGAACTAAATGAACTATGGAATTAATGGCAATAGTCAATTGCCAAGCAAACGTGTTTTTCCAAAATTACTAAATTGACTCAAAATCACTCTTCATTAGGGCTGTGCATCGGACGGTTCTGCCGGGTTCGGTTTTCGGATTACAGCTATTAAACCCTATCCGTGTATTTTCTAAGTGTAAACTTATCGGATATATAAATCTTGGATTTCGGACGGTTTGCATCGGATTACGGACTAAATCGGATATGTATTAAAAATTCATAAAAACTACAAATTAACTACTGAATAAGTAAATCAACACTAAATAAGTTGTAACTTGTTAACTTCTAAGTAGTAAGTATTAACTACTAGTAGTTAACAATTTACAACTTCAAAATCACAAGTTCACAAATCACAACTAAAACGTTAGCCCTATTCGGCTATGTCTAATGCCTCTATCAGGCTAACAGCTAACAGCTAACTTGTTACAAGTTAATGAAGCTAACAACTTTACAGCTTACAACTTACAAGTTACAATTCAAAAACAGTTTATAGATTCAAATTCTCAAAAAATAAGTTGTTAAGACACCATTCAAAAACCAAATGCAGCAACAGCAACTCAGCAAACCAGCAACTCAGGCACTCAGCATTCCTCATCTTCCTGCTTAAGGTGCAAATTTAAATAGCAAATAACAAAAAGAAAAAAAAAAACTGAAAAGAATAACAGTTTAACATTTTTTGCTCAAAAATCCAAAATAGGCTCAGATTGCTGTTGTTTCATATCATTAAGATTTGAGGGAAATTGCTTCTAAAGTTTTGGAACTAAATCCAAAACTTGAGCAACATACCAACCCCAAGTCCTTTGATTCAGACAAAGGTGGAAGCATCATCATAGCCCATACTACTGCACATACCTGTCAAGCTGTAACCTGATGTTCAAATGTTCAATCAAGTGGAACTGTGGAAGGGGCTGGGGCACTAAAATGCACTTACATAATTGAATTCATAAACCATAAATAAAAACAGAATGGTAATCTAATTTTCTAAGAGAACATAAAAACAACTAAATATAAAACTGAGAGCAGAATGAATGAACATTACTGCAACGGTTGGTAGGGAAGTTCCAGCAGTCCTAACTCCAGTTGGCAACTCTGCAAATAAAAAACACATATTAATTATCATACAAAAAAATACATAATAATAAGTATCATAAAATAAATACATAATAATGAAAGTATTTAAGTAAACTACTATTACCTTTCTCAAGCCTTTCACAATCATCAATATTTTCTTCAATTTGAATAGGTTGATTTGGTAATCTCAACCAATCCTGTGTACAAATTAAAGCTTCCACAATCTTAGGAGTTAAGGAACTCCTAAATGGATCCAACATTCTACCACCGGTTGAAAAAGCACTTTCAGAAGCCACAGTGGATATTGGAACTGCAAGAATATCCCTTGCCATTTTAGAGAGAATTGGCAGTCTTTCAGAGTTCACCTTCCACCATTTTAGGATATCAAAATCAACCTTATCTTCCACAATGGCCTCACTCAAATATATTTGCAGGTCATTCTGTTTAAGGCTTCCACCACTCTCCATCCTTTGCCTTTTCAATTGAGATTTCAACTTACCTTGTGGCCTACCAACAGTTACAGCACTAGGCTGCACACTCACAGAGACAGTTTGAGAAGGTTGGGCAACAGCAGCTGGTTCAGTGTTCACATCCACAGAGTAAGTGGCAGCATAATCATTGTACAACTCAAGAAGTGCAGATTGGACCTTCTCAAAACAGGCTTTGCCTTTATCATCACCATAAAGTTGAGTTAACTGGGCAGGCATGTACTCAACCTTATCTCTAGGATCCAAAATAGTGCTAAAGAAGATCACACAATTCATTTTTTCAGGGTCCCCCCAATATTTCAGAAACTTAGTTTTCATTTGGGTGCCCATTACCTGTAAAAAAGCAAATAATTAACATTAGTTAATATACAGATTTGTTAAATAGTAAACATTTCAGTTAAGGAATGGAATTTACCGTTTCAAATCCAGATTCACCACCAGTCATGTCTTCTAACGTGCAACTAAGATCAGAGATCTCACTGAAGAAAGTGTTAGATGTAACATAAAGAGAACCAAAAATTCTCACAGTCATGTCACAGAAAGTTTTTAGCAGAGTTACCAAACTTTTCACATCAAACCAATCCATAAAAGTAGGCACAGAGGTACCAAGGTCATCAGAAAATGAGGGATCATTTCCCAAATAGGCATCAAAGACTACCTGGTACTGGATTGCAGTGTTCAACATCATATATGTGTTATTCCATCTTGTAGGAACATCCAACTGCAAATCTGATTTGGCTTCCACCCCAATAAGTTCAACAAGATCTCTAAAAAAAATTTAGCCTTGCAGGGGAGTTCCTAACCCATCTAACTGCTTCCCTAACCCTCTTAACTGAAGTATCAGCAAACTTCAACCCATCTTGCACCACCAGATTCAGAATGTGGGCTATACACCTCATGTGCATGTACTTAGACCTTACAGAAGCGATACCCCAAAACATCAACTTACTCTTAAAAAATCCCATGGCAGTATCATTGGAAGAGGCATTGTCAACTGTGACAGTAAAAACATTCTTAATACCCCACTCAACCAGACAAGTCTCCAAGGCCTTGGCTATATACGCTCCCTTATGAGATGAAACAGGGACAAAGGCTATGATTTTTTTTGTTGAGCTTCCACTGATCATCAATGAAATGTGCAGTAATGCACATGTAGTTTATCCTCTGTACAGAGGTCCATGTGTCAATGGTTAAGCTGACTCTTTGGGAGCAACCCTTAAAAATTTGTTTAAGGACTGATGTCTCATCTAGGTATCTTTGGAAAATATCCCTTGAAACTATCCACCTAGAAGGGATTTGGAACCTTGGGCAGGCAACTAGAATAAATCTCCTAAACCCTATCCCACCAAAAAACCTAAAGGGCAACTCATCTATTATAATCATCTCACACAAAGCCCTCCTAATGGCTTCCTGATTAAACACCCATGTGCCTAATTCCCCCTTCAGAACCCCCTGGTGCAGAGGATGAGACAGCATTGAAAGTCAGAAGTGACTGCCTTGTATCCTTCGAGTGAGGATTTTTAAGACAGGCCACCATATAATTTCTTAAAGATGAAGTGCCATGTTTTTTTGGCTGACAACAAAAGATCTTAGAACAATATATGCACCTCCCCTCAATCAGATTGTCCTCTTTATCATGTATCTTTACAAAGTGCTCCCACACCCTGGATCTGGACTCAACCTCTTTTCTCTTTTTCTTTGGAACAACAGGAGTCACCTGAGGCTGCTGAGGTATCTTAGATGCCTTGGGGTTGTCCTTGTCCCTCCTGAGTTGAAAGTTGTGGTCCAGAACTAGGTTGACTGATGCTCTCCATCCAAATAGATGGGCATCAACATTCAGGTTTCAAACAATTGTTTGTCATATAGAATAACGGATCAAGCATTCAAGCATACAAACAATTGAAAGAAATCCATATTCAGACACTTCTTTATGTCATCATCTATCAAGATTTTATAATATTACATTTACATATTTACATTATGCACAAACAGTTAAGAACATTTAAGGGTCATACATCCATAAACATATTCACAAAGAAATCCAGATTCAGAAACTTTATCCAGTTCATCATTATCTGGATTTCAGTTAAGGGCTTCCACCATTTCACATTTAAGCCTTTAACTGTTTAAGGGACATCACAATTCAGATTCAACCATAATATATCAGAATATAACACATAAATCACAAATATAGAACTAGAGTTTGGGTTTAAAATAGCTTCCACCAAAATACATCAGAATATAACACATAAATCACAAATATAGAACTAGGGTTTGGGTTTAAAACATCTTCCACCAAAATACATCAGAATATAACACATAAATCACAAATATAGAACTAGGGTTTGGGTTTAAAACAGCTTCCACCAAAATACATCAAAATATAACACATAAATCACAAATATAGAACTAGGGTTTTGGTTTAAAACAGCTTCCACCAAAATACATCAGAATATAACACATAAATCACAAATATAGAACTAAGGTTTGGGTTTAAAACAGCTTCCACCAAAATACATCATAATATAACACATAAATCACAAATATAGAACTAGGGTTTGGGTTTAAAACAACTTTCACCAAAATAGATCACACTATAACACATATATCATCATATAACACAAATAGATCAAAATACAGTGAATAATCATAAATATAAAAACTAGGGTTAGCGATTTACTTGTTTTCCCCAAATACTCCCCGGAGAACAAGGGTCTCTAACCAGTAATCACCAGAGAGAAGGGCTTCCACCATTCTAAGCCTCCAACGGCCACCAGAGAATCAGACACAGCCGGACAGTGCACAGGTCTCAACGACTCAACGAGTAAGTGAGTCACTGAGATTAGAGAAGAAGAGAGGACTCTAAGAGACTGAGATTCTGAGAGTATGAGAGATTGAGAGTATGAGTCACAGTCTCACACTCTCACAGAGAGAATCGGAGATTCGGAGTAGAGAGAAGTCAGAGAGAATGAGAGATTGAGAGAATTAGGGTGAAGGGTCTCAGAGAGTGGAGTGTAGGGCTGCGCAAAAGCTAAGGCTTACATATATAATAGCCTTATACGACGTCGTACCATACTAAACCTTAGCAAACCCTAGGAAAGATCAGATAGTTCGGGCGGGTCGGATGCGTTCTTTGCCTACCCTATCCGAACCACGTAATCCGGCGTCGTTTCACTTGGCGGATCGATTTTGTGATGTCGGATTCGGCTCGGGTTCGGATGCGTTGCAACGGGTCTCGGGTCGGGCGGTTTTTTCGGGTAGGTTCGATTTTGCACAGCCCTACTCTTCATATCCCAGTTAATAATAATATTATTATTATTAATAACAAAATTGCAAATAACCAAAATAGCAATAAATAGCCATAATAATATTATCACATTAAGTAGGAAACTAAATATGGAAAAAACAATGGTTAAAACCGCTAATATTTATAAACGTTTTTCGATAAAATTTTGAAAACTTAATAAAATTTGAAATTCGAAAAACATAAATGTCAAGAAAATTATTTTCTATACTGGAATATTGCCACATAAATTTATTTGGAAACAGTTCAAGATGCATAACTGAATACCATAACAGTATTAATGTCATCATTAATTAATTATTAATAGTAATAAGTAACATTATAGTCACTATTAACTTTAATAATAACAAATTAAAGTATGGTAATGCACATATTAATGTTTCCATTTTTCTAAAGAATAAAATATGTGACTAGTCCAAATTAGCGGTTAACTGTAACTGTAGCACTAATTATCAATAATAAACATAAAATATAATTAATGGCTAACCTTAATGATGCAAACCGCATCTCCCCATCGCGCTAGCAATGATGACAATCCACAAAAGAAGAAAAAAAAAACTCTAGAATTCTCCCAATCTTCACTATCGATGTCAATAATCTCGATGCAGCGTCCAATGGTACGTTAAAGATTTATTGGTACGACTTAATTACCAACATTAATAGTCATGTAAAATCATGCCAATGTACCAAATATAGCAGATTACCATGAAATAATAATTATTATGAAAGGTAATAAATGAGATTAGCCCCTAAACTTAATAACAGTAATTAATAATGCCAATTAATAATAACTACAATAAAGGTAAAATTGTAATTAAGAGATGCCAAATACTAATCTCAATTTACCACATAATAATTAATCATGACTATTATGATTCTTAGAGAGACTGAAGTTAAGGTAACAACCAAATTATCATTATACAGACAATATACCAACTATATTGCTTTTGCCATGAAATTAAAGACTTAATATTATTATTAAGGCACTTAAAACTATTGATAGATTAAAAATTAATCAACTTAAATAATAGTTATAATTCTAAATGGCCAAAATAACAATTAAATCCTTACATCATTAATGTCTCAAAAATAGGCCAAGACAATAATTATAGCAATTAATTACTCAAATTAGGCTCATAAACCTCAATGGCCCAAGTGAATTATAACATTGATGAAAAATGGTCTAGTACTAAAATAGACCCAAAACTTAATATTATTGCCAACGATGAATACCATTAACAAAATATGATAGTTAGTAATAATCAAAACTTAATAAACATGTTATAAACCCAAAATAAGCTATAATTATTATTAAAATATCAATAAAATGGTGGGATCCATACTTTAATGACCCAATATAGGTCCCAAATAGCTTGTTCAAAATTGGTTATAAAATCCCAAAGACACATAAAACTAAAACGTGCTCAAAATTAAGGGGAAACCAAAGCAAGCTACCTTAGTAGGCTATAATGTCCTAAATTGGCCTAAGGATCTAAAATTGAATGATATTTTAATAATAAATTTATTAGTTAATAATATGATAAATCCAACCTTAATACATGCTATTATGAATGTATAATTATAACAATGAAATAATTATTTAATAAATATACGTAGCATGTATGGATTTGCATATTAATATATTATTAACCCATAGATCATAAACAAATTGCAACACTTCAGGTAATTTAATACAAACCTTAATATTAAATTAAAATTTAAATAGCAAATTAAAACTTAATATTTGCTTCAAACTTAATGATAATTTAATAATTATTTAAGGAGGAATTAAACTGAAAATGAAGCTAGAAGAAGTCTAAATATGATGATGGAAAAACTTAAACAAACCCCAAATAGACAAAATAGGCCCAAAGTTTTTTATTTATTTGAATACTGGACCAGGTCTGCCAGAAATGGGCCTGACCCGGCCCAAATTTACAACCCATCATCATCTTCTTCATCTTTAATCAACAACCTTGAACCCTAACAGCGGCAACGAGACCAGCGAATCGCCGGCGTCACCTGAAGGAGAGGAAGGCAGCGTTCGTCGGAACCAGCACCATCTTAAGGATGGGAGACAACAGCGGCAAACCGGGAAATCCAGCCACCTCCGCCGTTTCTCATCGTCGCGACATCAACGCCACAGGTCGCCACCGTCGAACTCCTCAGTGTCATGACGTCGTCTTTTCAACAGAGAACACAAGCCGCATGGTCTGAACGAAGAACGGCGACAGAGAACACATCGGCGACTTCTTTAATGCCGGCGAGGGGAAAAACGACGCGAGAAAGAAAAAAAATCAGAACTATTTTTTTTTGGGGTGCTGTAGCTGTCGTTCTCATTGCCCAAAAATCGCCGGAAAATCCGGAACACCGACGATCCAAAACGAAATTAAAAAAGTTTTTGATGCTGAAATTAATTTTATTTGTCCAAAAATTAACTGAAATTAATTCCACTGAACCAAATCAATTACATATAATTCATCCAAAATATACATAATATTTTACTCAATTATATCAAAAGATATATATTTTTATATGCGTATTTGGATGAATGTAATTGAAAAACCAAAGCATATACAAAACTTATGTATATGAATTTAATGTTGAGTTTTAGGCAATAACAATCAACCAGGCAGAGATTTTAAAGGTTCTGATACCAACTGTTAGACATAAATAATCTAACTACAGTGAATAATCGTATACGAGAAACCTGACCTCGTATAAGCGGAAGCGATGATCGGGTTGATCTCCAGCCACAGTTGATATTCTTGTTGTGTTGCCTCTTGAACAATAGACCGTTAGCCATATTCGTCCCATACTTGACTCAGAAACCTAGATGGCGTATTGGTCTCTACTAAGCAGTATGAGTATCATATATGTATATGCTATATAATGAATATCCTGAAGCCCATCGATCCAGGTTTATATTAGGCACAAAGTCTAGTTGAATAATTAACAACTTCTAGTTATTCAATCCAACCAGACCACTTAATAAGTCTAGTCAACTTGCACCCCTTAATTAAGGCCCTAATATATAATATATAATATATATTATTAGGAAAAATCTTACAGTTTAACCTATATCAATCTAGCTAGACCATTAAATTTATTAGATTGATGCATAATAATTAATCATACAATGTCACCTAGACCAATCTAGATCAATCGCATTTGCACACACTTAAGCTCGTTTGCACACACTTAATTAGATTGATGCATAAGATTTAGTCTCACGTTCTCACCTAAGCAAGTGTTCTCGTATGTATATATATATATATATAGTCAGGTTATTGTGAGAACAAAACTTCCCGTGCGTTAGGTGCGGTTTACACCATTAGGTATGTATAAATTCACCACACAGTGTCCGAAAATACATCATTATGTGTGGTGTATTTTTTTGGTGTGTGGTGCATTTTGTGGCATTTCATTCTGGTGCATTTTCGTACACTGTGTGGTGTATTTATGCATACCTAATGGTGTAAACCACACCCAGTGCACGAAAAGCTCTGTTTTCATTTGAACCAGAATCTGTATATATATATATATATATATATAGGGAAGGGATCAGGTGCATTTGTTGCTTCCCGTGCGGATGTGCGGTGGATTAATGTGCGTGAGGTTTATACTTAATGTGCGTGAGATTTGTACTCAATGTGCCTGAGATTTGTACTTAATTGCGTCATGTTAATATGCGTGAGTTTTGTACTTAATGTGCCTTAGTATTCTGTTTAATGTGCGTGACATTTGTGCTTAATGTGCCTGAGTATTTCAGAATTACGAGCTCAGAAAGAAGCAGAACAGAAACTCACGCACATTAACGCCCAAGCTTCTTGTTACTTCTTCCTTCAATTTGACCATGGATTCTGGGTTATCAGCTACCTTCAATGCAGTTGAATGTTTATATAAATAACGCATGCACAGTAAAATTTGCACAGCAACAAAATGTGGATTTCTGTTGTATTATTCCCATAATTCTTAACCTCCATAGCTCGCCTCCGCATCATCATCATCAGGGAGGGGGCAAATGGCTACTGGGGATGGGGAAGAAGCTGACATAATATTTTCTGCTGCATTTTACACATTCACGCACATTAAGTACAAATCTCAGGCACATTAAACACAACACTCACGCACATTGAGTACAAATCTCACGCACATTAATCCACCGCACATCCGCACGGGAAGCAACAAATGCACGGGAACCTTTCACTATATATATATATATATATATATATATATATATATATATATATATATATATATATATATTTATTTATTTATTTATTTATATTTAGGGGGCTCCAATTCCCATGAGAACCTGTAATCTAATTTGGACCACTAAAATTAGACAATCCACGGTTATGATCAAATCGTCATAATATACTATAATTAGCACTTATTAAGGGCACGGATTAATTAGGATTGCTACACCGAAAGGCAGTTATTTCAGTCAACGGGCTCTCTAATGAGTTCAATAGACTCATTGAGTAGTATCGTTGGACCAACATGTTTATTTAACCCGTTGATAGACTCGTGACCACTGAGTAGTTTTTGATTATTCACTTGGCACTTGTCATGCGCTCATTTTGCTTTGATCGTGCATTCTTATATCGACTTTAGTTATTCGCTTCGCCCAAGCCGTGCATTCATATTACTTTGACAGTGCAATGTTATGCAAAATATCGTGCATTTCTCTTGTTGTGCATTTCTCTTGTTGTGCATTCACATACAGCACAACATCCTATGATGCACATCCCAATATATATCCGACGATGCACCAAACTAAGCGTACTGATGCACATCTCACCTGCCTACGATGCACAACTCACAACACTGGTTCCACAACTAGTCAACTAACACAACCAAACTATCCAGAACGCATACATATACACCAACATCCACATATATGCAATATTATATATACTCAAAAAAACAAGCGGAAAAAAACAAAAAATACTGATCACTTTTCATATATGGACGATTAAGACGAACACTCGATTGATGATGAAGAAATCGCAACTCCAATCCACAACAGTGATCTAAGAAAATAAAAACAAATCTGGTAACATCTGTTGCAATACCCTTTGAACCTTCCCTTGTGAATACATGTTTACTCTACTGGCTGTACGGTAGAACACGATGTCTTTGAACCGACTGCCGTTTGTGTAGACGATGACATATCTCACATAGGAATCTCCCAACCATGCTCTTGTTCTCACGAGTGTGCCTGTTTTGGTCGTGGGTCACCGTTCCTGGTTCTGCGAGAGTTTCTAAAGAATTGTGCCCAACAATTCTCCTTTGAAGCGACCCTCACTTCTCTCTTACATAGGTGATTCTTTCTCGAGTATCCCGCATACTCAAGAATCATTAAAGCATCAACATGCTAGCCTCGTGCGTGAGTCACTGTTTTAACGAGGAGTGGTAGGGAGTCCGAGACCCCCATAGTGACGCGCACCGTTCCATAATTTAGTTGTCCCATTGAACCTAGGTGCCAGCTAGGTTGGGTATCCACTATAAAACTTTTTAGTCCAAGGGCATTAGACCCATTCCTCGTGTCAACTTCTCCACAACTTCTTTGCCTAACCCTTTGGTCAGTGGATCCGCTATATTGTCTTTTGACTTTACGTAGTCAATCGAGACAACACCAGTTATGAGCAGTTGTCTAATGGTATTATGTCTACGATGCACATGTCTAGACTTACCATTATACATATGACTTTGTACTCTCCCAATTGTGGTTTGACTATCGCAATGCACACATATTGGAGGTACCGGTCTTTCCCAATTAGGAATATCCTATATAAAATGGCGTAGCCATTCAACCTCTTCACAGCCTTTGTCCAAGGCTATCAACTCAGATTCCATCGTGGATCTAGCTATCACAGTTTGCTTAGAAGATTTCCATGCAACGGCTGCACCGGCTAGTGTAAACACGTAGCCACTCGTGGACTTAGAGTCCTTAATATTAGATATCCAGTTCGCGTCGCTATACCCTTCAAGTACAACGGGATATCTCCCGTAGTGCAGTCCAAAGTCACGAGTATACCTCAAGTATCTCATAACCTTTACTATTGCCTTCCAGTGCATAGCACCGGGGTTACTCGTATATCTACTGAGTTTACTCACCGCAAAGGCAATATTCGGCCTAGTACAGCTCATAAGATACATCAAACTACCAATAACCCGAGCATATTCCACTTGTGAAATACCTTCTCCGTGGTTCTTGGTTAGATGAACGTTTGTATCAAACGGTGTTCTAGCCAATTGACCTTCATCCTTGTTAAATTTCTCAAGGATTTTGTCAATATAATGTGATTGGCTCAACACGAGACCATCAGGTCTTCTAATGATTCTAATCCCAAGGATTAAATCAGCCAAACCCATATCCTTCATGTCAAATCTCGCATTTAACATGTTCTTGGTAGACTTGATCATCCGATCATTACTACCAACGATGAGAATATCATCAACATATAAACAAAGAATGATGTAGCCGTTTATCGCTTCCTTAACGTAGACACATTTGTCACTTTCGTTTATTTTAAACCCGTTAGTTAACATCGCATGGTCAAACTTCTCATGCCACTACTTAGGCGCTTGTTTCAAACCATAGAGCGATTTAACCAACTTACACACTTTCATTTCTTGGCCCGGAACCACGAACCCTTCGGGTTGTTCCATATAGATTTCCTCATCTAATTCGTCATTTAGGAAAGCGATTTTAACGTCGATTTGATGAACTTCCAAGTTCCGCAGCACGGCTATTGCAAGAATCATCCTAATGGAGTTTATTCTCGTCACGGGAGAATACGTGTCGAAGTAATCAAGGCCCTCGCGTTGCCTGTAACCCCTGATTACATGCCTAGCCTTATACTTCTCGACGAAACCATCCGGTTTCATCTTCCTCTTAAAGACCCACTGGATCCTAAGGGTTTACTACCCGGAGGAAGATTAACAAGTTCCCAAGTGTGATTCTGTAGGATAGAATCCACTTCACTTTTTATAGCGTCTTTCCACATTGGTCCTTCTGTAGAAGTCACGGCTTCTACATACGTTCGAGGCTCATTCTCTATCAAACAAGATAGAAAATCGGGTTCATTTTCTAATAAACAAGTTAGAGTACCCGAATCGTACTCTAACAAGTAAGTTAGAAAATCAGGACCAAATGATTTTCCAACTCTCGCCCGCTTACTGCGTCTCGGCTCGAGCTCGGGTTCTTTCTCAGATTCCCCACTATCATTATCCATAGTTTCGTCAAATGTCCGTTTTGACGTGCTTGGTCCCTCGTTAGACCTATAAGGAAATATATTTTCAAAGAAATATGCATTCCTTGATTCTATTATCGTGTTCTCATGTACGTCCGGATTATGGGACTCGTGTACTAAGAACCGATAAGCACTACTATTATGTGCATAGCCAATAAAGATACAGTCCACCGTCTTAGGACCTATCTTTATTTTCTTAGGTGTTGACACCAAAAATTTGGCAAGACACCCCCACACTTTCAGGTACTAGTAGGAAGGTTTCCTACCGTTCCACGGCTCATAAGGAGTCTTATCGAGCTTCTTGCGGGGTACCTTATTCAAAAGGTAATTACTTGTCATAATCACCTCACCCCACGCATCTTGAGGTAGGCCCGAACTTATAAGCATCGCATTCATCATGTCTTTCAATGTACGATTCTTTCGTTCGGCAACACCGTTCGATTGAGGTGAGTAAGTTGCAGTACGCTCGTGTATTATACCTACACTCGCACAGAAGTCACCAATAGGTGCTTCGTACTCACCACCTCGATCGCTTCTAACCTTCTTAATTCTCCGATTAAGTTGGTTTTCCACTTCATTCTTATAAAGAATGAATTTATCAACGGCTTCATCTTTGCTCTTAAGCAAATACACATAGCAGTATCGTGTGCTATCGTCGATAAATGTGATAAAATACTTATTACCACATCTCGTTTGTATCGATCTAAAATCGCACAAATGACTATGGATTAATTCTAGTGGTTCAGTTTCCCTTTCAACCGATTTGAATGGTACTTTCGTTAGTTTTGCCTCAACACAAATTTCACACTTGTTATTTGTGTTAATTTGAAAGTTAGGAATATGGTCCATGCTAATTAATCTACGCATAGAATTAAAATTAATATGACCTAGTCTACCATGCCACAAATTGGAAGACTCAAGCAAGTAAACAGAATTAACTTTGCTTTTGTTGATAACAGGAATTACACTGAGCTTAAAAAGCCCGTCAGTTACATATCCTTTACCAACAAACATCCCTAACTTGGACAAAACTACTTTGTCTGACTCGAACACCATGCGAAAGCCATGCTTATTCAACAGAGAGCCAGACACAAGATTCTTCCTCAGCTCAGGAACATACAGCACGTTGTTCAACGTCAGTTCCTTTCCCGGAATCATCTTCAGAACCACCTTGCCCATGCCTTCCACAACAGACTGAGCAGAGTTTCCCATCCACACCTTTTCACCCTCAACGGTCTCAAAGGTGTTGAACATCTCTTGGTTGCAACATAAGTGCCTGGTTGCACCGGTATCAATGAACCACTCACGAGGGTTTGAGCCCACGAGGTTCACCTCGGTCACCATAGCCGAAAGGCTAATCTCGACCTCCTTCTGATTGCTATCTCCAACGACATTGGCTTCTGAACTCTTGTTCTTCTTCCTTGGAGCCTTGTATTCAGATACTCTGTGGCCAGGTTTGCCACAATTGTAGCATTCACCAGGAAACTTGTTCTTGGTAATGCCACATTTCGGACCTAGCTTTCGCTTGTCCTTCTTGTTCCTCTTGGAGCTCTTACCGTGCTCCACAACGCTGGCCTTAGCGCCAACAACGATAGGAACTTTCCTATCATTCGTCCTGTTCCCTTCCTCAATCCTGAGTCGCTGGATTAGGTCTTCCAGGTTCATTTCCTTTCGCTTATGCTTAAGGTAGTTCTTGAAGTCCTTCCAACCTGCAGGCAACAAGTGGATCACAGATCCCACTTGGAAGGCTTCACTTAGCATCATGCCCTCGTCACGGATCTCGTCGAAGATTAATTGCAAATCTTCTACCTGACTTAGCACGGTGTTTGAATCAACCATTTTGAAGTCGAGGAATCGGCCAACCACAAATTTCTTTGAGCCGACATTCTCACTTCGGTATTTATGATCCAAAGCTTCCCACAACGCTTTTGATGTGCTAATCTTTCGATATACATCATATAGCGTGTCACACAATCAGTTCAGGATGTAGTTTCGGCAAAGGAAGTCCGAATCTTTCCAATAGCCAACTGCCATCACAGATTGTGCATCTTGTTCCTTGCCAAGCCGAGAGTTGCTAGGTAGAACAACATCTTTTGTTGCCACCTCTTGAAGTTCGACCCAACACCGGTGAACTTCTCCGGCTTTTCAGCCGATCCACTCGGTACTTAAGGTACCCGAGACATGGAAATATATCTCTCAGTGCTCCCACCATCTTGTGAACCAACGTTTACTGGTGTAGCTTGGGAATTAGCAACATTGTTGCTGTTTCCTCCATTGTTGTCCGCAACAACATTATCCTCCCCATCGATTGGCAGTACGGGATGCTCCATTTTCTTCAAGGAAATTCGGAGAAGACCACCAACAGGAAAACAAGATATAAGGTTTTAAGACTGTTGGAACCGTTGGTGAAAACCAAATAATAATCAAATTAACTAAGATTATTATTTTTTCTGGAAAGTAAGGGAAGGAAAGATGGAGTATTTGGCTAGTGTTTGGTGTTGGGTTTTTGCAAGAGTCAAGCGATCACTCTTTCCTTAAAACCTTATTTGCCACATCCCAAAAGTGCTAGGACTTTGTGGCCTAGGCTTCCCAGGATAAAACTTGCTCCGATTCAATGTTTGAGCGTACAATATATCAATCTCTGTGGTACATTTTTGAGAAAATTCAATAGAATCTAAAAGGCGCACGAATCTTTTAAAGCCAAAAATTTCTAATTAAATAGTTGCAATTCTTGTATGACTAAAGAACTTAACCACTTCAATAGTCTTACTAAGGAATTGGACAATCTCAAGGCAAAAAACAAAAGGTTGAGAGAGGAGTGCACATCAAGAGAAATTTGAGAAGAAAAATTTCGAGAGCTTATTGACATATATGTCTATAACTCCAAGGCTGACCTTGCTAGCAATACAAAATCCTATCTATGGATAGAACCGAATTGGATTTTGTTCCTTCATCTTCTAAGGCGCCACAAAACATAAGGCTCGGTTGTTATATAGTGGACCATGTCAACCATGATTGTCAAATGATTGTAGAAAGATGACCAATCAGTATTGTGTGGACCATGGTCTACACAAGTTGTGTGGACCATATTTTATATATTGTAAAATAATGTACATTCAGTACAAAAATAATGTACATTATATTGAGGGGATGTACATTATTTTTGTACTGAGTGTACATTATATTGTATAATGCACACTCAGTACAAAAATAATGTACTTTTTGTTATGGTCCACACAACACTGTGCGGACCATGGTCCATACAATAATTTGCCAAAGACGACAATTACATGCAAAATGACTTTTTCATAAAGCTAATCGAAAAATCTATTTTGAACAGGTTTTTTTAAATTTTAACATTTTAGAACAATAAACTGTTACATAAAAAACTAATGAATCAAACACTTATATTAGTTGTTTAACCAAATCAAACAGTTAATAATGGTCAAATAAACCAAAATTGACTGATAAGCTAACTATATTATCAAACATGACCTAAAAAATAAAAAACAAAGAAAAATAACATACAAGTTATACATATAGGAATTGTATGAAACTAAGAGAGCAAAAATATAATCCCTTGTTTTCTGTCAACAAAATGTATCAAAATTAACACAGATATGGAGACTCGATCAGATCAATAACAAGCTAAGAATAACTCAAATTCGAAATCATTAATTGGTAAATTAGTGAATTCGATCTCATGCATTTCTAGCAACAACAAAATTCCAAGTTACGTTGATGAATCTCCTTTCGTGTTCATACATTCAACGTAGCTGGCACCAGTAATTCATTGGTGTTTGGCATCTGGTGCTGCAAACCTCATTACAGGTTGCTGTTTTCCATCTGGAATGGCAAAGAGAACAATTGGGTCTGTTATCCTGACAAAGGGAACGTCGCATCTGAAGTAGCCTTTTCTCTCCAACTGCAATATATCACCTCTCTTCAACTCTCTCATGTTTGCATCCCCAAACGCACAAGTCTCCTTTTTTGTGCAGGGGTTGACAACGTCAACGAAATCTTCATTTTCCTCAAGCTGCAAAAGAGCACATGCACTTGTCAAAGTAACAAGGAAACACACTTTTCTCTCAACTAAAACACTGTTTTGAGGCCACTCACCGTGGCTAAGTTACCCATCCCCAAAATAAAAGGCCACATAGATTACAAAAATTCTACACAGTACTGCCATCATCTATACCCAAAGTAAAATCTAGTTCCTCATCTCATTGATAGCTCCAGAAGTTCCCAAAAGGTGGAATCATGTATAGCTTAGCACATGTATTAAGTAGTTGAAATATTCTTTTCCCTACCTACTTGTAGCTTATGAAAATGAAGTCTCTTCTCCCTAACTAGTTCAATAATTTCTTTTGAACTGTTTAGCCATGTACTAGGTTCTGTGTGTTGTTACATGGGGAAGGGTGGATTTACTGATTATTCCTTTGCGTAGAGTATTAATTAATTGGAGCATACTATTTAATTTGAGTATTAACAATGACATAGTTGCGAATAACGTATGTTATAAATCTCAATAGTATTAATTAAAATCAGAATTTCATTATATTAAAAATTATTAGAAATTCAGGTTTCTAGGTGCGAATCTCTACTTTATGCTGTTTATTAGTTGTCACTTTTGTACAGATATATTTTGCGGGGGTGCGGGGTGGGAGGAGATGTTTACGTGGGGTCGATACTATGCCTTAAGTGTATGGAATATGGTTTTGTGCAGATGGATGCACTGCCCCAAGCAGTCCCCACGCGACCCCGGGGTCATACCGTCCAACGGGTTGCACCAGGGTGCGAGGATGCCATTGCTGGCACGGTGCACCACATGCCTGCTCCGAATACCCGCATGGTATGTCCTCTACACTTTTATTTGCATAGAGTATTACGTAATTGAGGCGCGGTACATAATTTGGGTACTAACAATAGCAGAGTTGCAAATAGCGTATGTTATAAATCTCAATAGTATTAATTAAAACCAGATTTACAGAGTGTTAAAAATTATTAGAAATTTAATTTTCTAGTTGTGAATCTCTAGTTTATGTTGTTTATTAGGTGTCACTTCTATACAGATATATTCGACGGGGATGGGGGCCATGAGTAGATGTTTAGGTTGGTGTGATACTATGCCTTAAGTGTATGGAATATGGGTTTGTGTAGATGGATGCGCTGCCCCAGGCAGTCCCCGCGCGACCCCAGTGTCATACCGCCCAAGGAGATGCACCTGGGTGTGAGGTTGCCATTGCTGCCACGGTGCACCACGTGACCGCTCCAAGTACCCGCATGGTATGTCCTCTGCATCTGTATTTGCATAGAGTAGTAGTTAATTGAAGCGTGGTATACAATTTGAGTATTTACAATGGCAGAGTTACAAGTTGCGTATGTTATTAATCTCAATAGTATTAATTCAAATCAGATTTTCATTATTTTAAAAATTATTAGGAATTCATTTATATGGTTGTGAATCTCTAGGTTATGTTGTTTAGTAGTTGTCACTATAGTTTCATACTAAGCCTTATCTGTGTGGAATATGGTTTTGTGCAGATGGATGCACTGCCGCAGGCAGTCCCTACGCGACCCTGGAGTCATACCGTCCGAGGAGAGGCCATTGCTGCCACGGTGCACCACGCGCCGACTCCAAGTACGCACATGGTATGTCCTCTACATCCGTAAATAGTCTGACACTTGGTGTAACCGGGGGTGAGGCACAGTGGTTTTGGCTTTGACATATTCTTGATTATTTGGAAATTGTTTGGTTGTAGGGGTTTCAACAAGAGTTCACGATCGTGGCACAGGATCTACTATCGACAGCTACACGGATTGCAGAAATGATCCGGGAAAATCCAGTCCAGGCTCGGGACTACCCCGATTTCAAAAGGGTTGGCGACGCGGCTAGTTTGTTGAGGAGGGAGACACCGGAGACACTAGAGGGCATGCACCACAGCACTTACACACCAGTTCAGCCACCAACTGCGTCAGTAGGTCACCCGGACGACGCTATGTGGCAAGACACACAGTTTTTAAGGGAGCTGGACCAGGTGGAGGATGCAGCGAAATAGGGGTCAGCAGCTTCCGGGGGTCCGGAGCAAGCAACCATAGAAGAGATGGGGGGGGGGGGGGGGGCGATGCACCGTCTTTTAGTTTAGGGTTGACATAGGAGCTGGCAACCCCAAGAGTCGACAATGGCACGGCAGGGCCATCGGACATACGCACGCCATCTCCGCAGGTATGAACTCTAACAACCGCGTGCACGACTCTACATTTCCATGTTTGTCCGACTTAATAGACGCATGTACCCTTATGCGTAGGTGCAGCGGTGGGAGACTAGGGCAGCGACAACAACGCAGGGCATAGCCTTAGGGCTGAAAGTTTATGTACGTCGCAAGGGCAAGAGGCCCCAAGTGCCCGAAGATGAATCGTTTGGCATGTTTTACAGCACCGCCGATGGGTACCCCAGCATCCCCCTTCCACCGATTTATGTCGTACGGATGTGGTTGTTTTGCTCTCTGCATAGTGATCGGTAAGTCACGTGGGACTCATGCACTAATACCTACGTGGTGGGTGGGGGGGGGGCTAGGGTTGCATTAACCCTAGCCTACGAGTTTGGTGAGCCGACTCACAAAAGCCCGCAAAAAATTAGGCCTGAAAAATTTTGCATGTGCATCCCTTGGAAAATGACTTCCTCCCCTAAAAAAAGGGAAGTCAGTTAAAAAATATTAAATGGATGCATACAATTAATCCTAAAACTCTTCAATTTTTCCCAAATCACTCATCTCTCTTAATAATTGGAACCTAATTAATTGGCCCTGAATCCAATTCACACCTTCTATCATTTTGAACCTTTTCCCATTTATGTTTCTTGTGAGATTCGAACTTCCCATTATCGCCTTCCGTCGTGACCTCAAGTCAGGCAATCAACTACTACATAATGTCCCAGGAATAATGATTCTTTACTTGGTCATTAAGATGGAGGATATATAATTCCTTGTAGGAGCCATCAAAGTATAGGCATTTTAGTCCCTTCTTATAGAAGACATTTAATCTTTTACTTTGATTTCATGCTCATCAGCTCATGATGCGTCTTTACACAAGAGAAACGGAAAACAAGTACATACAACAAGTAAAGAATTATATATATGCTCTGATATAAGACATTTAATCCTTTCCACTTCCTTCTTCTCATTACAAAATTTGGAGAAAATTATATGCTCTTGTTTATTGCTTCTTATGCACTCTATGTATAATACAGATAGAATAAAGTGTCAAAAGAATAAAGTGTGCAAAAATAAAAAATAAAAAAAAAAAACAAAAAAAAAAAAACATAAACATAAAAGCAAAGTGAAAATGATGAGGGAATTGGTGTAAAAATGCATTACCAAGATAAATCAGTTTTGTCTTAATTGCACAAATATATTCCACATTCTCGATCTTCAATTCACAACGGTAGAAAATCATTGAATGAAACCATGCATGAATAAGTAAATAGATACACTCATACACCATGAAACAAATGTATATATTATGATGATGTTAACTCTTTTAAAATTGAGTTTAGAATCCCCAAATTTTTTAGTGCATGCATATTTCGTTTTTGATAGGACTGGTGTTAAGGCCGAAATATGACTAGACTTAGTTGCTCCATATTAGTTAATTTCAACACATCTACACCTCCCATGTTTAGGCCTTCTCCAAGGGAGCGGCATTTGTGACACCAAACGCCAAAATGACGCTGATTTTGGCGCTGCACTCCTCCAACGAAGCACCAAAAGAGGCGCCATTTTGGCGATGATCTACAGTGCATCGTCATATTTGGCGCTGCACGGTAGCTTGACGCCAAAATGGTGTTAATCTTTTTAATTTCTACTTTGACCCTTGTTTTTTTTATTAATTCATTTTGTATCCCTATTTTGTTTTTATGGATTTACATATTTTATTAAATACATAAACATAAAATTTGAATAATTAAAAATAAATTATACCATTTGAAAGATCTCATCAATACGATTAAAACAAGCCTAATATTATATATAGATTAATTAAAAATTAAAATACATAAAACATAATTTTCATAATATTAAACTGAATACATCCGAAATTAAATATATAAAAACATACCTAGAATTAATAGAGAAACACATTATGCACTCCGTAATGTATTGACAGAGCATTTGTGGGAACGATTTGATAATTTTGAAAATTAAATGTAATAGTTGTTATATGTTACGGAGTATATTATTGTGGAATAAAAATATTATTTGCATTACAATTAAATTTTATATTCAAAAAATTAAAGTAAAATTAAAGTTTTAATGTATAAGAAAACAAATTATTTTAGTGTAGAAATAGAATTTGGTGTAATGGGTTGGAGATGAATAAAATTTGGTGTAAGAATATTCTGAGAATATTCTTTTTGGTGCAGAATTTGGTGTAATGGGTTGGAGATGGCCTTAGTGGATTATTGAGCAATAGAGTTCATATTTGGCAATAGGCATCGGACAAATCTCATAATAATTGATTCATGTATCATAATAATTGATTCCAACATGAACCACAAAGGCTTGCTTGAGTTATTGTTCCTTGACCGGCCTAATGGGACCTGCAGCGAGCCCTCGGCGATTGAGAGGAAGCCGTAGCAATCTAAAGAATTCTCCTTTAGAACCCTTCGAGGGAAGCTAACTCCGGGCGGAGGAAGCTTTCCGATCTCTCCCTAAGGCTCGTTGAAGAGGAATAAGTCCTAAAAGCAGTAGCAGTCTTAAGAGTTGAGTTCCTTTCTTTTCTTTACCGTGGCTAGGGATCGTATTTAATCGCCCGAAGGGATTCCTACGGGGAAGTAAGCTCTTCCCTCTGCCCATAGTCCAAAAACGAAGGGCAGGAGGGAAGGGCCTTAGTTCCCCTAAAGAGAGCGGGAAGATCCCCCGACCGGTGCTCACTGCACACAAGGAGCCCCCCTCACTTTGAGGGGTTGCTCCTGCACTGCCGTTGGTGAGACTTGATCCCTAGTCATTCTTCCAAAGTTTCACCTCTATGACCAGTTGAGCTACCCATGCAGGCTTGATTCCAGCATATCATGAATGTATGAAAAATCTTTCTAGCTGACATGTTCAGAAAATCTTACAACATATCATTCAACACATCTATTAAGAGTTAATTTCAGCAATGGTCCTCCGACTATATTGATTTTTCAAAATTAGTCATCGACTTTTAATTTGGACACTTTACGTCCTTTAACTTTCAATTTCTTTCCAATTGAGATCCTTTTGTCAAATCATGATAAATTCGACTTTAAATGAAAGGTTAGAGTAGTCATTTCATTTGCCTAATGTATAATTCTTCGTATTTCTCCATTGTATGTGCGACTTCGGACATCAGATTCACTTAATTGCTTAATCCCTAAATCCACTCGAAGAAACAAAATTCCACTAGGGATTAAGCAATTAAGTGAATCTGATGTCCGAAGTCGCGTATACAATGAATAAAGTGTGCAAAAAAAAAAAAAAAAAAAAAAAAAAAAAAAACATAAACATAAACATAAAAGCAAAGTGAAAATGATGAGGGAATTGGTGTAAAAATGCATTACCAAGAATGAAACCATGCATGGATAAGTAAATAGATGCACAATGAAACAAACGTATATATAACTCAAGCCACAAGTTTTATTTGTAAATTAAAAGAAATATAATTCTTATGTTTATTTTTATTCGGATAAATTTCAATTAAATAGTTTGAATAAAAAGTTTCGAATTACACTTTGGATAAAGTAGGTTGCACCGCCGTCGGGAAGATTAAAACTTAATACGGACGCTTTCTTCTCAACAAACAGCAGTCGTTATATTATAGACAGGTCCAACCCTGGGCAAGTGCAGGCTGGGCCCTTGCCCAGGGCCCATCTCTAGTAAGGGCCCGTATAATATAATACATACTCTGTATATATATTAAAAATTAAAAATTATGTTTATCGATTTATGATTTTCTGAAGTCGAGGAGTCGAGAAGCGGAAGAGACAACCACAGTCTCGCACTCACGCCGCCGAACCAGTGCCCAGGAGTCACGTCTCAGCAACCATCCAAAGCTTCTTAACATTTAAAACTAAAGTAATTTAGTAAACCTACATATTACAATCCTACACGGAAAATCGACAATCTGCTAACCTGGAATAGATAATCGCTGGGCCAATGTCGAGGCTTCGGCTGCTTCTCATAATCGCTAAGCCACCGCAAATCTGTAATTTGCAATGGCCTAATTGCCGACCAACTGGAGTGACCAACACCTCTAATTAATTGTTCAAGAGTATTCTTTCTGTATGACTGTATTCAAAATTTATTATTCTATTATGTCTGACTCTCTGGACTCTGGTTTTTCTCCTTCTCTGCAAACTGTAAACAATGGAATCTATTTTTTTGGAATTTATTTTCCATGAAATTTTAATTCCATTTCCCTTCAAATATTTTCCAGCAAACCAAACGAGCTGTTACAGCTAATTAAAGTAATAGGTATTCCAATTGTCTAAATAGCCTCTAATTAGTAATTATCTAAATTCTCTGGATATTTTTTGCAAACTGCCGAATTGTATTTTAATTCCATCAAATAAACTAATAGGTATTCCAATTGTCTTTTTAATTCTATTTAACCAGTTAACCTTAATAATTAAGAATCTTATCTGTGTTTTAATTCTATTTGGGATTTGGGATTCTTAACTAGTTAAACTTAAGAATTAAGAATTTTATTTGTCTTTTAATTCTATTTAGTATTCTTTGTGTAAAATGAAAATGTAAATTTAGTAATTTTATTATTTGAAGATTGATTTTATTTTGGTTTTAAATTTCTTTATTCGTTTATTTATGAAGGAATTGAAGGCATATGTTGACTAGGTCTATGAAATATACTGACACAATTTATATACTGAATGTTCACATTTTACCTACTGAATATTTATAATTTTATATACTGAATATTCACAATTTACATACTAAATGTTTACAATTTTATATATTGAATGTTCACAATTTTATATAATAAATATTCACAATTTACATACTGAATGTATACAATTTAAATTGTGAACATTAAGTATATAAATTGTGTATTTTGACCCGAATCTACCTTGCAAAGTGAACCCAGGTGTGGCATAACTGTTCCTATAGGGCCCTTTTTCCTTATTTGCCCCGGGCCTATAAAATGATAGGACCGGCCCTAATCATAGACCACAGTGCATGTGCACCGCGGTCAAAAACGGCGCCGTTTCTTTAAGTAAAGAAACGGCCCGCCGTTATAGTTAACGAAGTCCGCTTGTTTGGTGTATTAAACACCAACTGACACTACAGTATATCTAAACCGACACTGCAGTTATATCAAAATGATACTGTAGTTATAGTGAAATGAAACTGCAATGTATATAAAATGAAACTGAATAACATTTCACATATTTGAGTGTATATTGTACAATGAAGCTGTAATTATATCAAAATGATCATGTAGTTGTGTTTTAATGAAAATATAGTGTATATAAAATAAAATTAAATAACATTTTCACATATTTGAGTCTATAAATATCGAATGAAACTATAGTTATATCGAAATGAAACTGTAGTTGTGTTGAACTGAAACTGCAGTGTATACAAAATGACACTGAATAACAGAGTTACTTTTTACGAAAGGGTGTAAAACGGCGAAAAACAAACACGTTTCTTTTCATTTAACAAAAGGACGCGCGATGCATGATATAATTTGCCAACAAACAGCGCAACAGGTGGAGCTTGCCTAAGGCCTAAGGGATTCAAGTGGTCAGATAGTTATATATATAGGAGCTTCCTAGGAGCTTTTTCTCATATGATCCTCTTCATACATATATATATATATATATATATATATATATATATAAAATTCAGTCCTCTCCCAAAGCAACCAAAAATCTAATGGATATTGTTAAGCAACCCCAAGTTAAAAATTTGCCCAAAAACAATTTTCTTTCACTACATTTAATTTGGCAGAACAGATTTTTGTAATTTTGACACAAGTTTTTTTGTTTCTGTGTTTTTTTTTTCTTCTCCTGGTCAAGTTTCTATTTCAAACTATATATATAGTTATATACGCACACACTTTCTTCCCACCTGATGACGAATTGGAATACGGTGATATGATGATGAATATCTTTAATTACGAGATATAATTGACAACAAAAAAACTGTAAATACATGGGGTTGAAATTTTCACCAAAACTATAGAACTAAAACACTTCATACAAATCAGATAGAACAAAACCTAGAATTGGAGGACTACAAGATCAGAAGTAATTGGGCTCTCAAGATGGTAATACACACTGCATCATAGGAAGCAAGGTAAGCTGCTCATGTGCCTGTCTTTGAATATAATGCCTTAGCTTGTAATCAATTGTCACCATGATGGCATGTAAAAGTCACCATCTTTTGCATATCACGAAAGCACTCAGGGCATTTCTCTTTCATTGGGATATCTTTCAAGGTAACTGGGTACTCAAACGCACAACAAGAATGGCTATTTGATGAACAAGAAGTATGCAGGGTCTTGTTGTAATAGTCTTTGAATGCTTGGTCAAAGCTTTTAAGGGCCACGTTTTCCTTCCAACTCTCATGCTCATTAATGACCCTCAACATTTTAGCTCCTTGCCCACAAACAACCACCTTTTGCCCTTTGCTTAACAATGCCCATCCTTCCATTATTGCACCCTTACATTCATAACCCAACAATTTTTTGAACCCTTGTGCAATTTCATCGTCGCACACATCACCATGACAATTAGTTGCATATAAATAATTGATTCGTGACAGTAATGCACTTCGAAGCCTTGTCCAAAACCTCCAAGAATGGTAGGAACTATGTAATAAATGGCTCATGTTTTCTTCATCAATGCTTGCTCTTATTGTCTCATTTTTTCCCATGTAAATCAACATTATGGCTGTATCTGTTTTGAAGCGTACTTCATGTACTTTGGAAGTGAATTCTCTAACCCATTTAATGTCATTTCCTCCATATAAGAAAATATAACATCCCTCCCTAATCTAATGAAAGAAAATAAGAAAGCATTACAAAAATTATTGTTACATATTAAAGTTTAAACAAGGAAAAACATATTAAACATTATTGTATTATCATAAGCAATGGAATTAAAATCTATTTTTTATATTAAATTTCTTCTTGGACAAATTAAATTTTGCAGAGTTCACTTTTATGATGCTTAAAACAATATAGGATATCTTGTAGGCATGCATGTAGTTCTAACTAATAAGAAGTTGAAAATGGCCATACCCAAGATGTTATTCTGTAGTCAATTTCGCCAACCACAAGGCCAAGACTCCAATCTTTTTCTTTTTTCCATAGAGCGTTTTCTCTTTCAGTTGAGTACATATTTGACTGCTTTCTCTGATTTTCAATGAAAACATAGAAAATAATTAATGTTACGAAATGACACAATATTTTTATTTTTAAAATGAAATTTAGAAGAAATTTGCATTGGTAAAATAGCAAATAATTTATTTTGTATGCATTATTTTCAATTTTAAAATTCTACAGTTAAAAGTTAATACGTGTTTGTAATGTGATGAATAGTTGGAGATGTGTAATTAGTAATTACAGTGAAAGAGAGTATAAGAGAAACATATATATCATACCAGCTTATTTATCATGTTGTTAATTTGACTTGTCCAAGCATTTATCTTTTCATCAACTTCACCTGCCAAATGACTGATCTGTTCGTCAATGTCAAATATCAAACTATCGAGACCTTGAGACCTTTCTTTCATCTCCTTTTCGATGAAAGGGAATATATTGTTTCGTTCCTGAACTTCCAATTTTCTATCTTCAATATAACCAGGACTCCATGTTTGTATCATGTGCATCGCATTTTTATGAATGATCCTTCCTTGTTGATCTAGTGAAATGAGGATAGGCTCCTCTCCAATCTGAAAGTGTGGGAGGAGATTCTCCTTGACAAATCTAGTGAAGCTTCGTGCAATCCTTTTATGTGGATCGTCCATTATTTCAAACTCCATTTTATCTCTAAATTCTTTATGTTGTTTAGTAGACCACGAAAAATGATCATCCACAATCGGGATCCAAAGAATATATGGAGTTGAAATGGAATTTGTGTAAAAGTTATTGAGAATCTGAATTCTCTCATTAGAGATGTCAAGGCCTGATGTTAGTAGCAGAGCCACTTTTTTATCCTCATCAAAAAAATTTAATCCAATTTTCTCAACCTAAAAAAAAAAATAAATATAAACCCAAAAGAAATATAAGAAGAATATAAAATCTCCACTGTCAAAGATATGAGGAATGCATTTCGCAGATCTAAAAAATTGTTATACTGTATGCACAGTTGTCTGCACCATAAATCTACAAAATCCATATATGTAATCTTCATCACATCAAATCTACTTGTAAGATAAGTAAATCTACTTGTAACATAATGTTAAAATGTATTATTTGAAATAACATAAGTAAATAAGTATTTTTTTTCTTCTTTCAATTGTAAAAAAAAAAAAAAAAAAAAAAAAAAACTTACACACATACATTTTATATTTATTTTAAATACGGAGTAATATAAATACAATAAGAGAAAGATACCTAATTGTTTTCTTCTTGTCAAATAAAGTTTAGAAAAGATTGTTATCTATTTTATATAACGTAGAGCTTATTTTACAAAGGAGTTAATTCCACTTTTGGTCGTAGATTTATAGGTGAGTGGTGACAGTTTATTTTTAGTCCTTTTTTTTATTAAAACATCCTCATTTTGTCTTAGTATTATTGTGACATGACTACTTTTAGTCCTTATTCAACAAAATCGTTGAAATGTCGTTAAATACAAAGACATTTCAATCTTTTTTAGACAAAGTAGGTTGAACCGCTATATTTTTTATGTTTATTTTTTTTGAAAAAATCCATAACTGAAGATCGAAATGCCCCCTTGTATTTAATGATATTTAAACTATTTTGTTGATAAATGACCAAAAATGGTCATGCCACAATAATACTATGAACAATAGTGGATGTTCTAATAAAAAATGAATTAAAGTGAATTGTCACCTATAAATTTAGGACCAAAAATGGAATTAAGTCTTTTACAAAGTTATTAGAGTAGTGTGGTTGTTAAAATATTGCCAAATAGAATTCAGAAAAGATTTACGCAGTATATTTTATATATTGTATAGTTTATTTAACAAAGTTGTTGGAGTAGTATCGCGGTTGGAAATTTTTTTCATCAGATAAGAAACATTGTTTCTAGACTACTTAATAACCATATTTTCAAACGACTATTTTCCTAAGGAAGTGGATGAACTTCTATATGTATTTCGGATTATTTGTGACTTGTTTACAGTCTTACCTCGGGAGTCTGTCGAGTAGAAAGTGAAATTTCATTTCCATCAATGACGTTGAATATTAGCTTTAAAACTTCCAATTTATCAGAAGAGTTATGAAATAAAGCACGTTTTAGTGCTTTATAAGATTCCTCTGCTTTCTTTGCTTCTGTATTAAAAAAAAAAAAATTTAAAAATTAAAAAAAAAATTAAATACATCAATTTTGACATAATATATACTCCGTATAAATATTATGGCATGCAAATTTTGTGTATGCTATATTGCTATATATGTAACCAACCTAGTGCTGGGAAACAAGTGGAGAGTGTATCTTTGATCTTGGCCGTTATAATGTTCAGTTCACTTCGAAACCTGAAAAACGATAATTATCTATAATTCTATAAACATGCAATAATCACAATTTATTAATTACATTGGGGTGTTACTTATCATCTTTGTGGATAAATGTAATACAAAATACTAATTATGTATTTTTATTTATTAATAATTCAACTGATCAGTTGAGAAGAAATGAGTATTTCGTCAATAATATATCATAACTTAAATCTTACTTGATGTTTGTGAGAGGAAGACAAGCACAATTGGTCGCAATACAAGCAATGCTTCTCCCGATCCAATAGCTAGCCATTGGTAATGCCAAAATAACTGATTGGGACAAGGAATCTGATGATGATTGATTAATCTCAACAATGCATTTGGTGAGATCCATGGCACACTTTATCAAATCATCAATTGGGTTTGGGTCATTAGATGTTGTTGAATTTGTCATTTGCATGACGATTGGCAATTGCTCTCTCAACCCTTTCCTATAGTGTAGTTGAGAAAAAATGTTGAGTTTTCCATTGCAAATGGAAAATGCTGCCAGCATTAGCACCATCTTTGCCTCCCATGGATACGCGGATAGTGTGCTTAATAGACATATTGTGGTAAGGTGTCCATCAATCATGCTTGATGACTTGGATGTTAGCTAGAAACAAGAATTATTCAAAAATCAACTAATACTACTATAGATTGAATAAAAGAACATTATACAAAGCATTATGATCATCATATTGATGGAATTCCGCAATGCTTTAAATGCGGGCAGAGATCACTAACCATCGTTCAACTGTCAAGAACCATACCTCAAAACAAAGATGTTGTATTTTTAAAGAAAACTCCCTAAAATTGAGTTCAAACTCCTCTAGCATCTCTCCTGTGGCTTCTTTATCCGTGGCCTACACCAATAAAATGAAAATGTATTGACGACTTCTTATTCAAATACAATATAATACTGATAAACAAGTTAACTAACCTTTTCAGAGTTGAGAATTTTCTCAATTGCACTAAGAACAACATTAGAATTGAAGTTTGTACCGTCAGGATTATGAGTTGCACAAACTAGCTCCATCATAACATTGTCATCAATAGGAAAGTTTGCCATGTTGAGTTGAAATTAATGAAAAAGGCCAAGCTAAATATGATTTAGAAAAACTAAAAAGATTTTGGCTTGTGAACACAATGAGAAGAATGGCTTGTGTATTCATTCACCATCTATATATAGTACATAAACTTGTAAAGAAATAATCTTAAAAAAGGTACTTAGCTTGCGTTTAAAAAATGGGTAGAAATTATAATATTTTGTTCCCTGCTTTTTATGCACTCAAATCAAAGTATGCATAATATATAAGCAGAATGTGCTGAATACTCCCCTCTCCTTCCTTTCGTCTTTAATACAAAAGCATATTATGTATTCTCTTTACACAACTTAGAACTTATATATAACATATTTTACTCTAACAAAGGTGGAAGCTAAGGCATAATTAATATGAAGTTATATATAACTATATATAGATTTATTATATTTGGAAGATTGTGATTTCGAGCCTCAGTGGAGGCGTTATTGGCTCTTTGTGTTTCAGTAGGTTGAGAAAGTATGAACAGATACTACATTGTAATAGAGCTAGTAGCATTCAAAAAAAATATATATATATATAGATTTATTAAATGCGAAACTATTGCAAATGATTCTTGACTTAATCACTAAGGCGAGAGATAATATGTACTAATTTAAGCGCAATCATTTATACAAAATTTTAGTCCCTTCTTATAAAAGACATTATTTAATATAATCCTTTAGTTTAATTTGTTGTGTCTTAGACAAAAATTAAGGAAAATAGAAACAACTAACACTATGATATTATTTATAAATTTTTATGTATGCTTATAATTATTATAGGGCATTTCACTCTGTTCCTATGAGTGCACGGGTTAAGAGCATCAATTGAAAGCCATGCAAATTATATATATGAAAATTGAATTTAAGTCTTAGTGTGATATTTGAATTAAAGTAAATTGTTTAAATTAGTAAAATAATATATGTGTTTTGTAGTGCCCGATAGTGTGGATATTATGTCATGCGATACATGTATGACATCGTGACAAAATATTCATCTGTTGATAATTTGGATGGGGTAAGTGAATTTAAATAGAACTATGTATAGTTAAGTTATATTTTATTAAGTAACATATTTAATAATTTAATAATTTTATTAATTTATTTTTTTGTAGGCATTTGAAAGCGATAGTCTGTATTCTATCGACGACATAAATGAGCTTCGAGAGCATTGGTCAAAGTTCTTCTTTTCCGAGTGCTTATAACTTTTATTTTATTGATAAATTAAAAAGTATTTTGTTTTGATGATAGTATTGAGTCGGGCATGTTTTGATGATATTATTGTATTAAAGTATGAGGATTTTAAGTGCTATTGTATTTTGATGATAGTATTTGCATTGTGTTTAATTTGATGATAGTATTTGCATTGTGTGTTAAAGGTATTGTTTTAAAGTGTATTGATAGATAAATTGTATTGTGGAGTAATGTTGATAGGATTTGAATAAGCTGTAACAGGTACAAGAATTATAAAAAAAAAAATAGGGATTTTAATTAAATAAAATAAATAATTAAAAAATTAAAAAGTCATCCGCGACCATTCCTAGCCAAAAATGGTCGCAGATGACTAATTATTAAAATAATAAAAAAGGAAAACGCAATCATTTCTAGCTTCAAAATGGTCGTGTTTTACCTTCGAATTAAAAAATAAATAAATACAATACGCGACCGTTCTTTGTCAAGAATGGTCGCGTATTATTAAATCATAGATATGAGGCATGACTATGTCATTAATGTCATATTTGAATATTTGAATATTTCTGTTGTCTATTCTTTAGTAGGGTAACTAGGGTTTGTAAATTTTTGATTTACAAATGATTGCATATCCTTTTGGTTTGATATTGTTTGAATTTGTAAATTCAGTTATTTTTCATAAATTTGATCTTTATGCATTGAAACATTTTGCCATGGGCTTACAGTTTAAAAAAAATAAATCAAAGTATATATCCAGTACATTATTATTCAAAATGTTGGGTCGCTTTTGGTTTGGACACATTGGTGTTTGAATATTAAGTTTATACTTTGAAATATCATATTGTAAATTGCTTTAAGTTATGCAATTTATTTAGAATATATGAGTTTAATGTTTAATTTTATGTATATTGGTTCTAAGCATAATATTCTGTTTTAAATTATGCAATTTTATTATGGCTTTAGCAATGGATACTTTGGGATGAAATTATATTATTAGTTCCTATTTAAGTTGGACTTATGAATAAACTTTAGTTGTGGTAGTGCCTGAATTTGAGCACGTTTAAGCCGTTAATTTAGTTCACCAATTTAAACTTTAATCATAGGTGAACCATACAGTTTTCGGATAAAACCCTACAGTTTTTTCAGTTTATACCCCAGGCAGTTATACGTTAAGTGTATATGAATCGGGGATGCATACTAGTTTTAATGGCCATGACTTGAGAACATCGTGTGCCACTAGTCTCCTTAAATTGATACTCTATCTAAGGAATTGGTTTTCAGTGAGACTTTGTCTTTTGCCAATTTTTCGGGGGTATATTGGAAATTTCCCATCATAATCTGGTATAATTTGTCAAAATTTTAAGTTTTCCTTGTCAATGTGAATTTTGATTTCGGTTCATTAAAGAATAGCCAAAGCATCTTTAATTTACTGAAGTCTCTTAAATTTTCAACCTTGGTTAATTAAGAAATATCTACATCATATTCAAGTACATCAGATTATTAAGTTATGATCTTATAATTTTTAATTTGGTTAGGGAGTAGCCACAACATCCTTAATCAGTTTAAATTATATATGTTAGGCAAGGAACTGATAATTGTCTAGTGATCTTATAATTTGAATTTGATTGGGAGTAGTCATAGCATCCTTAATCTATTAAAATTATATATTAAGCAGTTTATTTTGATCACATAAAGTTTTGGACATATCATTTGTGATTAATTGTATGTAATATGATGGAATTTAGCCCACAGACAATTTCGTTATATTTGTATTAATCAAGATGAAATACTGGACTATGGTCATAATTTAGCACACATGCAAATTATGTATCGGAATGTAGTTTAGTAGTTTTATCAGTGATGATAGAAATAAATCAATTTATTTACTGTATAGTTATTTGTAAATAATTTCAAATTCTATCATGAAATTTAATTTTATGATTTAAACTTTAGATCATATTTCTTAATTTGCCCATAGGGATTAAGAAAGGAACATAATCTCTTAAGTTTTTTTATCATAATGGTTGTAATGAATCTTATTGAATAAAACTTTAGCCTACAGGCAAGTTTTATGTCACTTGATTATTCGACTCATTTGATAATTATTTCATCATAAATACAATTTCAGTTGGATCTAATTGAATTAAAACTACTTTAGCCCACAGGCAAATTTTATGTCTCTAGATTCTTCTGTCTGTTTAGTAATTGAGATAAAATATTATAATATGGGTTTCTTAATTGGATTTAATATAATTAAAACTTTAGCCCACAGGCAATTTTTACAATCGTTATACCCTGCACCACGGTGCACACAGCACTGTGCGTCCCGCGCCTCTCAAAACAACATCGTATTGTTAAGTTGTGTAGGAAGTTGACGCGATTATGTATATTATGGTATACAATTATATACATTTGTTTATATAATTATGTCCATTTTTTATACAATTATGTACATTTTGTATACAATTATGTACATCCGAAACAAGGAATTTATGTGTATTATGTTAAAATAAAGTTTATGTGTATTATGTATTATGTTAGATTATGTGTATTATCTTTTCAAAAAAGTGTATGTATATTTTGTTATACAATTATGTACATTTTAGTATACAATTATGTACATTTTAGTATACAATTATGTGCATTTTTGAAACATGAGATTTTTTTTTAAAGAAAATTAACAAACGACACAGGAAGCGGAATTCCCAAAATATAAATTGCACGATATAAATTGCCCAAGTTTTATGTCAATAAATCCCTCAACCCATTAGATGATAATTTTATCAAAATTCTTAGAATTTATAAATTTAGTTCAATTATAATTCTAAGTTTCATGGTTTGCATTGGCAAAATATGTATTCAGTCACTTCCCAAAATTTAGCCAGTTTTATAAATTGATCCACGAATCTTGCTCGGTTCTTCAGACTAACTGTAGTAAGTTATGTGATTTGACATACCTCTTTTGGATTCGAATAATAATAAAATATAATGTATCTTTTGAGCCAAATTCTAACTCATGGGGTACGGATTGCGGGGAGCGGGGGGGGAGGGGGGGGGGGGGGGGCTCCGACCGTGACACTTATTTTTCGCGGACGACAGTCTGCTTTTCTTCAGGGCTACTCGTGAGGAAGCTCAACCAGTCAAGGGGTGTCTTGATAGTTACAGTGCAGCATCGGGGCAACTAATCAATTACGACAAGTCCAGCATCATGTTTAGCTCAAACAATGGAACCGAGACGAGAGATATGGTCACTGCATGCATGGGGGTCCGAGAGACGACGGATTTCGGCCATTACCTTGGACTGCCTTCGGTCCTGGGTCGCAATAAATCGGCCACCTTTCGTATATAGAGGAGAAGGTTCGGGAGCGGTTAGGGTCGTGGCAACACAGATTTCTCTCAAAAGCAGGTAAAGAAGTCATGCTTAAAAGTGTCGCTCAGGCCCTTCCAATATTTACTATGTCCGTCTTTTTGTTACCAGTTCAGATCAGTTGTGTGATAAGATTGAAAATTTGTTCAATCGTTACTGGTGGCGTGGAGGAATGTCGAACGGTGGGGGCCTGCACTGGATGAGTTGGTCTCGCCTAAGTGTGCCAAAATGTCGGGGTAGATTGGGGTTTAGATGCTTACACGAGTTCAATATTGCATTGCTTGCCAAACAAGGATGGCGTTTATTGATTACTCCACATTCGTTGGTGAGTCAACTTTTGAAAGCGAAGTACTTTCCAAAATGCGACTTCATGGAAGCTAGTATAGGTAACAACCCGAGTTACATGTGGCGGAGTATTATGGCAGGGCAAAGTGTTTTGAGAGAGGGCTTAGCACGTCGTTTCGGGGATGGCAAGGCTACAAAAATCTGGAGTTGGCCTTGGTTAGCTGACCCATCTAATTCCATTCTTACTACTCCTCTTGTAGACACCCTAAGGGAGGCTACTGTAAGTGGTCTAATGACTAATCGCGGACGGTGGGATGAGGAGATTCTCCACGACCTTTTCGATGAAGTAGACGTGCGCAGGATCGTCGCTACCCCCATAGCTACTCACTTGCGGGACTCATGGCGGTGGGCGGGTGACATACGAGGGGCTTACTCGGTCAAGCAAGGATACAAGATCTTAACAGCCAATCATTCTTTGCATGCACCAGGGGAGTTCGCTGCGTGGGAGAAGCTTTGGGGCTTACCAATTCCGCCTAAGGTACGTAATCTGATTTGGCGTTGTGCTCGTGGAATCCTCCCGGTTTGCGAGAATTTGAAATCAAAAAGTGTGTGGATTGGGGGCGGGTGTCCGCTCTGCATGTAGTACGCTGAAACAGCCGAGCACCTTTTAGGGGAATGTTGGATAGCACAGCAAGTTTGGAAGAGAGACGACGTGTTGCAGGGGGCTTCTATTCAAGCTTTCATTGAAACAGTTCTATCTAGCTCATGTGTGGAGAGGGTTGTGCATATGGGTGCAGTCTTCTGGATGCTTTGGACCGTGAGGAACGATCGAGTTTGGAGAAACAAAGTGTGGGAAATTGCGGTGATACACAATCATATACTGATGTCGATTACCACATGGAATGACGCCTATAAGCTGGCAGCTTCCAGAGCGTGTATAGCTTACTTTTGTGTGATCTGGGAACCTCGTCAAAGCACTGGCTGAAACGTAACGTAGACGCAGCGATTTTGGTTGATAGCGTGGGCTTCGGGGTGGCAATACGAGACCATGATGGTAGATTTGTGGCAGCGAAGAATGCCCGTCTGGTCTGCAATCGTGATCCTTTGATGGCAGAGGCTTGCGCGGTAAAAGAAGCTCTCTCATGGCTTCGTGGTCTAAGCCACGACCGTTTAATAATAGAAACCGATTGTTTACTTTTTTGCAACGCTTTTAATTCTTGTCTTTTGGATTTTTCATACGTAGATTCAATTGTGAAGTAATGCTTAATTGCTTATTGATTGCTAGCAACATTGGGAACGTTGTTGTTCGCCATGTCAAGAGATCAGCGAATCGAGTGGCTCATGTTCTTGCACGAGCAACTTATTCTTCGTCTGGCTCGGGTGTGTGGTCGATTGTACCTCCTGATTGCATTTCCAGTCTTCTGGATTAGTAATATTAATGCCTTTGGTTTCAAAAAAAAAAAATAATAATTCTAACTTGGATTTGGAAGGTGTATTTTGTTTTTTTTTTTTTTTGGTATGTCTAAGTACGGTTGGAAATTATACACATAAATTATACCAAAAAAAAAAAAAAAAACAAACAAACAAAACAAAACAAAAACAAAAACAAAAAACAAAAACAAAAACAAAAATTTCACACATAAATTTTATATTTATTTTAAATACGGTGTAATATAAATACAAGCAGCGAAAGATACCTAATTATTTTGGTTATTGCCAAATAAAGTTTAGAAAATATTGATATCTATTTTATATATACTGTAGAGTTTATTTTAGAAAGTTATTGGAGTAGTGTGGTTGTTAAAATACTTTTTTTTCACATAGAAACTTTTATTTTGAATTTGATAATCATATTTTTAAATTATTATTTTTTAAGGAAGTGGATGATAAGAAATTTTTCGTTGAGGGTAAAGATGATGCAACAACAGGGAAAAGTGAAATTTGTTTTATTGACTTTTAAAGTTATAATAACAACAGGAAGTGAACATCATTGTTCAATGTTTGTAATCTTACCATGCTGTATTGGCGCGAAGAAAGTGAAATCTCATTATCATCAATGGCATTTAATATTAACTTTAAAACTTTTGATTTATTGGAAGAGTTGTTAAATAAATCATGTTGTAATGCTTGATAAGATTCTTCGCCTCTCTTCTCTTCTATATTAAGAAAAAAAATATTTTAAAATATTAGTTTTGACATAACGTATCTAAATATTATGTACTCATGACATGCATGCAAAAAATTATATGTGATATGAAACAAACCTAGTGCTGGGGAACAAGTGGTGAGTATATCCTTGATTTTGGTAGTTATAATGTTGAGTTCACTTTCAAACCTGAAAAATCATATCAATAATCATGCTTAAATATGAAATAATCACAAACTAATTATTATGTTGTTCGTTGTATTACTTATCATTGAGGATAATACAATACAAAATAATAATTTTATACTTTTACTATTAATTCAATTGTATAACATTATTATTATTATTATTATTTGTATAGTATTAATATAATTGAGAAGAAATATACATAATATGTCAACATTTAATAATAAATGAACTGCATTAGTTGAGAAGAATTGTGTAATCCCACCATAAAATATCATAATTTAAATCTTACTTTATGCTAGGCATAGGAAGGCCAGCACAATAGGCCACAGTACAAGCAATGCTTCTACCGATCAAATAGCTAGTCATTGGTAATGCCGGAATGATTGAGTGGGGCAAAGAATATGACGACGGTTGATTGATCTCAACAATGCATTTGGTGAGATCCATATATGGCACACTTTATCAAATTATCAATTGGGTTTAGGTCATTAGATGTTGTTGGATTTGCCATTTGTTTAACCATTACCAACTGCTTTGTCAACCCTTTTCTATAGCGTTAGTTGTCGAGAAAAATTTTTGAGTTTCCCATAGCTAATGGAAAAGGCTGCAATCATTAGCACCATCTATGATGCATGATGACTTGGATGTTAGCTAGAAACAAGAATAATTCAAAATCAGTGAATAGTAAAGCTAGATTGAATAAAAGAACATTAAACAAAGCATTATGATTATCATATTGATGGAATTCCACAATTACCATACTAAAATTGATCGAGACCAAACTTCTCTAGCATCTCTTCCGTGGCTTCTTTACCGATAAAATGAAAATGCATTGACGATTTCTTATTCAAATACTGATAAACAAGTTAACTAACCTTTTTAGAGTTGAGAATTTTCTCAATTGCATTAAGAACTGAAAATGTACCGTGATACTTGAAAAATAACCGTTATGTGTTTTTATAAGATAATTGAGTTATGTACCAGTTTAGTTAATTAATTAAACTTGTTTATGCAAGAATAAATAATAACTGCAGAAAGCATAAATAAAATAAAAACACAAGGAAATTGTTACGCAGTTCGGAGCTCCTTCTCCTACATCTGCGAGGCAACCCACGTCTGTCCAATCCACTATAGATGTTCACCAAAGGAGTATTACAAGAGGTAACTGAAAACGGCCTCCAGCCTTTACCACTACCACTCTTTCTAACACCTATCCAGGACTGACACACGAACGCCCGAACAAACTACACAAATTGCTTCAGTAGTACCACGTACTGTTCATGCAGTACAATACAAATATTCTTACGAATTAAATCAGAAAATACATTCAAATTATAAATTGCTTTGTAAATATCAGAATAGCTCTCGCAATTGTAATTCTCAAAATATCGGCAATTGCTTCCTTCGAACTGTGTGTATTTATAATCCTTTCATAAGTCTTGTTTGTCTTGATCCACCCATGTAGCCTTTCCCTTAGCAACACACTGTTCGAACAAGCCTCATCCACTCAATTTGAAAAGCTTCTTTGTGGACTTTAAGAATACAAGGAATACTGTCCACTAATTAAGATCTCACGTGGTCCATAATGAAATAGCAACTCTAAATTAATATTAAAACTAACACTAGTAAAATAAAAATAAAATTGCCAATATTGTGTAAAAATATTTTACACTTACAATCTCCCCCTTTGGCATTTTATTTGGAAAACTTGAGTATCAAATACGTTGGACAAGAATCAATTTTAAATTTATTTACGGCCCTTAGTATAGATACTTAACAAGACATCAAAGAGAAATAAAACAAATAACTATTGAAGCCTTTTGGACCACATGTGAGTTGAAACCCTGATTAAATTACTCCAAATCTTGAATCATACATAGACGTAGAAACCATAGCAGCATATCAATTCAATCAACGTACTTTGAGTAGATGTCATACCAAAAAAATACTGTTAGTTAGGAGCACCAACACTTCTATTACTCCCCCTAACTAATGGCAGTCCATTATTACTTTTACTAGCATAATCATGTCCAAAATAGCCAAACCAAAATCAATATTGTAGCAGTCAAAACACTTCCAAAATAAACTACCTTCCAAAACATCCGTACTACTCCCCCTTACTCCTAACCAAAACATCCGTACTACTCCCCCTTTTGCCAAAGAAAATGACAAAGGCAGGTGAACATCAAAATAGTGGATCAGAATTACCGTGCAGACGGGGTGCCCGAGTCAGAATCATCGTCTCCCTCTTCAGAGTCAGTACCCGAGTTAGCAGCACCAGAGTGTGCAAGAATCTGAGCGTGAATAGCTTCCATACGAGTGATTTCCTTGAGCTGTACATCCCTAAGATTTTCCAGGCCAGCGATGGTGGCTTGTTGAGAGGCAACGGACTGCTGAACCTGCGCAATAGAGGCCTCAAGAGTGAGTAGAATCTGCCGACGATCAACCAAAGTAGTGGGTTCTTTGGGAATCCGTTTAGCGCCCGGACGAGAAGCCGAAGCAGTGTCAGCTGAAGACGCCGGGGCAGAATATAGTGGTGCCGGAGGTGGAATGTCCGGAAGTTGAGCCAGAGACGCCCGACCATCATAATGACCTCGTTGAGTGAGTCGATCATCAAAAATGTAGGCATTGTCGGGAGTTGTAAGGACTTCCTCCTTATATGGTTGAAAACCGTGATCTTGAAGGACTCCGAAGATCAAACATGGAAACGGAAGATGTATTTTGGCCTCCTTTTTCTGCAAAAAAGACATTAAATGAGAGAAAATAACCATGCCAAGGTTGAATGGAAGGCGGTTCCGGATTTTGTATAGGAGTCCAGCTAGTTGTTCCGAAATTTGGTGACGACGCACGGCCGGGACCCAATTCGCGGAAGCTAGGCGCAAAAGCACAGAATAAACCGTGGTGAGCTTCAAGCTAGAAAGACCATCCCGCGGCCATGAAACTACCTTGTTATGAGTGAGAGCAGTAGCTAACAATTGAGGGCTCGGATCCGGTGAGGCAGGATTATTCGGGGTCCCCAAATAAGCATTGATCTCCGTAGGGCCAAAGGGGTACCATTTGCCACGAATATAGACTTGATGAAACCTTGCGGAGCCTTCAGTAAATGTGTCCAAAGTCAGGTTTATATAGAATTCGGCCGTCAACCAAGTAGAATACGGACCAACATGCCGGAGGGAAGCAAGTAGATTTTGATCTCGCATCAAGGGGATAATGTTACACTTGGCAGTCAAATCTGCTTCATTGATGGTTTTTTCAACGATGAACTCTCGGTGAATATGAGTCTGCCAAACTGTCAATAACTCAGGTGAAAGCAGCTTGGGTTTGTAGACCTTGCCCGAACTCCTTGATTTGGAACCTGATGAAGGAGGGATAATTGGAGTATCAACATTGGCTCGGGAACGAGTGATCCTTGGTGGTAGAGTGGACCCCCGTCATTGATGTTTTCGGTCAGAGGGACCATCTATAGCATCCACATCGGTAATCTTTCTCTTTTCAGTGGGACCTGCATCACACAATTTCTCCTTTCTCTTTTCAGTGGGACCTGCATCACACAATTTCTCTTTTCCCTTACGGGAAGGCTTAGATAAAGGCACAGTAATAAGGGGAACAGAGTCTTTCATTGGTGACAAAGGTATAGGGATGGTCTCCGTTTTTGCAGTAGTGATAGGTATGTGAATGGGAATGGAGAAGGCAGAACACGGCATAGGTATATTTGGAGAGGATAAATTTTGTGCTATATTTCGAATAGAGAAATTGGATGACAAAGAGCTCACATAATCAGAATAAGACAATAAGGGAGCAGTAAAGCAGGATACGGGATGAGAAACCGGATCATAGGGATCATTTGGTAATGGTAGAGAATGTACATTTATGGAACAAGTGGGCACAGAGGACACAAACTGCTCAGGTAAAGAAACATTGAAATCTATTTTACGAGAAGAGGATAAATTTCGACCAAGAGGAGAAAGGGAAGAGGGTGATACCACTGGATTGACCGGAGAGAGGAGAGCAGACACTGGTATTGGCTCCGGTATGGCAGACTCGGTTGGAATGGGAAAGGGCACGGCGAAGACATGGCGGGCAAGGGCAAGCAGCTGGCGGCGTTCCTTGTCCGTGAGACCATCTAGAAGAGAAGATTGTTGCTTGATGGTGGCTAGAATCCGATCAGTAATTTCGGGTGGAAAAGGTGAATCAGCGTCTATAATTTGATGAAGCATTGTGATTCTTGCAGAGGAGGAAACATGTACGAAAAAGGGATTGTCCATTTTTGTGTCTTGGTTCTAGGATTAACAATGGTGGACTAAGATGGAGAAAACTAGATGAAGAAGAAGAAGGTCTCGGCTTTGGGTGAAGGGAATGCAAGGAAAGAGACAAAGCATTTAATGTGATGTGATGTCTTCTCAAAAGGCGTGGGATGAGATGATGGGTAGAAGACCTAGGGTATGATGGGAACAAATTAGAGGGTTTTAGGATAAAAAATAGGTTTTGACTTGAATAAGTCTTCTAGTTGTTTAAGAAGACACGAATAACAAAACAAATAAAAATTAGGCACATTATAAGTGTATTAGATAAGGAGAAGACAACTTTGATGTGAAAAAAAATAATTCAGCACGATATTGCTTTTATTCCTGAAAAATTCGAAGGAAAAAAAATTAATTAGATTACTAAGAGAAGTAGAATACATAAACTGATAAAAGATTAAATTGTTTACCTGTTGGAGCAATTAAACATTAATCGTACAAACTCCGAGAGCGGCACGAAGTAATTCAAACCTGGATTTATCTAACGGTTTTGTGAATAAGTCTGCAAGATTTTTTTCAGTCGGAATATATTCTAGTTTGATCTCTTTTTCTTCGACTAGTTCTCTGATGAAATGATGACGGATGTCTATGTGTTTTGTCCGAGAGTGTTGAACCGGATTTTTAGATATATTGATCGCGCTCGTGTTGTCGCAGAAGAGTATCATATTTTTCTGGTCAAACCCATAGTCAGTCAGCATTTGTCGCATCCATAATAATTGAGTACAACAACTGCCTGCAGCTATGTACTCAGCTTCTGCAGTGCTGAGTGATATTGAATTTTGCTTTTTACTCAGCCAGGCAATCAGATTTTTCCCAATAAAGAAACATCCTCCGGACGTGCTTTTCCTATCGTCGGCGTTACCCGCCCAGTTAGCATCACTAAAACCTGTAAGGCTAAGATTTGTATCAGTAGAATACCAAATACCGTAATTAATTGTACCTTTCACATATTTTATGATACGCTTGACAGCCTTCAAATGTGATTCCTTTGGATCTCCTTGATATCGTGCACACATTCCAACACTTACCATGATGTCCGGTCTGCTAGCCGTTAGGTATAGCAGACTACCAATCATACTTCTGTATAAGGTGGAGTCAACAGAAGTTCCTTGATTGTCTTTAGATAATTTTGTAGTTGTAGAGACGGGTGTTCGGGCATCTTTTGCAGATTCCAGACCGAATTTGGATATGAGATTTTTCGCATATTTTGTTTGAGAAATAAATATTCCTTCTTTTGACTGATTTACCTGTAATCCTCGGAAATAAGTTAACTCTCCGATCATGCTCATTTCAAACTCTTGTTTCATAACTTTGACCAGTTTGTCAGTTTCACCTGTCTGTGTGGACCCAAACACAGTATCATCAACGTAAACTTGTGCAATGGTTATGTGTTTACCTGATCGTTTTATGAACAAGGTTTTGTCCGAACCACCTCGTTTGTAGTTGTTTTGAAGTAAATATTGGGCGAGTCTTTCGTACCAGGCTCGTGGAGCTTGTTTTAGCCCGTATAGTGCTTTTTGAAGCTTGTATACATATTCTGGATGTTGTGGATCTTCAAACCCTTTCGGTTGTGCTACATATATATCCTCTGTAAGATAGCCATTTAGAAAGGCTGTTTTAACATCCATCTGAAAGAGCTTGATCTTTAGTGCGCAAGCAATGGAGAGCAGCAATCGGATGTATTCCAGGCGAGCCACTGGAGTGAACGTCTCGTCGTAGTCGATTCCCTCAATTTGGGAATACCCTTGAGCCACTAACCTTGCCTTATTTCGAGCAATATTTCCAGTTGCATCTGTTTTGTTTCGGAAAATCCACTTTGTACCTACAACATTTACGTTATTCGGTTTAGGAATTAGAGTCCATACCTTGTTTCGTTCGAATTGCCCCAATTCTTCTTGCATGGCCTTTATCCAGTGTTCGTCAGTTAGGGCTTCCTTGATGTTCTTTGGTTCAAACTGTGATGTATAGCACGAGTATCCTGCTAGTTCAAGATAGTCGCGTTTTGGTTTTCCTCTAGTTTTCACACCTGAACTGGGATCTCCAATTACATTTTGAATTGGATGATTTTTCTGGATACGAGTTGGAATGTCAATATCGTCATGCTCATTTTCTGATTCTGTCTCGATTTCAGATTCAGATTGATTGCATATGGGTGATGAAGAAGATGACTTATGGTCTGGTTCTGGAGTATCAGAGGCAGGAGTTTTAGGTCGATCAGTTTCAGGTTCTGTCACTGGATCAGACTGAATGACTTCAGTAATCTCACTGGGTTGATCATCAATAACCACGTTTGTGGACTCCATGATAGTTTTGGTCACTTTATTATATACTCGATAGGCTCTGCTGTTGGTGGAGTATCCGAGAAAAATTCCTTCGTCGCTTTTTGGTTCAAATTTAGAAGTAGGATGCCTATCTTTCAGGATAAAACAACGTGAGCCGAAAATATGAAAATAAGTAATGTTTGGTTTCTTACCTTTCCAGAGTTCGTACGGAGTTTGCGTTGTACCCGGACGTAGATAAACTCTGTTGATGATGTGACACGCAGTGTTTACAGCTTCTGCCCAAAATTTTTGAGGTAGTCCTTTGGCGTTGAGCAGAACTCTACCCATCTCCTGGATAGTGCGATTTTTCCTTTCCACAACTCCGTTTTGTTGTGGAGTTTTTGGTGCTGAATACTCATGTGTAATCCCTGATTTGTTACAAAAGTCATTGAAAACATTGTTCTCAAATTCTCTGCCGTGATCGCTTCTGATTTTCCTGATGGATTCGTTTCTTTCCTTTTGAAGTCTTAATCCCAGTGTTTTGAATGCCTCCAGTGCCTCGGATTTTTCCTTGAGAAACATAACCCAAGAAAAACGAGAAAAGTCATCTACACATACTAGTATATATTTCTTACCTCCAACACTTTCTGTCTGAGTTGGTCCAACGAGGTCCATGTGTATCAATTCCAGGCACCGACTTGTGTTTATGGTGTGTTGGGCTGGATGAGCTGATCTGGTTTGTTTCCCAGCTTGGCAGGCACCACATATAGTTGACTCTATTTTCATCTTTGGTAGCCCACGAACTCCTTCGATTTTTACAAGCTTATCGAGAAGTCTATAACTGAGATGCCCCAACTTTTGATGCCACAGCTCAGCTTCATTTATGCTGGACCTGCAACATAACGTATTATTGGTTAAAATATAGCAATTATCAGTTGATCGTTTACCTTCCATGACACATTGATTTGTGTTGTCCATCACACTGCAGCTGTTTTTGGTGAAGCACACGTTCCAGTTTTGGTCACACAATTGACTTATGATAATAAGATTAGTGTGAAGTCCACGGACAAGTAACACTTTGTCCAGTTTGGCAAACCAACTACATTTAAAGTGCCTACGCCAGTTACTTGACCTTTGACACCGTCACCAAAAGTAACTTCACCATTACTAGTGTTGACGTTATTCAGAAATTTTACATTTCCTGTCATGTGACGGGAGCACCCGCTGTCAAAATACCATTTTTCTTCTCGCCCTGCACTTTTAGTATGAAATGAAACAAAAGATATATAATCAACCTTTTTAACCCAAATTTGTTTTGTGAACGGTTGAATGTTCTTTTGCCTGAACTTCTCAATTCTTTGATCCTTGTAGAAATAGTAGCATTCTGGCCTGGTATGTCCGCGTAACCTGCAATAGTGACAAACGGGATTATATAGCTTATACTTCATTTTGTTTGCGTTTACTTTACCATAGGTGCGTTTCACAGCGCTGTATTCAGGGATGTCATCTGGGTCAGGTCTCGATGCTTTGACAAATACAGTCTTATCCTTGGAGTTACTGCCGGTGAAGCCCAACCCAAATTTTGCAGACGTTTTCCTGCCGGAATCAAGAATCTCATCTAATGTGGATGTGGTATCCATCATTTGGATTTGTCGTTTGTAGGTTCTGAGCTCTTGTTTCAAATCCTGAACTTCTCGTTGGAGTTTTGCTTCCCGGTCAGCTGCTTCCTTAAGAAGTACATTACTGGTTTGTACTTCGTTTTGCAGTTTTTCTTCTCAACCTGCTGCTTCTTTAAGCAAATCATTCCTATCAGCTACTTGATTTTGATACACCTTATTTGCATTTGTTACAATCTCTATTTCACTAGCTAGTTTGCAGTTCATTTTTCTTAATGCTTCCCATTTGGGATACAACTTATTAAATTCAGCTTCAAAAGATAACGCATTTTGTTCCACATCTTCTGCAGAGACGTAGTCACCACCTTCTGAATCTTCAACAAGTTCTGAACTGTCAGTAAATAGTGCCGTAAATGCAACAAAATTACCCGAGATTTCTTCGATATCAGACCATGTTGGTTCATAGTCAGGCTCGTCATCGCTCCAGGTAATGGCTGACATAGATTTTTTGCGTCGAAGATAGGTGGCGCATTCAGCTTGTACATGCCCAAATCCCTCGCATTCGTAACACTTGATGCCTTTGTTGTTGGACTTTTCTTTGGATTGTCCAGGACGTGAGACAGACTGTTTGGCATTTGACGTCCCTATCTTAGGTGCAGTTCTGAGTGAAGCTGCTCCCTTTTGTGAACTTCTGTCACGCGTGTTTTTGGATACCTGTTTCAAAATTTTGGAAAACTGTTTAGTCAAGAAGGCAAGTGTATCACTGCTAGATTCATCTGTATCGGATACTGCATTATTTTCTTCAGCGGCAAACGCAATATTTTTTTGTTTTTTCGTATGATCAGTTAAAATCTCCATTTCATATGTTTTAAGATTTCCCATTAGCTGAGTAACGGTCTTTTTCTCCCAACCATCATGCTCTTGGATGGCTGTGACTTTCATTCGGAACCTGGGCGGTAAAGATCTCAATATCTTTTTAACAAGTTTTTCCTGCGAGAATGGTTCACCAAGGACCATTGCTCGATTTGCTAGTTCCTGAACGCGTGTATGAAAGTCGGTGACTGTTTCATCCTCGTTCATGCGCAATTCTTCGAATTCTGACTGGACCAGTTGCAGCTTAGACTGTTTTACCGAGGTCGTTCCTTCGTATGTGGACTCAAGGGCCTCCCAAACACCTTTAGCTGAAGGAATACCTGCAACAATTGAAAACTGACTTTCATGCATAAGAGAGTAAATAGTGTCTAAGGCTTTATCATTGTTTCCTGCATTGGTAATTTCGGTTTGAGTCCACTCAGTTTCTGGTTTAGTGACTTCTGTTCCATCAGCATTGGAGCTAGGTTTAATGGGATGTGTCCATCCTGACACCACAGATCGCCACACAGCTTCACCCTGAGCTTTTAAATGTGTACGGGTGCGAGCCTTCCAATATGCGTAGTTGTCGTCGGTCAATTGAGGAAGGACTTTAGTTCGATCCATTCTGCAAAACTCAGTACCCCGTGAGATCAAACAAATAAGCAATACACAAAAGAATAGAAAGAGCCGCTGAAGAGATAAATTCAAGATGCACGGATTCGCCAGATCGATAGACTAACAGATTAAGTCTACAGGCTCTGATACCAATTGAAAATGTACTGTGATACTTGAAAAATAACCGTTATGTGTTTTTATAAGATAATTGAGTTATGTACCAGTTTAGTTAATTAATTAAACTTGTTTATGCAAGAATAAATAATAACTGCAGAAAGCATAAATAAAATAAAAACACAAGGAAATTGTTACGCAGTTCGGAGCTCCTTCTCCTACATCTGCGGGGCAACCCACGTCTGCCCAATCCACTATAGATGTTCACCAAAGGAGTATTACAAGAGGTAACTGAAAACGGCCTCCAGCCTTTACCACTACCACTCTTTCTAACACCTATCCAGGACTGACACACGAACGCCCGAACAAACTACACAAATTGCTTCAGTAGTACCACGTACTGTTCATGCAGTACAATACAAATATTCTTACGAATTAAATCAGAAAATACATTCAAATTATAAATTACTTTGTAAATATCAGAATAGCTCTCGCAATTGTAATTCTCAAAAATCGGCAATTGCTTCCTTCGAACTGTGTGTATTTATAATCCTTTCATAAGCCTTGTTTGTCTTGATCCACCCATGTAGCCTTTCCCTTAGCAACACACTGTTCGAACAAGCCTCATCCACTCAATTTGAAAAGCTTCTTTGTGGACTTTAAGAATACAAGGAATGATGTCCACTAATTAAGATCTCACGTGGTCCATAATGAAATAGCAACTCTAAATTAATATTAAAACTAACACTAGTAAAATAAAAAAAAAAATTGCCAATATTGTGTAAAAATATTTTACACTTACAAGAACAACATCGGAATTGAAGTTTGTAGTGTCAGGATTAGGTGTGTTTGGTTCGCACATGGGAATCGGAATTGGAATGGTATCAAATACTTGGTAATGGTAATGGGTTTTGGTGAAAGTATTTAACATGTTTGGTAATAGGGTGAAATGAGAATGGTTACTAATAGTAGTGCTTGAGGATGAATAAGGGAATGAAACCCTTATTTTATTTGGATATGAGCTTTTCAATTGATGGGGTATTCGAAACACATAGTAGTGTTCTAAAAACCTATCAACCAAACAATAACAATCACATTCATACCCATTCCTATGGACAAAAACCACATCAACCAAACACACCCTATTATGAGTTGCACAAACTAGCTCCATCATAGCATTCTCATCAATATGAAAGTTTGTCATGTTTAATTGAAATTAATGACAAAAAAGCCAAGCTAAATGTGATTTGGGAATCTGACCCCCAAAAAATGTGATTTGGAAAAACAAAAAAAAAAAAAAAAAAAAAAAAAAAAAAAAAAAAAAAAATGGCTTGTGAACACAATGATAAGAATGGTATGTTTATTCATTCACCATCTATATATAGTACATAAAGTTGTAAAGAAATAATCTTATTTGTTTAATTCATTTATTTAATTTTTTAAAAAAAAGGTACTTGCGTTTAAAAAATGGGTAGAAATTATAATATTTTGTTTACTGCTTATTATGCACTCAAATCAAGAATGTATAATATAAAGAGAATGTGCTGAATATTCCCAGCCCCTCTCCTTCAATTCCTTTCGTCTTCAATACAAAAGCATATATATTATGTATTCTCTTTACAGATGTTAGAAATTATATGTAACATATTTTACTCTAACTTAATTAGTTGGAAGCTTAGGTATAATAATATGTAGTGTGTATATATAAGTAATGTTGGTAAGTGTTTGTTACTTATTAGGAAAAATATAATACTCACTACATAACATTTTGAGTATAATTATAAGTATTACATTTCATACTGATCCAACTCATCTCGCAGACACTCACACAAATATTTCTAGTGGAATTTGTACCCCACACTGTCGCCTTTAGTCATGACATCAAGTCAGGTAACCAACCACTGCAGTACAACAAAGCGGTCTGGAATAATGATTCTTTACTTGCCCCAGGAGTAATCAAGTATAGGCATTTTAGTCCCTTAGCTTCTTATATAGAACACATTTAATCTTTTACTTTGATTCCATGCTCAAGATGTGTCTTACACATAAGAAAGGGAAAACAAGTACATACTAGAAGTAAAGAATTATATTCTCTGATATAAGACATTTAATCCTTTCCACTTCCTTCTTCTCATTATTATAAAATTTGGAGAAAATTATATGCTCTGATTTTCAAAAAAATTTTAAAAAAATTTGCTTCTTATGCACTCAATGTATAATATAGATAGAATAAATAAAGTGTCACAAGAATAAAGTGTAAAAAAAAAAAAAAGAAAAAAAAAACAAAACAAAACAAAACAAAAACTAAGAGCAAAGAACAAAAAACAAAAAAGCAAAGTGAAAATGATGAGGGAATTGGTGTAAAAATGCATTACCAAGATAAATCACTTTTTGTCTTAATTGCACAAATATATTCCACATTCTCGATCTTCAATTCACAACAGTAGAAAATCATTGAATGAAACCATGCATGAATAAGTAAATAGATACACCATGAAACAAATGTATATAGCTCAAGCCACTTGAGTAGTATTTGATTATTCACTTGGTATCTGCCGTGGGCACTCATTTTGCTTTGATTCTTATATTGAATGACGTGCATCGACAACTCTCTAGTGTGGTTATTCGCTTGGCTCAAGTCATGCATTCATATTACTTTGATAGTGCATTCATACAGTGGCGGACTCAGAAATTTTGTTCAGGGGAGGAGAAACATTATAACAAAAGGGATAGCTTAAAACAAATGAAATAGTTAAGAAATTAACCATAAATATTGTTAGATATGAGCGAAAAAAAATATGTATAACAAAATATGAAACATAATTAATTTGATAAAATAATTTTAATAGAAAACACATTTTGTTATCAATAGATAGCTCTATTACATTGTAGTATCTGTTCATATACTTTCTCAACCTACTGAAACACAAAGAGCTAATAACGCTTCCACTGAGGCTCGAACTCACAACCTTCCAAATGAAAGTCCAACCCAGGTACCATTGGACCACATAGTCCTGGTAGTCATAAATATTGTTAGATATGAACGAAAAATAAAAAAAAATATATTTATAACAAAGTATAAAACATAATTAATTTGATAAAATAATTCTAACAGAAAACACATTATAAATTACACATCTTATTATTAATAAAAAATACATTATCTTATTATTAATATAAAATAAAACTATATACATATATTTTGAAAGTATTATAAAGTATATACATATATTTTAAGAGTTTAACTATGTTGAAGTCACTATTATTCAAATTGCCAAAATATATACATTCACACCACGCATATTCTACCATATGGGCTAAGTTCACTTTCATTAACATTGGCTGTTTTCATCTACTTATACTTAAACCTTGTACTATATATACATACATATATACATACAAGGGTTATATATCGGGTGGGGGTGGGGTGAGTGGGGGAAGCTGCCCCCACTGCCCCCACTGTAGGTCCGCCCCTGCATTCATATACAAAATGTCATGCATTTCTATATCGTGATATATCCAACATGTACCAAACTAAGCGTACTAATGCACATCTCACACGCTTACGATGCATAACTCACAACACTAGTTGCACAACCAGTCAACCAACACAAGCGAATGCACAACCATACTATCCAGAATGCATACATATACACCAACATCCAAAATATAAGAAATATTATATATACTCTAAAAACAATCGAAAAGAAAAAAAAACAAAAACAAAAAAAAAAAAAAAAAAACAAAAAACAAAACAAAACAAAACAAAAAATACTGATCACTTTACAGCGATAATCTAAGAAAATAGGAACAAATCTGGTAACATATACTGCAATTACAAATAAATAAATAAATATATATAAATATATATATATATATATATATATATATATATATATATATATATAAAAGACGCTACCACCCCACTTACAAAAAAAAATCAATTAGTTTCAACTTAGAAAATCAAATCTAAGTCATCCAAATAAAAAATTTAAAGTTTTTAAATTTTAAAAATTTAAAAATTTAAAAAAATAAAACAAAAACAAATCAAACAAACAAAAAAACACAAAAGATTAGACCACACATTATCACGAGTGATTCTCATACAAAACAGATTTTATATGTGTGTGCCTGTGTCTTTGTTTGTGTGTGTGTTTAATTTGTGTCTCTCTGTGTGTGTGTATGTGTTAGATTATGATGATGTTAACTCTTTTAAAATTGAGTTTAGAATCCCTAATTTTTATAGTGCATGCATATTTTGTTTTTTATAGGACTGGTGTTAAGGCCGAAATATGACTAGACTTAGTTGCTACATATTAGTTAATTTCAACACATCTACACCTGACAATCCCATGTTTAGTGGATTATTTAACAGTAGAGTTCATCTTTGACAAAAGGCATCCGACAAATCTTATAATAATAGATTCCATCATATCATGATAATTTGTACGAAAAATCTTTCTAGCTGACATGTTTAGAAAATCTTACAACATATCATTCAACATATCTATTAATAGCAGACCTTATAATTTAAGAGTTAAAAGAACTTTCGATAGTTTCTTATTGTTAGTGTTTTATTTATTTAAGAAAAATCCCAACATATAATTTCCAATATTATTATCACAAATTAAGATAGGGTTTAGCTTGGTGTCTGTTTGTCCTTGAAGAAGACTGACTGATCAGTACAATCAATAGACGTACCTCTTGATCAAGTCACCGAAGATCTGATAAAGGAAAGTTTTCTAAAAGCTGGAACGCGGTTATGAGATGATGATTTTGGAAAGAATATCAGCGAATCAGCTTGAGAGGTATGGACCGAATCTTAAGATTTCTTTCTTCACAAAAATTCCTACCATCTACAATCAAAGATATATTTGGAGATTGTCCAAATCAAAGAAGTATATATATTCTTATTCACTCAGAAGTTAGGGTTGCATTGATTGAAGCCGCAATACTCTATACTAAACAGAATACACATCTCTGGTTGTCATGCCTCTTCTCAAGACAATGAGTTCTTGGTGATTATGAAGAAGAACTTGAGAAGTATCAACGTTGCTTAAACGATAGGACGCGAAGATCACTCAGTTGTGGGAACAACGTGGGACTGTGTCATTGAAGCGGACTGCATCAGAGTTAGCTCTCCAATTGAAGGGATTTCATTGGACTTCTGCATGCGTGGCTCTCCAACTTCAACAATCAACTAAACTTTTATAGACTGGATACTGACCTTGTGTGGGGCACTTGGGTGAGATTGTGTTTTTCTATACCTTTGTACATTGGATTAGGAGTTAGTGGATTGGACGCATCGGTGATCGTCCCCCAGATGTAGATACACACTGTATCGAACTGGGTAAACAAACATATGTGTTGATTTACTTTCTGCGTTAGTTTTCCGCTTTACGCTTTATCTGTCGTTCTATCTGAATGACTGCTTAATCGAGAATCTGAGTCAGTCAGACCATTATTCTGTTTGCTAGAAACTAAATCAATATCCAGATTAAGAGAATATGCAAAATTACATGTGGTATCAGAGCTTTTAGGTCTACATAATGACTTGATCCATACGGGAAAAGCTTTTTGTATTTTGTCTCTCTTTAAGAAGTTGTTTGCTTGGTTGTCTGTTGGGTTTTAAACTGCTCTCTACTTGTGTGTTCTGGTTGGTTGTCTGTTTTGATTCAGGATGGATGCAAATATGAAACCACTAGAATTGGATGGTCATAACTATTCCTTCTGGGAGGCTCGAATGGAGATTTATCTTCAAGCTCAAGGCACCAGAGTTTATCGTACTGTCCTCACTGGATGGAGTCCTCCGACAATTCAGAATGTTGATGGAACCGCTGAGATCAAACCAATGGAGACATGAACTGAAGATGAGATGTCGTCCTATGATCTGAATAATAAAGCACTGAATTCTATTGTAGGATCTCTACATGAATCAGACTTTACTTTGGTTACAGGAATAAAAGAGGCAAAACATGTATGGGAAATCTTTGAAACCAGATTTGAGGGTACCAGTGATGTCAAACAGTCAAAGCTTCAGATTGTTCTATCAGAGTTCGAAACTCTCAGGATGACTGAAGAAGAAACTATCTCTAACTTCCAAATTCGTGTTCAGAATTTGATGAACAGAGCATCAGTTCTTGGGGAACCATTTACAGATGAAAGAGTTGTCAAGAAGATCCTTCGTTCTCTACCCAAACGATTCCGAATGAAAGTGACTGCAATTCAGGAAAACACAGGCTAGGAGAAGAAGAGTGTAGGAGAGCTTATGGGGAATCTGCATACTTATGAACTTCAGGTGTTGGCTGATGACGATCCTGTAGTCAGCAGAAAAGGCAAGTCAGTGGCTTTTGTAGCTGAGACTGATCGAGATCAGAATCTGACACAGATGATATAGACGATGAAGCCCTAGCCTTATTAACAAAAAATGTCAAGAAAATACTGAAAGGTTTCAATCGAAGGAGCCAAGGACAGCCTAACAGGACTCAGTACAAAAGTGGAAACTCCTCATATCAGAAATCAAAACCGTCCTCTTTCACAAAGAATAGTCAGTCCCAGACTGGACGAACAGGGCAATTCAGAACCACACATACAGACATAGTTAAAACTTTAAATCGATCAGTGCAGTGTAGGGAGTCTGAAGGGTTTGGACATATACAATCTGAATGTGCAACTTATCTCAAAAGAAAGAAATCTATGTATGTGTCTACCCTAAGTGATGATGAAGAGGAAACAACAGATGACCCGTCTGTTGAAAATGTTGGAAACTTCGTAGCCTTCTTCACAGCAACAGAGGTTCACTCAAAAGCATATGAAACTGATGGTGAATCCTACATATCATCAGATGATTTTGAAGAGTGACATGTTCAGCTACAGATGGAATTTGCCAAACTGGTTGGTAGTTGGGAACAACTAGTGAAAATCAACAAGAATCTGAATGAAGATCCGAAACACCAAGATGAACTACTGAAGAAACTAAATACTGAATTAGTTTTGAAAGAAGACCTTATTGCTCATATCAGATCTCAAGAGGGAAAGCTGATAAAAGAACTGGATGATCTGAAGAAAACTATCAAGATGATGGATACCACTTCAACCTTAGACAAAATTCTAGATTCTGGTCGAAATCCTAACGATAAAAAAAAAAGGCTTGACTTTGAACGTGGACAGTCCTCAATGTCAGCCCCTGTTTTTATCAAAGAAGGGACATCTGGGGGTATTTCAGTTCTCTGTCATAAACGGGGCCAATCATCAAGATCAACTCAGTTCTATCATAAAGGAAGCATGTCTGTCTACTTTGATTACTAAGGCTGAACCTAGCAGAGTCAAAGTTCAGTCTCAACACTCAAAGTTTAAGACTAAGTATGTTAAAGTCAAACAGTATGTACCCATCTGTCACTACTGTCTGACAAAAGGGCACACCAGACCTGAATGCTACTTCTTCTACAGAGATCAAAAGAAGGAAAAATATCGGAATAAGACCATCACTCCTTTCACAATGCAAGTTTGGGTCAGAAAATCAGAAGTAATCATCTATCCCACAATAGTATTGACTGCCTCTATGACTAAAGCAAGATGGTACTTCGACAGTGGTTGTTCCAGACATATGAATGGGAATGCCAAGTGTCTTATGTCTGTTCAACCTAGTAGTGGATCAGTGACATATGGAGACGAACAAAAGGGAAAGATAGTTGGTAAAGGTACTCTAAATGTGTCGGGGCTTCCATATCTTGACGAAGTCCTCTTGGTCAGTGGCCTGAAAGCAAACCCTATTAGCATCAGTCAGCTGTGTGATCAGAATTGGAATGTGTGTTTCAACAGAGACTGCTGTAGGGTCCGTGGTAAGGTAGATCAAGTGGTAATTGAAGGAACTCGCTCTTCTGACAATTGCTATGTCTTAACAAATGATACTACCTATTTTATGTCTAAAGCAGACGAATCAAAACTGTGGCATCGACGTTTGGGACACATAAATTTCAGAGATATGGACAAAGTGATCAAACTTGATGCTGTTCGAGGGATACCAAAGCTTAAAGTAGAACAGGAAAGAGTTTGTGGTGCATGTGCTATTGAAAAACAAATCAGGGCTCCCCACGAAGCAGTAAAAATGATTACTACTGAGAGATGTCTAGAACTGGTTCATATAGACCTTATGGGACAACTCAAATTGAAAGCATTGGAGGAAAGAAATACATTTTTGTGTGTGTTGACGATTTCTCACGGTTCAGTTGGGTATATTTTCTAAGAGAAAAATCTGAGGCTTTTAATGCTTTCAAAACTCTATGCATAAGAATACAAAAAGAAAAAGACGAACCCATTGTAAAAATCCAAAGGCTGAGAAGTGATCATGGAAAGGAGTTTGAGAACACCTTATACTCAGAATTTTGTTCAGAAAATGGGATAACTCATGAATTCTCTGCTCCACGAACAGCACGACAGAATGGGGTTGTGGAAAGGAAGAATCGAACCTTGCAAGAAATGGCAAGAGTAATGCTACATGCCTCACATCTGCCACAACGTTTCTGGGCAGAACCAGTGCATACTGCCTGTCATACAGTCAATAGAGTCTATCTCAGACCTGGTACCTCTCAGACGCCATACGAGATATGGAAAGGAAAAAAACCAAACTTGAAATACTTTCATGTGTTTGGAACCAAGTGCGATGCTCTAATTGGATACTCACCAAACAGTCGAGCATATAAGGTCTACAACAAAAGAACTCAAACAGTCATGGAGTCAGTAAATGTGGTTATTGATGACAATCTAGAAGAATCAAATGAAGCATCTATGACTGATCCTGCGTTAGACGCACTTATCAGTGATCCACCAAAATCGTCTGACAAAGCCAAACTGACCGACACACATGAATCATCAGAAAAAGATGAGGGTAATCCAGAAAAAGACAAATTGCTTTCTAATGGAGATGAAAAAAATAAGCCCACCAGAACTCAGAAAAATCATCCATCAGACAACATAATTGGCAATATTATTATAGAAAATTAAGATAGGGTTTAGCTTGGTGTCTGTTTGTCTTTGAAGAAGACTGACTGATCAGTACAATCAACAGACGTACCTCTTAATCAAGCCACTGAAGATCTGATAAAGGAAAGTTTTCTAAAAGCTGGAACGCGGTTATGAGATGATGATATTGGAAAGAATATCAGTGAATCAGCTTGAGAGGTATGGACCGAATCTTAAGATTTCTTTTTTCACAAAAAGTCCTACCATCTATAATCAGAGATATATTTGGAGAGTGTCCAAATCAAAGAAGTATATATAATCTTATTCGCTCAGAAGTTAGGGTTGCATTGATTGAAGCCACACTCTATACTAAACAGAATACACATCTCTGGTTGTCATGCCTCTTCTCAAGACAATGAGTTCTTGGTGATTATGAAGAAGAACTTGAGAAATATCAACGTTGCTTAAACGATAGGACGCGAAGATCACTCAGTTGTGGGAACAACGTGGGACTGTGTCATTGAAGCGGACTGCATCAGAGTTAGCTCTCCAATTGAAGTGATTTCATTGGACTTCTGCATGCGTGGCTCTCCAACTTCAACAATCCACTAAACCTTTGTAGACTGGGTACTGACCTTGTGTGGAGCACTTAGGTGAGATTGTGTTTTTCTCTACCTTTGTACATTGGATTATGAGTTAGTGGATTGGAAGCATCGGTGATCGTCCCCCAGATGTAGATACACACTGTATCGAACTAGGTAAAAAAACATATGTGTTGATTTACTTTCTGCCTTAGTCTTCCACTTTACACTTTTTCTGTCATTCTATCTGAATGACTGCTTAATCGAGAATCTGAGTCAGTCAGTCCATTATTCAGTTTGCTAGAAACTAAATCAATATCCAGATTAAGAGAATATGCAAAATTACACTTATCATCTTATAACCACTATAATCAAAAGAACTATCTAAGTCAAGTACGGAAAATCCTCTTAAGACAAGAAACAGGGTCGTTCTATTAAAAACATGGGCCATGTCAAATAGTTTAATTTGGACCTTCATTGTTTTTGTTCCAAAATGCAATAATCTAAAGATAATACGTAAACTGCAAAGACAAAGACAATAATAGAGAGACAAGAACATAGGGAGATAGATTTTTTTAATATTTAAATTTCGCTATAATGATAGAGATTTCTATTTATAACGGTAAGAAACATAATCTCAACAAACCTCTGAGACAAAAATCTCTATAAGTGAGGAAATTGAGTGGGAAGAATAAATTAAGTGGCCTTGAGGCTCCTTTTATAGAGGAGCCTCAAGGCCTTTCAGTGTTATCCCACCGATGTGGGATAACACTGAAATACAAAGGGGAGCCAATTTGGCTCCCCTTTGTATTGTGTTTTTTTTTTTCAACAACAAAACTAAAAATAATAATTATAATAACAATAATAATAACAATAATAATAATAATAATAATAATAATAATAATATATTATTATTATTATTATTATTATAATTATAATTTCTTATTATTATTGTAGTTATTGTAACAATGTCCTTATACGTCTTTTTACACCTCAACCGCTAATCTAAACAGCTAATTTTACCAAATGTTTTTTTTTACAAACCGCTAATACAATCCGCTGTTCAAACCCGCTAATACAATCCGCTATCTAATAATCGCTAACACAATCCGCTACCGCTAACCACTAACCGCTGATAACCAAACGAGCCCTATATCTATAAAATGAAGTACTTTCCTTTTGTGGATTTACGGATTCCTCGGTGATTTTTAGAAACCTTGCTTAAACACTCTACTATATTAATTCTGATATTTGTCTTTGAGAACATCACGCTTGGTAGCTCAGTGTCGCTGGAACTGGTTCAGCAACGTCAAGTGGTGAAATCAAGCACGTACAATCCTGAGTAGATGTTAGGAAGGTGTTGTGGTAGAAACGGCTGGTAGCCTTTTGTACTTACATATTGTATAACTCTTTGGTGAACATCTATAGTGGATTGGGCAGACGTGGGTTGCCCCGCAGAAGTAGGAGAAGTGCTCCGAACTGCGTGATCATTTCTATGTGTTCCTGGTTTTTATTTCTTACATTTTAATTCTTTATGTTTATTGTATTAGCATAAACTGACACAATTAAAATGGTACGTTAATTGATTATTTAAAAACCAAGTAGAACTTTAATTCTAAACTTGCATTCAAGAGTCACGACACTTTTTCAATTGGTATTAGAGCCCGGAGACTTAATTTATTAGTCTATCGATCTGGCTATTCCGTGCTTCTTGAACTCAAGCTTTCAGCGGCTTTTATTACTTTTATTCATTATATTACTTTGTTCAATCTCACGGTTTGTTGAGTATTTCAGAATGGATCGTGTTAAGGTTCTTCCCCAGTTAACGGGCGACAACTATGCTTATTGGAAAGCACGCACACGAACGCATATAAAACCTCAAGGAGATGCTGTTTGGCGTTCTGTTGTGATGGGTTGGACTCATCCGACTAAAGTTAGTACGAGTGTTGACGGTCCACAAGTGGCAAAACCTGAAACTGAATGGACCCAAACTGAAATAACTAATGCTGGAAATAATGATAAAGCACTAGATACTATTTACCAACTAATACATGAAAGTCAATTTCCCATAGTTGCAGGTTATGGTTCAGCTAAAGGTGCGTGGGAAGCTCTTGAGTCAACCTACGAGGGCACAAATTCAGTGAAACAATCGAAGCTGCAACTGGTACAGCCTGACTTTGAAGAACTTCGAATGAGTGGAGAAGATAACATCATTAGCTTCCATAGCCAAGTGCAAGAATTGGTGAATCGTGCAATGGTCCTTGGTGAACCTTTTTTCCCAAGCAAAACTAGTAAAGAAAATTCTGAGATCTCTACCGCCCAGGTTCAAGATGAAGGTCACTACCATTCAGGAACATGACGGTTGGGAAAATAAGACTGTTACTCAATTAATGGGAAACCTCTGAACATATCAAATGGAAATCCTTACCAATCACACGAATAAACGAAAAAACTTAGTTTTTGCCGCTGAAGAAAACAATGTTGCCTCTAACTCAGATGAACCAGGTGATGATACTGTTGTGTTTTTAACTAAGCAATTTTCTAAAATCTTGAAACAGGTGTCAAAGAATTCCCGCAACAACAAACCACAAAAATCTATGTAGGCCATTACCTGGAGTGACGACGAACCTGAGACCGACGCAGCTGGATCTGATGCAGAAGAAATTTTCGGTAACTTTGTAGCATTCACTGCTCGTGTTTCAGCGTGTTTAGAACTTGGAGACATAGCCGATTCAGAAGAAGGCGAATATGGCTCCGCGGAAGATTTAGATTTACCTACTTTGTCTTATGAAGTAGAGTTTAATAAACTGTATCCCAAGTAGGAAGCCCTACTAAAAGCTAATCGTCAATTGACTAGTGAGATAAGAATATTAGCCAATGCTTATAAAGTGTACCAAAAATCAAGTAGCTGATAGGGATTTACTGCTTAAAGAGGCGTCTGATCGAGAAGAGAGACTGAAACAAGAGGTACAGACCCTGAAGCAGGAGTTGAGAACCTTCAAAAGACAAATCAAATGATGGACACAACCTCAACACTTTACCAAATACTTGATTCAGGAAGAAAGTCTTTTGTAAAATTTGGTCTGGGTTTCACCGGGGGTACTTCAAAAGATAAAATTGTATTCGTCAAAGCATCAGGACCAGATCCAGTGGACATACCTGAATCTAGCTCACCGAGACAAAATAATGGTATAGTACGGTCAAATAAACAATTTTACAAACTCTATAACCCCTTGTGTCATTATTGCAGGTTGAGTGGCCATATCAGACTTGAATGCTACTACTTTTATAAAGATCAAAGGCGAGAGAAGTTCACCCACAAGCATATTGCACCGTTTGTGAAACAAGTGTGGGTTAAGAAAATTGATTTCGTCTCTCAGGCAATTCCTAAAGAATCTCGAATTGATAATTGGCAAACTGCTGATTAAGAGTTGCAATTAAGAATAACATGTAAAATTCTAATTTTTTTTAAATTGTTTTACCTAATAAAATTTGCTAATGTCTTAGGTAATAATAATTTGAGTTATTCTAAGCTTTTTAATCTTTCAGATTTTTTTCTCTTTACCTGTAAGTTCAATTTTTTTCTGTCTCTAAAGTGTTCATACTTGCTATATCGGTTGATTTGCCTGGATTATTCTTTGCGTTTTGTTTCTGGCTATTTTCTGTGTGTTCACAAAATGTTCTATTTACGTTGTTTTGGGTGCTTTTGAACTGATAATCATGTTTTTGCTTATGTTATCTTGTTGGTGTTTCCTGTGTAAAAATATGGTTGCTTGAATGACAAATTTGTTGCAATTGGATTAATTTTTGTATTTTTTTTGGGTTGCTATGTGTTTTATGTGAATGTGCCTACTGATTTACCTGTTCTAAGAATTGATGTTTGAATTTGAGATTGTTATTCATTATGTGTAATTTCATTTCTTTGTGTTAGTTTTTTGGTCCGGTCATGACCGTATTTGTGTTTGCTTGTGTGCTTATTGTGCTAACTATTATGAATTCTTGCCTAAAGTTGCTTTATATGAATCTGTGATTAAATCTGCTTTATATGAATCTGTGACCAAATCTGCCTTATATGAATCTGTGACTAAATATGCTTTATATGAATCTCTGCCTGAATTTGCTTTACCTGAATGTACTCACTATTATGCTTTATTTGCTTTACATGCTCCAACTTTACTGTTGTGCCTATCTGTGCTTATGTGTCATTTGCTTAGTTGTTATCAAGTTTTGCGTTTTTCATTGCTAATTTTCTTGTGCAGGTTTAGTCCAATCGGGCACACCGTCATACTCAATCCATGAATATAGATGTTCACCTTTGTCACTTAATTGGAAAAGGGGGGGGGGGGGGGGGGGGGAGTATATACAAAGGGGGAGTTGTGGATTTTTTTTGTTGATAAAATTAAGGGGGAGAATTTTGGTGACTGTTGGTACTATATTTTTTGTTGATAATCTCTAATCTCTATTATGAAGTTTTGGAAGAATAGTTTTTATTTAGCTATTCTATCTTTTTATTATTCTTTGAACTATCTGGGTTATTATTAACTGCAATGTATTGGAGTTTTATTTGGTTTCATCAGGACAGATTGTTTTGGAAATTACTACTGCTGATTCTTGGATGGAATATGGTCCAAAAAGAGCTTGGGTAATTACTTATCTTATCTTAGATTATTGTTTAGCACACATACTAAGGACTTTTTAATAGAATTAATTTATTTCTCTTGTTTGCCCAAAGTATAAGATGCTATAGTGTTTTTGCCAAATAAATTGCCAAAGGGGGGGATTGTAAGTGTACAAAGTTAATACACATTAATACCTATGTTGGCTATTTTATTTTATTTTATTTTAAACAGTTTTTAAGTTAAGCTAAGCTCTTTTGAACTATTTCCTATCATATGATATTTAATTGAATGGCTATCAATTATTGGTTACAAGTGAAAGGGAAGTCAGTAGTCTTCTTATTTGGTGGATCCTTATGAGGTTTTCAAATTAAACCTTCTCTATCTTATGGAAGTGTACCTACGGTTAAGATGAAGTCAATATTGGTTACGTGGGAAATGAAGTCAGCATGGGAAGCTATTAGCATGGACACTATGTGTGGTGGAGAGCTTTTTAATATATTTAGAGGTGATGGATGGCTATTATATTAAGGAAAGTGGTTAAAGACTATATCTATAAAAGGAAGTACTTTCCTTTTGTGGATTTACGGATTTCTAAGTGATTTTTTGAAACCTTGCTTAAACATTCTACTATATTAATTTTGATAGGGAAAATGACACTTTTTCCCCTTATGTTATATACTTATAGCACTTTTTCCCCCTCAATTATTTAAGTGGCTCTTTTTTCCCCTAAAATGTTAAATGGACATATTTACCCTTAAAATAAATATTTCATTTATTTTTATTCTCCAATAAATTATTACTATAATTTGGTTCAAACCAGATACTATAGTAACCAAACCAAAATATTCCAATTACAATTTATATTCAAAACGCGATATTTAGAGTTTATTAAAATCGCGAACTGGAATGGCCGGTTCATGTTTCAAACTGAAAAAGTAAAATACATTTATTGTTGAATTTAAACTATTTTAAAATAAAAAATAAAATTTTAAAATAAAGACGGTTCAAAATTGCGAACGGGATCCGGAACCGCCGGTTCATGATCCAGTTTTTTTTTTTTATTCTTAAATTTAATAAATTGAAATCCAAATATTGGGTTCTAGATCTAAATCATAACTGAAAACTTTTAATTCGATTACTATAGTGTCTGGTTCAGTTCGAACCGAACCGTGGTAATCGCTACATATACGCAATAATTTGTTGGAGAAGTAAAATAAATAAAATGTTTACTTTAAGGGTAGAAATGTCAATTTAATATATTAGGGGAAAAAACCACCACTTTTAAAATAATTGAGGGGGCTAATGTGCTTACATAAATAATTGAGGGAGAAAATATGCTATAAGTATATAACATAGTGGGAAAAAGTGTCATTTTCCCATTCTGATATTTGTCTTTGAGAACATATAGCCTGGTAGCTCAGTGTCGCTGGAACTGGTCAGCAACGTCAAGTGGTGAAGTCAAGCACGACATGCACGTACAATCCTGAATAGATATTAGGAAGGTATTGTGGTAGTAACGGCTGGTAGCCTTTTGTACTTACCTATTGTATAACTCCTTGGTGAACATCTATAGTGGATTGGACAGACGTGGGTTGCCCCGCAGACGTAGGAGAAGTGCTCCGAATTGCGTGATCATTTCTTTGTGTTCCTAGTTTTTATTTCTTACCTTTTAATTCTTTACGTTTATCGTATTAGCATAAACTGACACAATTAAAATGATACGTTAATTGATTATTTAAAAACCAAGTAGAACTTTAATTCTAAACTGCATTCAAGACTCACGTCACTTTTTCAGATGAAAAGGTAAGAAAATCATAAGATTCGAAAGATACTAATGAACGTCTTTGTTACAACTACATGAAACTAGAATACTTATCGTTTGTATTTACCTGGTTGAAGAATACAAATCTGAGAAGAAGATTAGAAAGATCGGATCAAAAGTGTTAGGAATATAGCGGAATAATACGGAAGCAAAGAATCAAAAATTGAGAACAACAAGGAATATATGTATGTATGTGTGTGTGTGTGTGTATATATATATATATATATATATATATATATATATATATATATATATATATATATATATATATATATATATATATATTTATTTATTTATTTATTTATTTATTTATTTATTTATTTATTTATATGAATATACGTGAGAGTAGCTAAAAGAGAAAGAAAGAAAGAATTCAATTAAATTGATATTGATGTAATGAGAGATAAATATGGCATGTACATTGACGAAGGGAAAACGTGGCTGCGGATTGAGGAGAGGAACATGTGCGACATGGCCGACATGGATGGTGTTGAGGATGACGCAGTCTCCACAAATTTGAGCCACAAAACACATTAAATTCTAACAATCTCCACCTTAGATCAAATTTATTGTAAAATTAATAACTGGAACAGCCGGCTAAACTCAAGCGCTACTTGAACTTAGTAACAGGAAGAGCTTCAGAATAGCAGGATGGATCACCATCAACCTCCTATGCGACTGAAAGAGCATAAGCAACCAAGTTGGTTTCATCATCACTAGCATACCTAACAGGTTTTTTAATTGTCCTCCAAGGACGATCCATAGCAATGGAATACTCTCGTTGTGGCTCGACGAGAGGTGCGGTGCTTGTAGATACATCATCTTTAGTATTACCATCAGTGGTAGTAATACTGTCAATAGACCTGAACTCAAACTCCACCTTTCCACCAGTACTCTGTGTCTCATCTGTAATGGGAACTTTTACAGAAGAAAGTAGTGCATTTTCATCAAAAGTGATATCTCGACTCAGAATGATTTTTCGAGAATCAGGAGGCCATAGACGATACCCTTTTGACTCAGAAGCATAACCAAGGAAAATGCATTTGACAGCTCTCGGGTTTAATTTACCCGTACTAGAATGAGCATATGCAGGACATCCAAAAACTCTTAAGATAGAGTAGTCAACATAATTACCTGACCAAACAACCTCTGGAATTTTGAAATCAAGGGATGAATGTGGAGATCTATTTACCAAATAGCAAGCAGTAGAGACGGCATCGGCCTAAAAATCGCGTCGTTTCCATAACTCAGCATTAGAGAGCATACAACGAGCTCTTTCCAATAGAGTCCCGTTCATACGTTCGGCAACACCATTCTGATGGGGTTTACCAAGCAAGGACTTGTGCCTGGCAATTCCATTTGCCACACAGAAGTCATTGAAATCTGACTCGCAGAACTCCAAGCCATTGTATGTCCTGAGCTTCTTGGCTTTTTTACCTGTCTGAGTCTCAACAAGTATTTTCCACTTCTTGAAAATAGAAAATGCCTGATTTTTATGTTTCAAGAAATAGACCCAGACCTTACGAGAAAAGTCATCAATAATAGACATAAAATATCTACAGTCTCCCATAGACTGGAATTTAGTTGGTCCCCATAAATCGGAATGTATGTATTCCAATACATCTTTGGTACGGTGTGTACCAGTAGAGAAACTAACCATCTTTTGTTTCCCATAAACACAATGCTCACAAAATTGTAATTTACCTGTACCTGAACCACCAAGGACACCTTTCTTGCTCAGGAGATGCATGTCTTTCTCACTAATATGCCCCAGACGCATATGCCATAATTGAGTGAGATCCGCATCAGACATCGATGAGGATACCGCTACTGAACCTATCACAGTACTGTCGTGCAAGACGTACAAGCTTCTAGAACGAGAAGCTTTCATGAGAACAAGAGAGCCTTTGATGACCTTTAGAACTCCACCTTCAGCTGTGTACTCGCACTCCAGAGATTCCAAGGTGCCCAATGATATCAGATTGCGTTTCAAATCAGGAATATACCGAACATTGGTAAGAGTCTTGATAACATTATCATGAGTTTTAATCTGAACACTTCCAATTCCACTAACCTTGCATTGGGTATCATTACCCAGCAAGACAACTTCACCATCAACCGGTTCCAAAGAGACGAATCAGTCTTTGCGAGGACACATGTGGAATGTATAACCAGAGTCCAGAATCCACTCGGTTTCGCTCTGTTGGCCACCGGAACTAAGAGATAACATAACATTGTCTTCTGAATCACTTTCAACAACACTAGTTTCAACATACTTCTTTTCTCTCCCTTGCTTGTTCTTCAACTTGAAGCATTCAGTCACATCGTGACCCTGCTTCTTGCAGTACTTACAGGATTTGTTGGACTTTCGTCCTTTGGACTTGGATCTAGATTTTTTATTGCTACTCCCTGATTCAAGTGAACGACCCCTTACAGTCAAGCCTTCACCTTTGTCCTCAGACTTAATTTCAAAGTCAAATTTTTCTTTGGACAATAGGTTCGACTTAACATTGTCGAAAGTAAGGGTATCACTACTATTACCATACAGCATAAATTTATTTGAAATGTTTGTATGATTTAAGGAAAGAGACAAGCAACAAAACAACACGATCCTCATCGTCAATTATGACATCAATATTTTCCAAGTCTAATAAAATAGAATTGATTTCATCCAAGTGAGACTTAATAGAAGTACCTTCCGTCATACGGATTGTGTACAGACGCTCCTTCAGGCGTAGCGTGTTCGCCAGAGTTTTTGCAACACCCCCATTTTTCAAAACCTAATTTTCTTTACAATAACTCTTTTTCTCAATTCAAAATGAATTAATACTATAGCGGAAGCATTAACTAACCACAATCAATGGGTGTTACAAATTGGTATCAGAGCAGTTCGAACCTTTGGGAGCCTAGGTTGTGAGAACTTAATTAGTAAAAGCCTAGGTTATAAACTTTAAGAGATATAGAAAATCTAAGTTGAAGTCTATATGTTTCGGGGATGAAACATCCTTTAAGGGGGGTAGAGTGTGACACCCGGTAATTTTAAGCAATAATATAATTTGGAGAAAATTATTTAGTTCACCCTTAAAATATTTTCGTATGTTGCCAAAAGAATTTTTGAAAATTATTCCTAGAAAAATTAAATTGTTATATTTATCTATTATGCCTAAAAGAAAGCCTTATATTATTTTTTTCGTGTATTTATAAATATATATGTAATCTGATAAAAGGTAAACAAAGAGATTAATTGGTGTAGTGGTTTGAGACCTGTTTGTTTAGTTTGAGGTTTTGGCTTCAATTCTTATAAGCTGCAAAATTGTTATTTTGTTTTGATTTCAGCAGAGAAAAGGATTAAGAGTTGTAGGCAACATTTAAAAAAAAAAAAGGGATTGAAATAATAATTGATTAGCTGTTACTATAATTAGCAGAAAGATTATGAGTGATTAGCAATTATAAAAACATAATTGGATGGACTAGGAATGATGATTGAAGTGATTAGCGGTTATATATTCTTTATTATAATGATGATTGATTGATGATTAGCAGATTTATATTATTTATTATTATAAGATAAGATAAGATTATAAGAAAGAAAAGTATTATAAGAATGGGTAGGGGATGAATCGAACGAAGAAAGATTAGGGGAAAAAGAAAGAAAGGGGAAGAAAAGAAAGAAGAAAGAAAGAAGGATACGAGATGGAGATTGTGAGGTTTATGGAATTGCTAGGAATTATCCTTTTGGTAAGATTTCATGTTCATTAAAATTTTATATTTACCTCAAAGTATATATATGTTTTTTTAATGTGTGAATGTGGTTATGATATGATGTTATATATATCAAAGTTATATGATTTCACAAATTATGTGTGATATTATGTGATTATAATATATATTATGTTGACACAAGTACATTTATCGATAAATGGTAACGTTGTGAGTGGTGATTCTCGAAGTATCGAGAATGGATTTCGACGTGTCGAACCCGTGTGTTGTGTAAATGCTTGGCTTGGGATATTTAAAATTTATATATTAAAATAATGATCAAATGTGATCAATTTGCGAAAAAGTGTTATTTTGGACAAGCTACACCATTTATGTATGTGGTGAAATTCTTATTATTATTCCACGTTCATTTTATTAGCAAATAATGTTTGGAAAAGAAATATTTTGACATGAAAGTATATATACATACATATTTTAGTCTTGGAGGAGCGTGATATTTGGTGTTGGTGTGAGCCGAAAAACTCACAACCAACTGATTGGAAATTTGGTCATTCTACCGGAGTGAGCCGGGAGAACTCACAAAAATATTTTTATTATACCGGAGTGAGCCGGAAGAACTCACAAGTTTGGAATTTATCACAGATATGGAAACTGGAGTGAGCCGGTAGAACTCACATTGGAATTCTAAAATTATTTTCATGATTGGCTTATGATGCCTAGCTCTTGGTGGTTAAGTTGAGAGCTTAAAGACTCTACACTTGAAAAAAGGACGTGGAAGGTTTTGAAAAATGATTATTTACTAAGTAACACTTGGACAAACTCTACTATGTTAATTGTACAAAAGTATACATATATTTATTCGTATATGGTTTGTGAAAGTATAAAAATATATAAGTATTTTACTTTGAAAATTATATAAAATCCAAGCCAATTATTTTACGGGGTGAAGTGAAACTTACTTAGCTTACGCTAATTTTTGTCTATTCTTTATCTTTTTGTGTCAAGTAATTTTTACAGGTGAACATGGATAGGAATTCAAGATGAATTCAAGCTAAGAAGGAATTAAGAATAGACCTATTGGAGATTTATTATTTTTGAAGCTTTATGGATGTATATCATTACCCTTTATTGTATCATTATTATAGAAGTTGGATTCGGGTTGATTTTATTCGATGTTGTAATTTTAGCCTTAGCACTTACAGGGCGTTTGGTTGGAGGGGGTTTAAATTCCCTTCCCACTTAATTCCCACTTAATTCCAAAGGCCATAACATTCCTTAGTTTGGTTGGAAGGAATTGCAATTCCCCCATTTTCATGGAATTAAAATCCCATGCCTCCCCCCCCCCCCCCCCCCCCTCCCCTGGTATTTTAATTCCTGGGATTTTAGGAAGAAAAAAAAGCTAGTGATGAGACAAAATTATCCCTCTTTTTTTTAACCTAAAATTAATACCACAACAATAATTGACATTTTGGACTTTATACTACTTATTCTCTTTCAATTCCCATGTATACCAAACATTGGAATTGAAATTCCCAGTAGTTCTATTCCTGTGAACCAAACACTGAAATTTAAATTCCCACTTTATTCTCAGTAATTCATCTCCCATGGAATTGCAATTCCTTTCCCACGTAATTCCCCCTTTCCAACCAAACGCCCTGTTAGGTTGTTGGTTGCCTGAGTGTGGCGGTAACACCCTTTATTTTGGTTAATTAATGCTTCCGCTAGAGTATTATTGAATTTTGAATTGAGAAAAAGAGTTATTGTAAAGAAAATTTGGTTTTGAAAAATGGGGGTGTTACAGTTTTGGCCATGTAAAGCGTATCCATCTTGGACCATAAATCTAACGCAGTCGTCTCACTTACTACCTCACGTAGAACCTCTTTAGACAGGCACAAAAGAATAGTTGAACGTGCCTTGTCATCCAAATCTTTTTAGGCTTCATCTGTCATTGTAGCTGGTTTCTGCTCTTCTCAGCTAGTGTTTTTTTCAAACCGTTTTGGATTAGAACGGCTTCCATATGAACCTTCCAGATAGAGAAGCTAATTTTCTTGTCGAACTTCTCGATATCAAACTTGGTAACAATCGACATCTTTGAAAATAATTCTCAATTAAACTTGGCTCTAATACCACTTGTTAGGAATATAGCAGAATAATACGGAAGCAAAGAATCGAAAATTGAGAACTACAAGGAATATATATATATATATATATATATATATATATATATATATATACACGTGAGAGTAGCTAAAAGAATTCAATTAATTAAATTGAATTTGATGTAATGAGAGATAAATACGGCATGTACATTGAGGAAGGGAAAACGTGGCTGCGGATTGAGGAGAGGAACGTGTGCGACATGGCCGACATGAATGGTGTTGAGGATGACGCAATCTCCACAAATTTGAGCCACAAAACACATTAAATTCTAACAAAAAGAAAGATGGTAAAAAAGAGCAAAAGAAAGTGCATATATATGGTTGAAGAATAAGGAACAGGAGAGCTCACACACTTACAGGATTGGATGAAGCATTAATTGCTTACTATTGGAGAATGAATCTTCTAACTCAATGACAAATTCGGGGATAAGAAAATTTACCACACACAATATAATGCAGAGATTAGCTCCAAATATCTCATGGTAAATGAACAAGAAGATGTAACTTCTACTTTTTCCAGTTACAATTCAAATAATATAATGCTTCTTCTACAACTCGCTGTGATACATTCTTAGTAATGTTGAGAAAATTCAATAGAATCCAAAAGGAGCACGAATCTCAGCTCTAAAATCCAAAAAAAAAAAAAAAAAAAAAAAAAAAAAAAAAAAAAAAAAAAAAAAAACACTTCGAGAGCTTATTGACAAATATGCCTACAACTCCAAGGCAGACCTTGCTAGCAATACAAACTCCTATTTGTGGAGAAAACCGAATTGGATTGTATTGCTTCATTTTCTATGGCACCACAAAACATAAGACTGGTCTTTTAAAAAATATTGTATGGTCTAAATAAGAAAAGGGCATGGTATGGCATTATGTCTACCTTCTTGGTTCAAAAAGTTTTTTGTCAAAAGCATGGTAGACAAAATTTTATTTTGAATTGAAGATGATGGTCATATTCTTCTAATATAAATCTACTTGGACGTCGTCATATTTGGGTCTTTAAATTCAAAGCTCTATAAAATGTTTTCAAATTTCATACAAGCAAATTTAAAATGAGCATAATTAGTGAACTAGTACTTAATTACTCTAAGGGGTGTATTCAATCATGACTTTCATAGAGTTTTAAAGACTTTTATGAACTTTAAAAGTTTGGGGTATTCAATAATATTATTTTTACTTCATTATTACTTGTTTATATTGATTTTTATTTTTTCTATAAATTTTTTATCCCTAACATTCTCTAATTATCCATAAATACATGAACAAAGCAAATCTTTCATCATCAAATTTTAGTATATGTTTCATAATATTCATATAAATATTTATATATTTTGATTTTTATTCTTTTTTATGTTTATATTCGTAATATATATATATATATATATATATATATATATATATATATATATATATATATATATTAACAACAAGTTACCACAATTAGCGAACTACTGTTCGCAACAACAATTTGGAGTCGTAAACCGTAACACCTCGTTGTTGTTTGCAGTCTCAAATTACTATTGCAAATAATAGTTCTTTGCGTGATGCCTAGCAATATATCAAGTATAATTATATATATATATATATATATATATATATATATATATATATATATATATATATATTAAATATTAGATTTTTTTTTATTTTATGAAACTTGTAATTATAATTTTAAATATTTTATTTGATCAATTCTTTTATTATTAATTTTATTATTTAATATTATATTGTTATGAATTTCTAATGAAATAAATTTTTTTTTATGTTTATTAATAATATATATATAAGTAATTAGCATATAAGTCTCAACATACTATGAATAAAAATAATAATGTTGAGAATGTTGATGTGGGTGAAGAACTACATAATAAGATAATTTTATGATATATTATAAATGTTTTGTAAGAAAATTATAAATGATAAGAATCAAAATCATTGAAAGTTTGTAAGGATGTATTCAATTTAGAATTTCAATGATTTTTGTAGACTTTTTAAAATAAAAAGTTGATAAAAGTCTATGAATGTTTTTTATATAGAATTTTATAGAGTCTTATAATGTTTTGAAAAGTTTTGAACGACTCTATGAAAGTCAATCAAAGTTTATTAAAATCTATACTTTTAAAAGTCTTTAAACCTCTACAAAAGTCATGATTGAATACACCCCCCTAAGGAATCATGTGTCACCGCACTCTAAGGGGACGTTTGGTTCATGGAAAATGCCTTAAAGTAGAGGAAAATGTTGTTTTCATGTGTTTGGTTCATGGAATTCATCATTTTCCATTGGAAAATGAATTCCTCAAATTTGAGGAAAACAAAATCCTTGGTTGGACCAAGGATTTTGTTTTCCTTGGAAGATGGGAAGAAAAAGTGAGATGAAATGCCTATTTTACCCTTGTTTACTTTTTTTAATTATACTCCGTATTACTTTTATTAATTTGTAGGGGCATATAGATCTTTATACTCGTTATTCATTACAATTCCAAATCTAACCAAACAATAGAATTAGTATTCCAGTAATTCTTTTTCCACCAACCAAACAATGAAATTCATATTCTTAGAAATTATTTTTCCATGGAATTTCAATTCCACTTCCCTTAAAATATTTTCCGCGAACCAAACGAGCTCTATGAGCAACATTATCAGTTGGAAATATTAGGGGGAAATGTAAGAGTGATTAGGAAAGAGAATGTGAGAGAAGGTTGAGAATAAAAAGAAAGAAAAATAAAAAGTAAAAAGAATGTTGCAAACTGACAAAAATAGGATGCTTCTCTTTCCATCCCTCTCTCATTCATGTCTTGGGAAGAGAAATAGCTCTTCAGGAAGAGCAAAATGTTTCTCTCTCCACCCCCTTCTCCTCCATGTTGGCACTTTTAACCTTAAAAACTGTGAAATATGCACTAATGTAGATGCTCTAAGGCCATCCCCAATAAGGGGACTATGCACAGATTTTAAGAGAAAATTGCCAACATGAAAGGATAATAATGAGGAGAGAGAATGTTAGAGTTGGTACGACAAATGTGGAGATTTTGCAGAAAAAGTGGGACCCACCTATTTTAATAATTTTCGAGAAAAGACACGTGAAGGCCACAAATAGCGCCCAGCGAGCGCGTTAATGACAGTCTTTATTTTTATTTTTATTTTTATTTTTTTATTTTTTCATTTTTCTACCATTTTCTCTTTCCTAATCACACTTACAAAAATTCCTCAAAACCCACACCAAAATCCCTACTAATGAGGATGCCCTAAGAGGGTGTTTGGTAAATACTCCTTATGTCCCATTTTATCTGTCATACTCACTATTCATTAGTCAAACCAACTCTTCTTCTTTTGTTTATTTTCTTTAATATTTTTTACTTATTTTCAAATCTGATTTTTTATTTTTAATAATACTTTTAGTGTAGTTTTTAAATATATAAATTTTATATACTAATACTAAACTTAATATTATGAAAAATTGAATTAAAAATAACTTCAGTCAAGCCTCGTTAATCGAACCAGACACATAAAAATGGGACGGATGGAGTAGTTATTAGTTGATAATTGTTATCTGATTGGATTAGTGAATTTGACTAATTGATAACATTAACTGATAACTAATTACATGCAAAATGACTTTCTCCAAAAACTGATCTATTTTGATCAATTTTTTGAATTTTAACATTTTAGAGCAATAAACTGTTACAAAAAGTTAATTAATCAAACACTTATATTAGTTGTTTGAAATGCACTCAGGTGCGAATGGAGCGCGCAGGTAGGAAATGCGAATGCATGATATCCGTCCACGTGTCCAAATCTAATGGATGAGACACTGATTTTTTTTAAAAACGCGGTGACATTTTCGTAAATAATTGAACATCGAAGTGCAATTAAAATGTATTACAAGTGCATGTAAAATGTATTATACATGCACTTGCAGACAAAAATAGATGCACTTGTAGGTGAAAGTAGGTGCAGCTAACCAAGACAAAAACTACATACACTAGCAAGCGAAAGTAGGTGCACTTATAGGTGGTGCACCCAATCAATGAATATTGACACGTGGTGCGTGTGGATTGGTTCGCATTTCTTTCCTGAGCACTTATTCGCACCTGAAAGCGACCCTTAGTTGTTTAACCAAATCAAATAGTTAATAATGGACAAATAAACCAAAATTGACTGATAAGCTAACTATATTATCAAACATGACCTAAAAAATAAAAAACAAAGCCAAAACAAAGAAAAATAGCATACAAGTTATACATTTAGGAATTGTATGAAACTAAGCGAGCAAAAATATAATGGTCAATACATAATGAATCCCTTGTTTTCTGTCAACAAAATGTATCAAAATTAACACAGATATGGAGACTCGATCAGAGATCAATAACAAGCTAAGAATTACTCAAATTCGAAATCATTAATTGGTAAATTAGTGAATTCGATCTCATGCATTTCTAGCAACAACAAAATTCCAAGTTACGTTGATGAATCTCCTTTCGTGTTCATACATTCAACGTAGCTGGCACCAGTACGTCTGCAGTCGTGAGTGAGTCAGTAATTCATTGGTGTTTGGCATCTGGTGCTGCAAACCTCATTACAGGTTGCTGTTTTCCATCTGGAATGGCAAAGAGAACAATTGGGTCTGTTGTCCTGACAAAGGGAACGTCGCATCTGAAGTAGCCTTTTCTCTCCAACTGCAATATATCACCTCTCTTCAAGTCTCTCATGTTTGCATCCCCAAACGCACAAGTCTCCTTTTTTGTGCAGGGGTTGACAACGTCAACGAAATCTTCATTTTCCTCAAGCTGCAAAAGAGCACATGCACTTGTCAAAGTAACAAGGAAACACACTTTTCTCTCAACTAAAACACTGTTTTGAGGCCACTCACCGTGGCTAAGTTACCCATCCCCAAAATAAAAGGCCACATAGATTACAAAAATTCTACACATTACTGCCATCATCTATACCCAAAGTAAAATCTAGTTCCCAAAAGGTGGAATCATGTATAGCTTAGCACAGGTATTAACTAGTTGAAATATTTTTTTCCCTACGTACTTGTAGCTTATGAAAATGAAGTCTCTTCTCCCAAACCTATACAGAAATTTTCAATAGATTTTTTTTATTTATATCTAAGATAGATTCCGATGGAATGATCTAATAAAAGAATAACTTCACAGCAGAAACATTTAGAAAAATGACGTTTAGTGGCCTCAACTGTCAAAGGTATCACTCAGATTGTCAAGGCAAATGTGAGCAAGTTCAGTAACCAAATCAAAAAGAAACACATGAATAACACCTAGTTATCCGACTATCCCTTGTCTGAAAAAATGTATGTATCATACCTTCTTTTTGGTGATTAAATAGTCAAAATCAACCAAAGAGAGCTTCAAAAGTTCATTTGTATGAGGAAGCCAAGTGAGCTTCAATTTGGTAGTCTTCACAGAGCCTTCAAGATGCAGCACCCCAGTCAAATTTACAACATTCCCCTGCTGATCTTTTTCTATACTCTTCACAATAGCATTACCCCAATCCATTAAAGTGACTTCTTCATCAACAGAAATCAACTCTGCATCGGCATAGTCAATCCAAACTCTTTTCGAGTAAGTGGTTACCTTAACCCCAGCACCTTCATATTTCTTGTGCTTTGGTATGGTACGTGTAAATGGATCTTCTGGGCCATCACTTAAAGTCAATAAGACACGTCTTTCTGCTATCACAGCAGTGTGCCGGGGACACACAGGATCAATTATCTTCTTATTAATAGCCCACAGCTTGTCCCACTCCATGAGATTCAGATTCTTTGAGGCTCCCTAACAATCAGGTACAATCTATATTAAGTTTCAAGACACAAATCTACAATTTGTGATTGTTGTGACGTATCACTTACATGTAATAACAAATTCTAGAGGACATTTACCAGATATACAAAATTATCAAGCATGTATATAGACAGATCGAACAAGTTACTTCATCTGCCTCCCTCCCAAAATTGTTAGGAAGCTAGGGAAAAATAGTTTTGAAAAAAAATAAATAAAAGATAGGCCAACTCAAAACCATATATCATGACAATGGACAACATATAAATTGAGAGTTTCCTTACTGCATTTATGTAAAGTCAATCTAAAGTAGAAATCAGAAGGATATTCTAAGTCTCTTACTTGTTCAAGAATGAACTGTATCAAAGCCTCAATCTTCAGCCCTCTGCGCACAATTCCTTGCACAGTAGGAAATCGTGGATCATCCCACCCTTCGACCAGTCCATTTTTAACAAACCACAGCAGCTTCCGCTTACTAAGAAGTGTATAAACCAGGTTCAGCCGACTGAACTCATATATGTGAACTTTTTGGAACCCCATATCGGTCTGTATCCGGTAGTACTGATCATTGCGATCATGGTACTCACTAGACCTAAGTGCATGTGTAATGCCTTCAGTGGCATCAACAAAGGGACAAGCAAAATCATAAGTAGGGTACAGTTTATATTTGGAACCAATCCTATGGTGTGCAGTGTCATTGCAGCGGTAATATACTGGATCTCTAAGCGACTTGTTAGGATCCTGCATATCCAACTTCCCTCTTAGACAGCACATCTTACCCCTCTCAGAACCAGCAATCATTTCCTTCCATAATGCCAAATTTTCCTCAACAGTGTTGTTCCTACACTTTGATTCTATACCATTCATTCTTTCCTCCTTCATCTGTTCTCGTGGTGTATCATCAACATATGCTTTCCCCTCTAGAATCAATTTTTCAGCCATCTCCATCAACTGAGGAAAGTAGTCTGATGTGTATGTTACAGCTTTGTATTTAATTCCCAAAGTCTCAACATCTTTCAAAAGATTATCCACGAACTCATTACTTTCTTTGTCTGGATTAGTATCATCAAAGCGCAAAATGACATCACCTTTATACCGCTCAGCAAAATACTGGTTTAGAAGTGCAGCTTTAGAGTGACCAATATGAAGAAATCCACTTGGCTCAGGTGCAAACCGCAACCGTACCTTGCCAACCTCAGCATCTGGAAGATCTACCTCAAATGTAGAAGCAGAAGGATTAGCATTTGAAACTTGCTGCTCATTTACTTTGGCTGCTGCCTTTGTGGAGCCCTTTTTCCCTATATATGTTGCGATGACTTCACCAAGAACAGCTTCATATGCTACAAATATTGTGTTGAACCACCTTACCAGATTTTGGTATTTCTTTGATCTTCTAAGACTTTCCCATCTCTGTCCAGCTCCTGCAATGATTGGATTCCTAAATATTGATCCAAGTGAATATAGAGGAGCACTTAAGACTCTAAGATTGTGAAGCTGGTTTAGGTAAGCAAAAAACAGATAACTTGCAATTGATAATGACTATGGGAAAAGAGTAAGGAGCTTCAGAGCTTGGCTGTAGTTCAGATGTTAGCTTGAGCCTTCTGGTGACTAGCTAACCATTCCCCGGTAAAAAGAAACAAAATTGAAAGCAAAGAAGCGGAAAGAGGACTTTAGACTGATCAATCAAGTTGATATAAGGACAAGAAAAATAAATAAATAAAATACATAAATAGAGGCAAGCTCTGATTTCCATGCCTTATATTACACATACATTCCTTTACTTCTAAGCAATCCAACTATATTATCTTAGCATGGCTACCTACGAATTTTGCCAAGACCAGTTTGACTTAGTGCCAAGGCAGGCTGATTTAAAAACGTAAATATAGTACCAGTTTGATCCAGCAATCAGGTAGGTCAGGAAAACACCAATATATTGTTTAAAAATAATTCCTGAACACTATCCATGCATAATGACCGTCAAATAAGTCAAGTGCACACATTTACCTGCAAGACCAGACCAGACAGCAATATCTGCAATTGAAAGACTATTCCCAACCAAAAATGTGTGCTGCATCAGAAATTGGTCCACATAATTGCATGCTCCCTGAAATTCAGAGCCAGATGCAAAAGTAGGGGCATACTCCAGCCATTCATCTATCTATAACAAAAAAAAAAAACAAAACAAAACAAAAAAAAAATAAAACAAAAAAAGGGATGGAAATATTACAACAAAAGCAGAAAGGTAAAGTACACTGCCTGGATACCAAAAACATTATTTTAAAAATTCCTAAATATATTGAATGGAAAAAAAAATTGGATAGTGCACCTGGCTAGACTCAAACGAATCCCGCCGGTATAATCCAGGAGTGCTTGCTACACGGCCAATATACCTTAACAGAACAAAAGTTCCCCGCAACTTTGATCTGTGCATTACACTTAGTTAGCATTGGCATGCAACTAAGAAAAGTTCAAGGGAATTATAGGTCTGTATCATTTATTTATCACTTGCAGGGACCATTGAGCTTAAAGATGTTGGCCCTGTTTGGTAAAAAATTGGCCTATAGGCCAATTTTGGCTTATTTGACCACTATTAATTGTTTGATTTAGTTAAAATATCAACATAAATGTTTGGTTAATTAGCTTTTTGCAACCCCAAAAGGCTAAAATTCAAAAAGCTACTCTAAGCAACTTTTTCAATTAGCTTTTTGAGAAAAGAAATTATACCAAACAGCTATCAGCTAACAGCTAATTTACCAAACACTTTTCTACAATCAGCTAATGTTATCAACTATTTATACCCTTTAATTAACACAATCAGCTAACAACTAACAGCTATCAACTAACAGCCATTTTACCAAACAGGGCCGTTATCTTACCCAAAAGCTATCATAAACCGAATCATGATATGAGACCACAAATATGCCTTTTTTATAGGTAATTGATACCTAAAAAGGCTAAGTGCTCTAATACAGATTTTCAGGTCTATTACTATCACAATTTCATTTATATATATATATATATATATATATATATATATATATATATATATATATATATATATATATATATATATATATATACATATATATAGATATATATATATATATATATATATATAACATGATCACAAGTCCTATGGCAGCACAATAACCTTAGTATCAATAAGTATCATACACAATCCCATCTGAGCATTCACTCACGTAGATTAATAGTCAAGCAACTGGTTTTAGTTATGATTTAATTTCTTTCACCTTAGTTAAGGCTTCACACACTTCGAATTCAAGGAACAAGGATGCTTGCAACAGCTATAATACCATCTTTGATCCCACAACTATTGCGCCATTTCCACTTTCACTTTGATTGCATTTGGTCCCTTGACTTTTACAAATTACAAATTGACCAAATTTCGTCTAAAATGTCTAAAATGGCCACACTTTTACCAAAATTCATACTTCTTCAAATGAGAGCATTCTGGACATTTTGGTGTAAATTTGGTTGATTTGAAAAAGCTGAGAAACCAAAAGTGGTTGAATTAAAAGTCAATAACCAAAAGTGGAAATGTCATTATAGAAGAGACCAAAAATGGTATTAAATCCTTGCAACAGAACAAATAAAACTTAAGAGAACAAACATTCCTTGCAACTTCAATCATTGCATAATAGTTACTTCAGGAAATTGTCTCTATTTCTGTTTTCTAATATTTTAGTTTTCATTCTGTGTGCTCTATTTTCAATTTTCTATTTAGAAAACTTGTTTACTAACACTTATTTAAAAATAAAAATGAAAAAGACTAATTTATAAATTAACACAAGTTTAATTTCAAATGATTATTAGACCTTATATTTAAAATATTTTTGGTTATGTTTAGTTTAATAAATGGAATAGATACAACTTTTACTTTTAAGTTTAATATATGTAAGATTTTTAAATTTCATATCCGAACCAAATTTATATCCGTATATAAGAAAACTTAAAATATGTTTTTATACACACACACACACACACACACACACACACACACACACATATATATATTAAAAGATTTTTATATTTGAAATCCGAACCAAATTTATATCAGTACACACCGAACCAATGATCTATTGAGTTCAATCAAAATCTAAAACATGGTGTACAGTTCAAGTTCTAATTGTGATAATGTGAATATTGTCTAACTTTAAGCGTAAGCAAATAAATTATGTTTATATAAGTAAATGCAAGTACAAAAAAATTGAAGATGTTGATAAGTAAGAGAATATGATAATAAATGTAATCATTGTAATGAATAAATATGTAAGTAGATAATGGCGAGAATATGGTTACAGTGATATATAGCCAAATAGATGATAGAGATTCTATATTCCATTTAGAAAACAATTTTTAAAAATTCACCAGGAAAATCAGTTTTTAAAATGGAAATTGTGCTAGTAAACATGTTTTTTTTTTGTTTTTTATTCTCAAAATATCCCGTTATCCAGAAAACTAGAAAAATTCTCCCATTAGTAAACGGGCCCATAGGTTTTTGCCATTCCATTATCATTAGAGACTAATAAACCTATGAATACTATGTTACATACATAAAGGTATAAACAAAATTATGATATGAGACACAACACCTAAAATATGTTAATATCATAGATTCAGATCTAATATATTTCATTTTGGGTTTTTTAAACTCATGTTCACAAGTCCTATGGTAGAATAACAATCTTTGCTTCATACACAAGTCACTTGCATAGAAGCATAGTCAAGAAATTACTTTTAGTGATGCGCAGTTTATCAAATTTGTACAATGTTAGAAGAAGAAAATTTACAAAATTCGGGATCATTTTATATTATCAATGAAGAATCCATGCACTGAAAATTCTTCGGAAATGAAAGTAACACTCAGTAGTGACCTTGGGAATACCATGGTTTATGTTGGGCTAATATATCAAATCAAGGGTGTAGAAATTTTTATTTCTGGAGTCCAAGCTCTAAAGTTTAAACCCAAAAACTTGACCAGTTTGTCTAATCAATAGCTTGTTCAAGGAAATAACTAATCAAAAAAAGACTAGTTTCAAGGAAACTTATAAATCTTTACTTCTAGGGTACAGTACAGGTTTTTAACAAGAGACAGCCCCTTCCAAGGGAAGAGAGTTCTATGTTGATCCCAAGCCAGCAAGTCCTTACGATATAGGGTGTCTTCATGATACACATACATAATTAGAGTATTAGATTAACTTCTCGGAAATGAAGCAACAAGTACATTGCACAAATCTTTGTTGAAGAAAAAACAAAAAGAGATAATTCCTTCATCATTGTAATTTGTAACCAAGCTCACATGAACAACTAGACATCAATTTACAATCACAAGAAATAGAAAGAGGAACACACAACAGAAAGATTAGTACTTCTTATCATGCAAAATCATAAACATAATGCAAACTAACAGCCATAATTGCTATCTTATCTATTTTAATCAATTTTTATTAGAATATTCAGATATAAATATACAGAAATATGCACAAAAAATTACTCTGAAAAACATGGCATATACTGTCAATAGGTGAATAAGCAGAAGCTGGGTTACCCATTAGGTAGTAGAACTGTGGGTGGAGAACCAGGGCTGAGAGTTGCATCTGCGGAAAAAGCAACACCGGCAATTTTTGCAGCAACAAAGACAGCCAGCGGAGGACTATCAGAGGATAATAGGATTTTGAGTTCCATAGTAGCTGATCACTAGACTGACAAACATGAGTGGAGTTCACAACTTCAGAAAGTTACTAGACAAATTGTAATCTATAACACCAATAATCATTTGAAACTGTGAAGTATAGCCACAAAGAAAATAAAACCCAACAAGAAATAAATAAATAAATAAATAATAAACTTCAGCAGGAGAAAATGATTAATAAAAAACATAAAATGGTCCTACAGCTTCTACGAAATAATACATTTTCAACATGTGCTAGCTAATCCTACAAAAATTAACAAATAAATAAATAATTTGATTGATTTTTTACTTTAGCTCAAAGAATTAACAACTCATACTAAACAACTACGAACAGAAAACCAAAAATCAACTCAAATTTTAGCAGAAAAACATAACTGATCAATTAAACACAAAATATATACGAGTGAATATGAGTCTTGACTCACAGACTGGTGATCAGCAATGGCAGATTCAAAGTGCTATTTCGCGAGGGCGAACTACTAGTTCTTGTTGAGTGATCGCAACTCGCCTGTAGCTCTGCCGACTAGGTGTTCGAGCTCAACGAGCCCGATGAGCGATGGCGGCGCTAGTCCCGGTGGTTTCTTCTTTGAGACTTGCAGTGGCGGGCTAGGGCTTAAAGAAGAGTAAATTCCGGTGTGTATTTTTTACCTTCACTAGATTACTTCTTTTTTCTTTTTTTTTACCATACTTTAACCCAATAAATAAAAATAAAAAATAAAAATAAAAATAAAATTAAAAAAAATATTAAAAAAAAAAACTCTTTCATTGCATTTTTTATACAATATGTTCCAAGCGAGTCGGCTATTAATCCTAAATTTTTAGAATCTCTACTCAAAAATTGCTGAAAGAGGTAAATTACGAGTTCCTAAGCAGCCTCTCAGTCCATCCCTAACTATCGTTGACTCAACGCACAAGGGGATCCACCTCCACACTTCGATCAACTTGGTGAGTCGAATCTCTAACCTGGGGAGTCCAAGGATACAAACTCTAGTCGATGGAGGCATAATTCCAAGATCTTGTTGGTGATTTTAGGTTAAGTGGTCTACCACTTGAACTATCCTCACGGGAAAGTCAATGCATTTTCCATTTACAGGAACTTAAAAGAATACATATATACGGAGTAACATTTTACATAAACTTTAATTGACAAAGATTTTGTTTGGTAGAGTTTATAGCTTATTTTAAGTTACAAGTTTATAGTTAATCTCTTGTGAGACCGTCTTACAGAGTTACAGGTTTAAATCTGTGAAATAGGTCGGATCTAATAACAATGTGTCATAACAAAATTGCATATATAATCAATACTTTAAACTATATAATACAGTAAATAAAAGAGTTAATACCCGATTTGGTCCCTCGACTATTAGGATTTCACCAGTTTGGTCATCGACTTCCAAACTTGCTCAATTTCATCCCCAACTATGCAAATTAAACGTCAACCAAAATGGTCCTCAATCCAAATTGCCGTTTGTTAGACGTCAAAAATGATGATAGAAACGTAATTTCATTTTCTTTGCTGCCCTAGACCGGACCAGAACAACCGGGAGTGAAAGTGAATGAGGCTCCGACAGAGAATACTGTTGCGTGGAATCTTGCCAGGGAGAAGGCTACCGTGGTTACTACTGTTTTGGCTTTTAATTTCTTGGCACTGGTGATATTTTAGAGGCTAGTGTTGCTCAACAAGCCCATGCCTTGGAGGTGGCGGCGACGACGCTCCTTCACGTCACCTGGTTAGGCCATCTACATGTGCTCCACCTAGGGTTTTGAACCCATATAAATAGAACACTATTCCATTGTTTCTCCTGATCCCCTCCATTTTGCTTCTTCACTCCAAGTCTTAGAAATATGCTAGTAGAGATAAGAGAATCACAGTAAGTATATTTACCTTTCATCTTCTCCATTCATTCCATCTTCCAGACTTGTTCATCCATTCTCTGCCTTCCATCTCTGCGGTGTGTTTGAGCCTAGTATGTGTTTATGTTTGTATGAGGAAATAGGTGGTGAAGGTGGGAATCTTTGAAGGAGAAGGAGAGGGATCCACACTAGAGAAGGCCAAGCTCAAGGTATAAACTATGGATTCCCAAAACTACAATTTTTAGTCTGCTAAATGCTAGATTCTTGAGATTAGATATGTAGAAATGTCATAGAATAATTGTTGATGAGTTATTTGTGTGTTGATGATGTTATATGTATGATTTGTGGTTGTCTGGAAGAATTTGTTGAAGGTTTGAGATGTTTTGTTGGAGAAGAAGACCTCTGGTGCACACTGTCTAGTGCACCAAGGTGACCTTGCGGCCCTAGCCAACGGATCTAGGAGAGATCCACTGGATAGGACCGTGGTCCAACGGACCAGGGTGACAAATCTTAGCGAGATCCGTCACTCAAGGCTGCTGCTTGGCGGAGCCAAGTGGCGGGGCTTATCTAGCCCCGTCACAAGCTCCGCCAGGCCAAGTTTTGAGAAGGTCGGCCCCTTTGAGGCTCAGCCCTGTGTTGTTTCGGACCGGGATTCGTGGGCCCTTGAGGCTCGGACACGCGGGCTCGTAACGATGCGCTAGTATGAGTTGTTTCGTTTAATTTCAAGTAGAAGCATGTTTAGCAGAAGCATGAAAGATGAACTCTGTGTTTTTTAGGCTTTGAAATGCATGACAATGAAGTATATGTTTTGCTTCTATTCTCAAGATTGGGTAGTAGCTGTGCTATTTACTTTGTTTAATTCTTGAGTTGTTGATTTGTTGAGTTATTTGAGATTAATTGTTTAAGGCAGTGCATTCCAAGTTTCACAGTAAAATAGCACGTTCATCAATTTCACGATTCATGTATAATCGAGGCAAAGTAAAGCCTAAGTCATATTTCAAAACCTTATATCTATTTTGGAAAATCTATATCTATATGCATTGAGAAATTTGCATGACAATTAGATATCCAATATGAGAAAGAGAAGTTATTTGAGATATATGTGCATTGAGAAGCTTGCATATTAATGAGATCATTTGCTTGAGAATAGTAGTTGCATGTGATATATATACTATTTATAAAGTGAGGAAAATCTATGTTTTGGAGGCCCCCGTTAGGACTATGTCCTTTCGGAATAAAAGAGAAAGAAAGAAGTTTGAGAAAAGAAAGAAACGGTCACAGAGGACCGATAGTTGTTTTAGAAGTAACTTGGTCGATATTTCCGAGTTACTAGGTTGGATACTACCCGCTGGGCTTGGAATCCCAGTTAGGGGGTGTGTACACTGACAAGTACGATACCTGATTCCACAGAGTTTATAAGAACCATGAGTACCGGTTCTGTGGGCGAGATGAGTATTAGGCCGGCTAGATGCCGAGCCCGGATATGTCCATTCGCGATTCGTGAAGTTCCTACCTCGCCCACGAGTTCAGAAAGAAAGCAAGAAAAAAGAAAAAAGATAAAAGTGAGTCAAGAGACTCAGCAGAGATCCTCCGCAGAAAAGTGTTCCTTTTTATATAAAGAACGAAAGTGTATCTATATATTTATAGCATCCTATCCTTACTTGTATAATGATATAGCATATGTTTAATTTAGAGCATTTGAGAAGTACAGTCTTATCGTTGTTTAAGTGTTAGCATGAAAGCATGGTTTTACTTGTTAAGCTTCAGTTGTCTCTTTTTCTATAAGCATGATTGTGAGTAGTGCATAGTAGACTATAGTTGGTTTATATCTGTTTATAGCATGTGAATGCGTTCAAGTATGAGTTATAAGTTAAAGCATGTTTATATGTTTAATAGGTTGCGAGCATATAGAAGTATTTATGTATAACTATTGAGATTCGTTGACTAAGTGTCTAGATTGCTTATATTCATACTTGAGAATGTGTGTGAATGCAAAATATTTTCAAACCTATATCTATAGTACTTTACAGGGTTGAGTGGCTTTATACTTAGCATTAATTGCTAACGGGTTTATTTTCCTACTTGTTTTATAACCCCTTTCAGGTGGACCCAATACTTGAGAGCGCACGAGGATAGTTTAGTGCGTAGCTTTAGTGGTGGTAGGTATAGTTACTAGATCAGTACCTCTTCCTTTAGTAATACTTTTAACTGGTTGTAGTAAACTACCTTTTTGATGGTGTGTAGACACCGGGGTTGTGTCCCCTGTTTTACCGTTTTGTTGAACTTTGACTCTAGATTCTGTAGTTATTTTTGTAGCCTATGCAGTTACCGTGAGTGGTGACATTCCCTTGGCTTATCGTTTTGGATGGTTATTTTAGTTACTTAAGTTATTCCTCGATTTATGTTAATTAAGTTTGTTTATTATCGGGTTTTAGATTTTAGAAAAAGGGGGCGTTACAGGATGCGTAGACGACAGTGCTAAACAAGAGGCGGACATCCTCGAAAATATCGTCCAATCCTAAGGACTCCAAGTTATCTCGGATGGCGGAGGAAAACCAGTCTCTAGGTTCGAAGAAATCATCGTCTTCATATTCGACATGGTCCCAGTTCATCGTTAACGTCCTCCGGCGGCATAGCAATCCAAGTTGGGGACGCTAGGGAAGAAGATGACTATGGGAATTTCATATTTTACCCTTTTAGTTTGACAGTAAAATAGACTAAGGACCATATCAGTTAACGTTTGCATAGTTGGGGATGAATTTGAGCAAGTTTGGAAGTCGATGACCAAAGTGGTGAAATCTTAATAGTCGAGGGACCAAATCGGGTATTAACTCGTAAATAAAGTAATAACATAACATAATTGCAAATATGATAACTCTTTAAGCCATATATATAATAATTTATATTCATTGGTCAAGTGAAGTCTTACTTCCTTGTTCATTTTCTTTATTAGTTTTTTTATTATTTTTAATTTACATTTTTGTGTTTTATAGTACTTTTCAATTTACATGTGGTAGTTTTTTCCTACATGTTTCATGTGTTTTTTCCTATGTGGTCTAATGGTACCCGGGTTGGACTTCCATTTGCAAAGTTACGAGTTCGAGCCTCAGTGGAGGCGTTATTGGTTCTTTGTGTTTCAGTAGGTTGAGAAAGTATATGAACAGATACTACAATGTAATAGGGCTAGTAACATCCAAAAAAGGTTATCATGTGAAAGTATTGAACAAAATAGTAATATTTATTATATTTGTATAAAATACTTGGTAAATAAATAAATAAATAAATAAATAATATATATATATATATATATATATATATATATATATATATATATATATATATATATAAAACATATTTTGTATTATAACTTTGATAGCTTTCAACAAAAAAAATTTATAACTTTGATATTTAATTACAAGATAATGTAAAAATAAGACAATGGACAATGTAGTGAATATAATAAATTAATAAATTTGAAGGTAAGAAATCTTTGAATTGTAGAAAATAAAGATAATATAACTAATGAAATTATATCTATTTTTAAATTTTTTATAATGAATAATTTTTTTAAAGCAAAGGCATTATAGACATCTATTTCTAAATTAATTTTTTTTTTTTGAAAGTTACTGGCTCTATTACATTGTAGTATCTGTTCATATACTTTCTCAACCTACTGAAACACAAAGAACCAATAACGCCTCCACTGAGGCTCGAACTTATAATCTTCCAAATGGAAGTCCAACCCGGATACCATTGGACCACATAGTCTTGGTAATTCTAAATTAATTAAATGCATATGTATTATTTTTTGTTGTAGCTACTAATTTATTTTAATTTAATAAGAGTAATAAAGTGGCGTACATGCTTTTCACCAACAATAATGAAATCATTAATTTTTTTTTTTAATTTCCATTCGTTATTGAGATAAATTATTTTGAGAGTTTGTCAATGACAATTGCTGTCAATTGCTAATAAATAATTTAAAATATATGGTCACAATAGATATTGTAATAATGATATAGTAAAAATTAAATTAACTTACAAATTTCTTTAGAAGTTTTCATGCATTGATAATATTATGATGTGTAAAATTATTTAATTGTGGCCAGTGGGATGGATGTCAACATTGTCAATTCTTTAAAAAATGATCGTACCATTTTAGAGTTCAGGTGTAATTGTATTTATGGCCGACAACTCTGTAGTTAGGTCGGGCAGGTCTGACCATGTTGTAAGAACAATTTTGTCCGATAAAAAAAATAATAGTATAATATTTGTAAAGTAATGTACAATTGTACCATTATAAAAATACATACAAAAAATATTAATACCATAATGACCTAAAAATCATTCCAATAATGCAGAAGCATAATTGAAATATTAAGTTTTGTTCTAAATAATCAAAAGAAGATTAATTAAACGAAAAAAAAAAAAAAAAACCTAATTTTTTTTTAAATGCAAGAAAATCAAATGATTTTTAAAGTTTCTGATTTATAATCTTTGATGCTTAACTTTGAATGCTATGTATTTAGTCGGGCTAATTATTTGACCAAAGTTTATGTTAAATTTTATATTATATATATTTTAATACGTTTTAACATATTCGTAGTATATGTTTAACAATTATGCCAACTCTAATTGGGATGAGGTTCGAACCTAAGACCTTTTTTTTTTTTATAGAAATTAATGAGTAAGTTAAGAATAATAAATAGTTAACGGAATATTCCGTTATTAAAGTTTATACTAACGTAATTTAGGGTTATTATGAATAAAATAATATAATAGAGGGTAAATAAAGAAAATCATTAAATCATTAAATAATACTAAAATCCAAATAATATGAACCATTCATTTTAAGAAACAATTATACCGACATTTTTTTTGTTCCAGTTAAGGACCTAACATTATTGTCTCTTATTAGATTTGTAGATTTGTAGATTAAATTAAATAAATTAGTAGCTACAACAAAAAATAATATATAGGCATTTAATTAATTTAGAATTAGATGTGTATAATGTCTTTATTCAAAAAAAAAAAAATTATGCATTATAAAAAAAATTAAAAGAGATATAATTTCTTTAATTATATTATCTTTGTTTTTTACAATTCATTAATTACCTTCAAATTTATTAATTAATTAGATTCACTACATTGTCCATTGTCTTTTTTTTTTTTTTTTTTTTTTTGCACTGTAATTAAATATCAAAGTTATAATACAAAATATGTTATATATTTATTTATCAAATATTTTATACAAATATAATAAATATTAATATTCTGTTCAATATTTTCACATGATAATTTACGACACACATCTCACAACACATGAAACATTTAAGGTGAAAAACTACTACTACCAAATATCAACAGACGCTTTAAATATAAAGCGTTTATACTACAACTAAGATCACAGTCATATACACAAGACAAATCTAAAATTTCCTACACCATAATCTCATTGCATGACGATGCCCTCTATGCTACCACCATTAACCCAATTGCACATGACATACTATCAATAAAAAAGAAGAGGACGAATACTGAAGATGAAGACAATGACAATGCTACCCAAAAGAGAATTAAAAAGACTTAAAGAAATTTAATCAAAAGTAGTATTTATTTAGACTATCATTTTTAGACTAAGTATTTAGACTAACATTATTACAAAGTTGCAAACATTTTTTTTAATGACAATTATAATCAATCTCTCATATTTTATCTTGCATTTTTATTTTTTGAATTATTGATTTAAATAAATAAATTCGACATTCAATTACCTATGTATGGACATCTCCTATATAATCTTACATTGATATACTTTTTTTGAAAACTTACATTGATATATACTTTAAAAAAAACATTGATATACTTTAAACTACTTATTTAAAAATAATCATGGGACATTATCTCAGTTCAAAAAACTAATAATATATATATATATATATATATATATATATATATATATATATATATATATATATATATATATATATATATATATAAAAGTAAAATTCTCCTATTTCATTTTCCCGCCCAAACTTTTGTAGTCAAATTAATTAAATATTTTATATTTTATTTGTCAAATACTTAATAAAGCTTATTTGGTAAGCAAATGAAAAATGGAAATTTATTAACATCAATATTATGAATTAATTAGGAATATTAATATAATGAATTGATTAGGAATATCAATATAATGAATTGATTAGGGCAATACCTTAAATAAATAAATACACTTTCTTTTTGAAAAATTTTACAAATTTATAATTCTCATATTTTTCACCTATAAATACAATGAGTTGATGACTACAAAAATTATATGTCTTCATTTTATATTGCATCCCTTTTTTCCCACTAGGTCTTCAGCCTTAATCATTCGGTTTAGCCGCGTTTTGAAATTAACGGTAGGTTTAGCATCCATGTAGTTTGATTGGATTGGATACAATACGTTTTTCATGGTTGTGTTGTCCAAATTTAATACTTTTTTCAGCAAAAAGTTATTCATATCATATGTCTAGATTATGATTTATTCTGAATATTTCTACGGTTACTCCAAGTCCATTTCATATATTGATTTTTTGCTTCTATTGAAGTTTCATTATCATTGATGAAAGGCAGCCTCATGTGAATCTCGCTTTGAGTGGTGCCTACTCCTGCCCGTTTAAAGGGATGCTGAGTGCTCACTCCTCTAATCTCTCTATTCATTTTTTTGCTATACTGTCATTGGTCAAGAATTTAATTTGCCACACAATAAAATGTGTGACTCACGGGTGATTGGAGAATGGGGAGTGGTTAAGTGTTTCTGTTGTAATATACACAACAAGATATAGCAGGAATCGCCTTTAATACACCAATTGACTATTATTATATTCTTCTTAGTTCTTTGCGTTGATTATTGAAGTAATCGGACTTCTGAAGTTCTGATTTGTTAAGTTATTGTATTCTCATGGTACCGGTTTTGACAGTTATGAAGTCCATGCTCAATTCCTCATTGTATAAGTCAAAAGTTTATTTTTTTTGGCGTAATTATGGGATCGCCATAATTACTCTGTAGTAGTAGTAGTAGTAGTAATAGTAATAGTAATAGTAATAGTAATAGTAATAGTAATAGTAGTAGTAATAGTAGTAGTAGTAATAATAATAGTAATAGTAATAGTAATAGTAGTAGTAATAGTAGTAGTAGTAATAGTAGTAGTAGTAGTAATAGTAGTAGTAATAGTAATAGTAATAGTAATAGTAATAGTAATAGTAATAGTAATAGTAAGAGTAAAAGACATTTTTGGTCCTAAACTTATAGTGGCACGGACAATTTTAGTCCTCTTTACAAAAATCAGACAATTTGTGGACACTCTTATTGTGACGAGGACAATTTTGGTCCTCCGTCACTCTTTCCGTTAGTTGCACCGTTTGAGTAGGGGTATTTGGGTCTTTTCATCATACCTCCTTCTTAGTGAACTTTAATTAGGTGACTGTGTGGCCTAGCCGCGTGAAACATCCTTCTCAAATATGTGATCGGCGAAGCAGCAGTGGCTCGGTCCTGGACATCTTACTTAGCCACTCTCTGCAACCAGCATCCCAATTCTTTTCTCATCAAAGCTCACAGTTTAGTAGAAGGCTATAACAAGCTCGACCCCATTGCCATTGGAGTTTGCGTAATCATCTGTTTCATTGCAATTCTCAGCACAAAGAGCTCTTCCCGCCTCAACTACGTTGCCAGTATCGTCCACATAATCGTGACTTTGTTCATCATAGTATGTGGCATCATCAAAGCCGATGCCAGCAACTATACACCCATTGCGCCGTTTGGTCCCGGGGGGTTTTCAAGGCGGCGGTTGTGCTATTTTTTGCTTATGTGGGTTTCGATGCGGTTTCGACCATGGCGGAGGAAACGAAGAACCCAGCTAAAGATATTCCGATCGGGTTGCTGGAGTCGATGGTGATTACAACCACTATTTACTGCTTGATGGCGATCACCCTGTACGTGCTTGATGCAGAAATATGACAACATTGATGAAAACGCTCCGTTCTCGATGGCTTTCAAGAGTGTTGGGTGGTCGTGGGCTCAGTACTTGGTTGCTTTTGGAGCTTTGAAAGGGATGACCTCCGTGTTGTTGTTGAGTGCGGTTATGCAAGCGCGGTATCTAACCCACATTGCGCGAACCCACATGATTCCGCCCTGGTTCTCTCGCGTGAATGCCACAATGAATGCCAAGACTGGGACAACGCCACTGCTACAATGATGGCATCCACTGCGGTGATTGCCTTGTTCACGAAACTGGACATTTTGGCCAACCTGCATTCCATCGCCCCGCTCTTCATCTTCATGCTCGTTGCGCTTACTCTCTTCGTGCGCCGCTACTACGTCGCTAAGGTCACTACGCCCCATGACCGCCACAAGCTCATCCTCTTCATCTTCCTCATCCTCGCGTCTTCGGTGACCATGGATGCTTACTGGGGTGTGAGCGACGACGGGTGGATTGCCTACTACATAACAGTTCCAGTATGGTTCCTGGCAACTCCGGGGCTTTATTTCTTGGTTCCTCATGCTTGCGATCCTAAGCTATGGGGTGCCTCTGGTGCCATGGCTTCAAGGAGGAGGTATGATGAAAAGACCCAAATATCCCTACTCAAACGGTGCAACTAACGGAAAGAGTGACGGAGGACCAAAATTGTCCTCGTCACAATAAGAGTGTCCACAAATTGTCTAATTTTTTTAAAGAGGACTAAAATTGTCCGTGCCACTATAAGTCTAGGACAAAAAATGTCTTTTACTCTAATAGTGGTCTAATGGTACCCGGGTTGGACTTCCATTTGGAAGATTGTGAGTTCGAGATACTACATTGTGATAGAGCCAATAGCACTCAAAAAATAATAATAATTGGTAATATTATTGTTCAAATATAATATTAAAAAAAAACTAATTTTAATTGGTAATCTATATTATATATTAATCTATCTTTATATTCTATATTAATTAATAAAAACAAATCCTCCTTTACAAGTTCCCGCCTAAACAATTAATAATAATATGAAAAAAATGAAAAAGAATGGAAGGAAGCTGTATGCCCAAACAATTAATAATAATATTGGGAATAAAATTAATAATAATATGGAAATATGGAAAATAATGGAAGGAAATATTAGTCATGTGAATGTTTTCTACACTCTGAAAAATGGAAAAGAATCAATAAACAGTATAAAGAAAATAATCATTAAGATATTTTACTATTAATCTTTTACAGAATATTTTGGCAGAGCTTATTTAAAGCTTATAGCTTATTTTAAGCTACTAATAAGCTATAAGCTCCGTTTGGTAATGTTCCTAAAATAAGCTCCAAGCTTAAAATAAGAGCTTATTTTGGAACGCTACTTTAGGTAGCGTTTCAAAATAAGTTCCTAGCTTCCTAACTTTTTTTTTTCATCCTTATCCTTATTATTTTAAAGAAATGACATAATTTACCCTTCCCAATTAAAACCCTTTTATCTTTTCTTTTATCTGCAACTTTCACCACAAATATTATTATTATTATTATTATTATTATTATTATTATTATTATTATTATTATTATTATTATTATTATTATTATTATTATTATTATTATTATTATTATTTTATTATTATGAGAATTGCAACAATATTGTTAAATTACTTCATTATGAGATGCTACATCATGATTATGCTAATAGTTTTATTTCAAAATGTTAATTTTTTTTAAAGACAAAATGTTAAATTTTAATATGTAAACAAACTAATTTAAATTTTATGATGATGTCCTTTTTAGTCTTTTTATATTTATCAACTTATCAAAAAGCTAATTTTACCAAACACTTTCAATCATAACAGTTGTCAGCTCCGAGCTTATAGCTTTTCAGTTTTCAGCTCCTTTTTCAGGTTTCAGCTCCTAGCTTATAGCTTTTAAGCTAGGTTTGCCAAACAGAGCCTGTGTAAAAAAAAAAGAATAGAATTGGTTATTAATAATTTAACCTTATTTTACTATTAATCTTTAAGAAAAATTATGCGTAAAAAAATGTAATAGAATCGGTTATTAATAATTTAGCTTTATTTTACTATATTAATCTTTAAGAAAAATTATGCGTAAAAAAATGTAATAGAATCGGTTATTAATAATTTAGCTTTATTTTACTATTAATCTTTAAGGAAGATTTTGTTAAAAAATAAAATAGAATTAATTATTAATAATTTAAATTAAAATTAAAGTACATATATTTTCGTATCCGTAATACAATTTTACTTATTATTTTAAAAAATATTCAAATAATAATTGGTAATATTAGTCTTTAATTATAACAAAAACTTTAATTTTAATTGGTAATCTATATTCTATATTAATTAATAAAAACAATATCCTCCTTTACAAATTCCCGCCTAAACAATTAATAATAAGATGGAAAAATGGAAATGAATGGAAGGAAGCCGTACGCCAAAATAATATAGAATAATATTGGGAAGGAAATTAATAATAATATGGAAAAATGGAAATGAATGGAAGGAAATGTTAGACATGTGAATTTTTTCTACACTCCGAAAAATGGAAAAGAATCAATAAGCAGTATAAGAAAATAATCATTAAGATATTTACTATTAATCTTTTAGGAAAGATTTTGCATAAAAAATAGAATATAATTGGTTATTAATAATTTAGCCTTATTTTACTATTAATCTTTAAGAAAAATTATGCGTAAAAAAATGTAATAGAATCGGTTATTAATAAGTTAGCTTTATTTTACTATTAATCTTTAAGGAAGATTTTGCTTAAAAAAAATGAAATAGAATCAATCTATCTATATATTATATTTTATATAATTAAAAACAAAATCATCCTAATTCATTTTTTCGCCCAAACTTTTGTAGTAAAGCTTATTTGGTAAGTAAATCTCAAATGAAAATTAAATAAATCTATTAATTAGTAAATAATAATAATAATAATAATAATAATAATAATAATAATAATAATAATAATAATAATAATAATAATAATAATAATAATAATAATAATAATCCAACAAAAGTATATACAAATTAAAATTAAAATTTAAAAAAATAAGAAGAAGACAAAGGTGGCTCCCCTTTGTAAATGATGTTGGATCATTTTGATCCCACATTGAAAATGTTTGGAAAGATGAGCTCTTGAGCTCCTCTATATAAGAGGATCATTGCTCATCTTACAAACATATAATTGCTTGCCCATCAATGTGGGCAAGTATTGAGAAGTCCAAATTTTTTTTTTTTTAAGTACTATTGACCCGACAAATTATGCTGTGGCACCGTATCCACCTTGCAAAGAGACACGGTTCAAAAATTGTTCATAAATTATTCATAATTATGAATATATATAGTTCTATAATTATAAACATAGTGTTGTGAACATAATTATAAACATATAGTTATGTAATTATGAATATAGAGATTCAATAATTGTGAATATAGAGATTCAATAATTGTGAATATGAAATTCAAAAATTATGAATATATATCCAAACAAAACGATATACAAACATTTATTACAATAATAATAATAATAATAATAATAATAATAATAATAATAATAATAATAATAATAATAATAATAATAATAATAATAATAATAGTAGTCATCATCATCATCATTCAAACAAAACGATATACAAAATAAAATTAAAATTAAAAAAAAATAAGAAGAAGACAAAAAAGAGCCACGGGATCTCCTTTGTAAATGATGTTGGATCATTTTGACCCCACATTGAAAATGTTTGGAAAAGGAGCTCTTGAGCTCCTCTATATAAGAGGAGCAATGCTCCTCTTACAAATATAATTGTTTGTCCATATCAATGTGGACAAGTATTGAGAAGTCCAAAGGCAAATATTTTATTTTTTGAGTACTATTGACACGCCAAATTATGCTGTGGAATCGTGTCCACCTAGCAATATAGACACGGTTCTAAAATTGCTCATAATTATGAATATATAGTTCAAAAATTATGAATATATAGTTCCAAAAATTATGAACATAGTGTTGTGAACATAATTATGAACATATAGTTATGTAATTATGAATATAGAGATTCAATAATAGTGAATATGAAGTTTAAAAATTATGAATATATAGCTTTATAATTATGAACATATAGTTTAGTAATTATGAACATAGAGTTTTGTAGTTGTCAATATAGAGTTCAATAATTATGAATATGAAGTTCAAAGATTATGAATATTTATCTTTATAATTATGAACATATAGTTCAATAATTATGAACATAGAATTGTGTCCACCTTGCAAAGTGGACACGGTTCCACAACAAAACTATTCGATTCCCCGTGTTACATGTAGTAACTGTTCATAGGCTCTTATTTAAGAAACTTTATTTTAATGGCTTTTTATTTTAGTTTTTTTTTTAAAAAATTTATTAGGGGGTTTGGCTAAGATTAACCCAAAATGTATATGTGTTGTTTTAGTTTTTAGCAGTTTGGAGCAAATTGCTAAGTTATTAAATAATATTTTTGATGTTTTGATTAAATATAAAATGTTAAACATGCGAATTTTTTAAAATTTTGGAGAATCTCCAAATAATCAAATTACAATAACAACAACAATAACAATAACAATAACAATAACAATAACAATAACAATAACAATAACAATAACAATAACAATAACAATAACAATAACAATAACAATAACAATAACAATAACAACAACAACAACAATAATAATAATAATAATAATAGTAAGAATAATCCAAACAAAATTATATACAAAATAAAATTAAAATTAAAAAAAAAAAAAAAACAAAGAGGAGTCACAAACACCTTTTGTAAATGATGTGGGATCATTTTGACACATTGAAAATGTTTGAAAAGGGAGAGCTCATCTATATAAAAGGAGCAAAACTCCTCTTACAAACATAATTACTTGCACATCAATGTGGGCAAGTATTGAGAAGTCAAAAGATTATTATTTAAGAAGTTTTAGCGTTGTCTTCTTATTTTAGTTTTTATTAATTTATTTATTATTTATTATTTATTATTATTATTTATTTATTATTAGTTGGAGTTTGGAAAGATTAACCCAAAATGTATGTGTTGTTTTAGTTTTTAGTAGTTTGGAGCAAATTGCTAAGTTATTAAACAATATTTTTGGTTTTTTATTAAATATAAAATATTAAACAAACGAATTTCTTAAAATCTTGGTGAATTTGCCAAATAATCAAATTACAACAAAACAACAACAACAACAACAACAACAACAACAACAACAACAATAATAATAATAATAATAATAATAATAATAATCCAAACAAAACTATATACAAAATAAAATTAAAATTAACAAAAAAAAAAAAAAAAAAGGAGAAGAAGAAGAAGACAAAGGGGAGCCACAAGATCCCTTTGCAAATGATGTGGGTTCATTTTCATCCCAAATTGAAAATGTTTAAAAAGATGAGCTCTTGAGCTCCTCTATATAAGAGGTACAAACATAATTGTTTGACCATCGATGTGGCGTGTATTGAGAAGTCAAAAGGTTCTTATTTAAGAAACCTTAGCTTTGTCTTCTTATTTTAGTTTTATTTATTTATTATTTATTATTTATTAGTGGGGGTTAGGAAAGATTAACCCAAAATTTATGTGTTGTTTTAGTTTTTAGCAGTTTGGAACAAATTATTTAGTTATTAAATAATATTTTTGGTGTTTTGATTAAAGATAAATTGTTAAAATGGCGAATTTGTCAATAATAATAATAATAATAATAATAATAATAATAACAACAACAATAACAACAACAACAACAACAACAATAATAATAATAGAGTTAATACCCAAAATCGTCCTCGACTATAGTGGTTTTTCTCAATTTCGTCCTAAACGACTTTGGTGACCTAATATCGTCCCAGACTTTTGTGTTTCGCTCAATTTAGTCCTCCATTTGTTATTCCGTCAAATTGGTGTTAAATAAAGAGACAATTCAGTAATGACAATATTGATCTCTCTTTACTTTCAACTTGTGAAGTGCGAAATTCCTCTTTCTTGTACGAATTACACCCAGAATTACTCCCGGACCTGCAAATCAAATTTTATATTCGCAGTTTTAGGAGTAATTCTGGGAGTAATTCGTAAAAAAAAAAGAAGGATTTCGCAGTTCACATGTCTATGAGTAAAGAGATGCCAATATTAAAATTACTGAATTGTCTATTTATTTAACACCAAATGGACAGAATAACAAATGAAGGACTAAATTGAGCAAAAACACAAAAGTCTGGGACTAAATTGAGTGAAACACAAAAGTCTGGGACGATATTAGGTCACCAAAGTCGTTTAGGACGAAATTAAGAAAAACCACTATAGTCGAGGACGATTTTGGGTATTAACTCAATAATAATAATAATACTAATAATCCAAACAAAATGATATACACAATAAAATTTAAATTTAAAAAAAAAATAAGAAGAAGACAAAAGGGAGTCACGGGCTCCCTTTGTAAATGATGTGGGATCATTTTGATCTCACATTGAAAATGTTTGGAAAGAGGAGCAATGCTCCTCTTACAAACATAATTGCTTGCCCATCAATGTAGCCAAGTAACTTGGAGGGTGTGGTTGAGTGTGAGGGACTCATCCATCCTTAACCAAAGGTCAAGGGTTCGATCTTTGGATTTGGGAATCGAGGAGCCTTAAATCTCTAAGCCAGTTATCCCACCCAAAAGAGGTGCTTACAATTTAGCGAGGGGATTAGTCACGGTGTCTGACGGTGGAAACCCTGGGTTTACCAAAAAAAAAAAAAATCAATGTGGGCAAGTATTGAGAAGTCCAAAGTCTCTTCTTCTTTTTTTTTTTTTTTTTTTTTTTTTTTTTTTTTTGTGGTTAGAAGTAATGGAAAATTTAAAATAGAAAGGAAATATTTCAATAATAATATTTTAATCATCAAATAGTAAAGACATATTTTAAAAAATAGTAAAGATAAATTAAAAATGGAACGAAAATATTTCATTAATAATATTCTACATCATCAAATTAAAATGGAACGAAAGTTAGGTAAAAATATCACTGCATCTATATTCTAATTGACTAATTGATTGGAAATAAAAAAAAAAAGAATAATTGACTGAAAATGAATCTAATATTACTAATTGACTGAAAATATAAAAGGAAATGAATATTAATAATTGACTGCAAATAAAAAATGATCTATAATTGACTAAAAAAATTATCAGATCAATGCATTTTAATTAAAAATAGAATGAAAATTAAAAATTGGAGGAAAATATTCCAATAATAATATTCTACATTATCAATAGTAAATGCATATTTAAACAATAGTAAAGGTAAATTAAAAATGGAACGGAAATATTTTAATAATAATATCTACATCATCAATTAAAAATAGAACGAAAGTCAGGTAAAAATATCACTGCATTTGATATTCTAATTGACTGAAAATAAAAAAGAATAATTGGCTGAAAATGAATCTGATATTACGAATTGAATGAAAATATAAAAATGATAACTAATCGAGTGATATTCTACCATTATATATTTTCACCCAAGTAACCCGTCCTGATGGAGAAGATGTTAGCTCTAGACGAAGATGAACAAGATTGTGTTGTCAGTTGTCACTACCAATGTCGTCTACAAAGAGGTTTCAATAATGTGTAAATATAATCGGTGATATTAATTTTTTTAAATGAAAAAATTGCTATATATCTAGACAAAAAAATATATCTTCCATACAAATGAATAAGGATAGCAATTCATTTCTATAACTGAGTTGTTAGAGAACAACGAGCACATTTGCCTAATGTATGAAAATACTAAACAATGATAAATAAAATCTTCAAAATTATAGGACCGCATGCGCACATATAGACATTAGCTATTAATTTGAGCAATTATTTGCACAAATTCAAGCAATGATAACATCAAAATATATAAACGATTCAAATAACATCTTTAATTACACTATATAATATTTGATGTTCTAATTTAAATAATTATATATCGATTCATATATTCTTAATATATTACAACAAATTCATTCCGTGCATCGCACATTCGCACGGGTGCAAATACTAGTAATAATATATATATATATATATATATAAGTAAAATCCTCCTAGCCAAGTTTCCCCCCCCCCAAAATTTAGGGGCATTTTTGTAATATCATTCATTTAATAATCTATATATCTATATATCTATATATATCTATATATATCTATATAAAAGTAAAATCCTCCTAGTCAAGTTTTCTCCCAAAACTTAGGGGCATTTCTGTAATATCATTTAATAATAATAATAATAATAATAATAATAATAATAATAATAATAATAATAATAATAATAATAATAATAATAATGTTATTACCTTAATTACAAATTATTATACTTTCCTTTTGAATTAGTATTTTTCACCTATAAATACAAATTATACTTTCATTTGCACTCTATATTGTTCTCCGGTTCATGATTTCATTTGATTTATAAGTTTTATATGGTTGTTTCTGGATGCAGCCTGCAAAGCTAGGGGCTTAGATCTCATAGTTCATTTCAAGGTAATATTATGATTCCAATAGGTGTAATTAAACTATGTTCACATTTTCATCTTTATTTCGATTTGTTAGGGGTTTGTATATCAGGATATGTTGTTACAGTGTGTCCAAATGTATGTTTAATTACTGGTGTAAATGTATGTAAATTTGGGTATATGTTATTTGATTTTGACATTTTTTTTTAAATACCCTGAGATCAAAGTGTTACATTCTGCATGTTGGATTGGTTGTTTTCATCAATTTATTGTGATTTTTTTGTGTTGTGGTTACCTTATTAAAAAGCAGGACCTCTAGACTACTGTGAATGGGTTTCAACAAAAAAGAAATTGAGGAGGAAGAGGCTTGGTAACAGAATCCTAATGGTTTAGTTTTTATGGAAGAGCGTAGAGATGCGATCGAGGATGATAACGACGGTGATTTTGATAATTTTGTAAGATTTTATGAAACTTAGAGTTAGTATGTTGACTTCGAGATTTGTACATGTCATTCAAGTTTCTATGTTTTTTTTTTTTAACAAACAGCGTTAAGGGTTTACGTGGTTCGTTGGTTCAAAACAGCAATCAAGCAAAAGCTAAATTGAATTGAGGGGTGAAGACATTGTAGATAGAGGCCATTTCTCATCCTACTTTGCCTTTTTTCTAAAGAGAGTGGGAATGTGAGGGTGAGGAAAGAGAAAAAGGAAATGGAGAGATTTTTTTTTTTACCAGAAGTTTCTATGTTTTCCTTATACAAATTTATAATTGTAAATTTATATTAATAAATGATTATTGTAAATTTATATTAATACAATGTAATAGAGTCAATAGCATTAAAAAAATGGTTATTAAGACAAGTATAATTTATTTTATATTGTGGATACATTACTTTTAATAATTTTGATTTAATAATATTATACCTTAATTATAAAAATTCTACCTAATAATTTTAGTATTAAATGTCATACAATAATTACCATAAACAATGTTTAATAATTGACAAATTCTATTAGGCAATAAAAATTAATATTATAAAATCTTTTGTAATATGGACACATTATTTTTAATTATTTCGGTTTAATAATATTATATCTTATGTATAAAAATTCAAAATAATACTTTTAGTACTATTGAATATTGATTGACTAACAATTATCTTAATTATTAAGGCAATTAATAGGTATTTAGATTTAAAAAGTTTTCAAATATATGTATTATACATAGTAGCATGGAATCAATTAGTAAGACAATTATATTAGGTAATCTAATACTTAATGTATAATATTATTGGCATGAAATAAATTATACTTACCTTAATATGTAATTAATTTTTAATATAATTTTCTTATTTTTATTAAAGGTAATTATTTGATAATTTTTCTTTCATTCTTTTGTGTAATTATTATGGTAATGTATTTTTTTTTTTTTGAAAGTTACTGGCTCTATTACATTGTAGTATCTGTTCATATACTTTCTCAACCTACTGAAACACAAAGAACCAATAACGCCTCCACTGAGGCTCGAACTTATAATCTTCCAAATGGAAGTCCAACCCGGATACCATTGGACCACATAGTCCTGGTTTATGGTAATGTATTTAAATATTTGAGTATTTAATATAATTTCCTTATTTTTATTAAAGGTAATTATTCTGATAATTTTTCTTTCGTTCTTTTGTGTAATTATTATGGTAATGTATTTAAATATTGGAAGAGATTAGAAAAAAAATATTATAATTAATATAATTAATGAAATTATTATGGTAACTGCCACAATATTTGGTAATTATAACTAATATAATTAATGAAATTGAGAAATATAAGGGCTAAAAGAGTAATTTCCTTTGTCCTATCGCCATTCTGCAATTCTGCATGCCAACTCCACAGAAGATCATAACCTTCGAGAAGCTAGTTTAGCTTCATATTTTCTTCCAACCCACAGCGAAATTTAAGCTTCACTAATCCACCATGTCTTCCAGCTAACTAAACCGGGCCACCATCAAGAAGCTATCTTTAACTTCTCTGTCTGCAGTTCCAATCCCTCTCCCAATCCAATGCTTGGTCGTCTTCATCCTGCTCTACAAAGTCTTCGAGTGGGGGAGAAAAGTGTGAAGACTTAGCATTAGCCTCTTATTATATATCTCTAGTTATTATATTTCTCTGGTTGATATTTCTCATTTGCCTAGTCTTGTGGTTAGGTATAACCACACCTCAATTTATGGCTCTGTAACTCTATATAAAGCTTTGTACATACTGGGAATAAACTACAACTTTCATATTCTATTATGGTATCAAAGCCTACACTCTAGCGAGAAAAATACATGTTTTTCCCTCTCCCCTCTCCTCCTCCCTATCGCTAGTCATGGTTGCTACCAACACCCCTATCATAACTCACCTTCACGCCCCAACCCATTTACCAATTAAACTTACATCCTCGAACTTTCCCATTTGGAAGAAACAGGTCGAGTCTAATCTTATAGGTCTTGACCTCCTGGGCCACATCACAGGCTCTACTACAGCTCCGACAAAGTACTCTGATACAGCTCGCACTGAGATTAATCCCGCCTACACAGCTTGGTTCAGGCAGGATCAAATCATTCAAAGTGTCATTCTCGGCAGTCTTTCCGATGTCCTGCAACCGGTTATCTCGTCGGTTGCTTCTGCAAGTGATGCGTGGACACGTTTGTCAACTAGTTGTGCCGCTACGTCGAGGGGACGTGTGGTGTCGCTAAAAGCAAAACTTGCCAAAAATCCTAGGGCCAATCGGTCTATTGACTCGTACATGAGGGAAATGCGAGCCATTGCCGACGATTTGGCCCTTGCTCAAAGTCCGGTGAGCGAAGAAGACCTCGTGGTTCATATCACGCAACTTGGCGATGAATACAACCCCATTGTGGCGGTTCTTCGCTTGCGAACCGAGACTATCTCATTTAGTGAGTTGCACGATGTGCTCACTGATTTTGAGAGGTTGATGAAAGATAATGAAGCTGCCTCGCACATCCATATGCCGATTGCGAATGCCACACAACGGCGGTATAATGGTTCAGCTGACTTCTAATCTCAAGCTTACAATCGATGTGGCAGAGGGCGACACAACCAGGTGAAGAATAACGGCAACCGGTCTGCCAGGTACTGTAATTATTGTGAGTATCCAGGGCACGACACCAAATTCTTCCGGAAACTAGCCAAGTTTTTGAAGGAGAATGATGTGGCTGTGCTTGAGCCGCGCAACACCGCTCGACAGTCTCCATCGGTTCATGCTACACCAACTGTAGCTTTGCCTACTCAGTCCTGGCTCATGGACTCCGGAGCCTCGCATCACACGGTCAATGATGCCATGTCGCTTCACGCTCTGGCGGACTACACCGGACCAGACGAAATCATGCTGGGTGATGGTAAGTCACTATGTATCTCGCACACTGGGTCAGTTTCTATACCATCGAATAGTCGGTCTCTCATATTGTCTGATGTTTTGTGTGTTCCGAGTTTGCACAAAAATCTTGTTTCTGTTTCCAAACTCTGTAGAACTAACTCAGTTTCTGTTGAATTCTTTGACACATATTTTGTGGTTAAGGATCGGCAATAGGGAACTCCTCTCGTACAGGGTCCAGTCGTGAGTGACGTTTACAACCTCCCGGTCTAGCGGCCTCAACTTAATGTTACCACCAAGTGTTCCCTGTCAAGTTGCCATCATCAGTTTGGTAGCCTGTCTTCTTAGAAATAACAATATTAATTTCAGGCCTGATAAGCTTAATGCGTTTTCTTGTAACTCGTGCCATGTTAATAAAAGTCACAAACTCCCGTTTTCCTTTTAATTCCATGACTAGTTCACGCCCGTTGCAGTTACTTTACACGGATGTGTGGAGTTCCGCAACGGTCTCCGTGGATGGTTTTAAATATTATGTCAATTTTGTTGATCATCACACCAAATATGTCTGGTTGTTTCCTATTAAACTTAAGTCTGAGGTCCCCACTATATTTCTCCAATTCAAGCGCATGGTAGAGACTTATTTTGGCTATAATATTGTTTCGATATTTTCTGATAATAGGGGGTGCGGGGGGGGGGGGGGGGGGGGGGGAGTATATCAAGTTGATTCCTATCTTTAATTATGTGGGTATTTCACATTTCACTTCACCTCCGCATACTCCGGAGCACAATGGGCCGACTGAACGTCAACACAGGTACATTGTCGAGACTGGTATGGCGTTACTCCATTATGCGTCCATGCCAGCTTCGTACTTGCCCTATGCCTTTCAAATCGCTGTTTATTTAATAAACCGAATGCCTACTGCAATTCTCGGTTATTCTACACCATATGAGCGCTTATTCAATAAACGCCCAAACTACCAAAAAATTCGACCATTCGGGTGCCTGTGTTATCCTTGGTTAAAGCCTTACTTCCCAGCCAAATTAAATCCAAAGTCCATTCCATGTGCCCTTTTAGGGTATTCGTTGAGTCAGTCCGCCTATAAATGTTTAGAAATGTCCAGTGGGCGGGTTTATGTTTCGCGTCACGTACAGTTTGTGCCAAATGAATTTCCTTTCCAGACCATGGTTTGTAAGTCTGTGTCAACTAACCCAGGTGTGTGTTTGAACGTGGGTGAGCCTCTGCCTTTGCCTACTTACTTTACTACAAGTCATACTGGAATGCCACATCCTGGTGAACATCATCCACCTCCCTTGGCCTTGACGACGGACGTAGCTACAACGTCGACGCCGGTACAGCCACACCCACCAGCAGCCTTGGCGGTCACTACAATGAGGGTCCCCGGTAGCCCCTTCACTGTCTGGTCAGGGTTCGGGGGCCCGCACGCCGCACGCTGCTTCTGCTCCGTCGTCGCTGGTGTCTGCTGGTTCGCGTGGGGAGTCGCCGGTTGGCCTGACAGTTCCGAACTCACCGCTGGCCGTTGGACTTCAGGAACATCCGCCGTCTGAACGAGTATCTCAGTCGATGGAGTCGGTGGAGGCGGTGTGTCCAGTCCGATCGGCTAGTTCCACTCTGGTTCCCTCTACGCAAGCAGGTTCCTTTTCGGCTTCCTCCATGCAGGCAGAATCCACGCAGGTTGATGAGAAAGATGGTGCGGTCATGGCAGATCAAGCTACTGTAGTCCCTTCCTTGCGGCGGACGAACAGGCAACGTCGTCCGAATCTGAAGTTCTTTAACGACAAATTTGTGAATCTGACGACCTCGCATCCGGTTGCTCCGTCCGTTGAACCTCGCACTGTAGACCATGCGTTGAAGTGTGACTTATGGCGCGCTGCTATGACAAATGAGTTTAATGCACTGGTGAAGAACTCTACTTGGGAGTTAGTGCCCCGAGCCAATCGTAATGTGGTTGGCTATATGTGGGTGTTCAGGGTTAAGCGCAGAGCTGATGGTTCTGTAAACAGGTTCAAGGCTCGGCTGGTTGCCAAGGGCTTTTTATAGCAACCGGGACGAGACTACTTTGAGACCTTCAGCCCGGTAGTCAAACCGGTCACTGTGCGTGTTATTCTTAGCTGTTGGTCCCGATAGGGTGGTAAAAGTCTAGAGGGGGGGGGGGGTGAATAGACTTTTAAGCTTTTTTACAATTAAATAACTCTTTGGTAACTTCAACTCTAAGTAACAAGTAAATAGAGTAGAGTTTAACTTGAACTGCACAGCCGAATAAATAAGTGCAAAGAGTTATGCCCAATCAATAAATTGAATCACATGCACATGTTAGATATCTTCAGATGATGTGTAAGGATGATATGAATCTTTAATATTTAAAAGGAGATGGTGCACTCAATATTTAACAATGTTATTCAAGATTATAAATAAGACTTCGTGTCACGTCAATCGTACGATGAATGTCACATGCAACACGTCAAACTTGCTTAGAATAATTCAAATGTTAAGCATGGAAAGTTTGAGTTACATGCATACGTGAAAACATACTAAACCCAAAAGATAGAGATAGACAATGAATATTAAACGGGTTAGTCGGATGATAAATAAATAAAGCGAATTATGTAAGTGCGGTATGTAAATGAGAGAGGCAATTTATAGTGGTTCGGAAGTGGCGTAATCTTCCTAGTCCACTTTACTCCATTCACTTCTAAGAGTAATTCACTATTTTCCACACACAGTTACAATAGTGAATAAGCGCTACACAAGCACTTCTTCCGGATGTCTTGCACACAGCTACACCCAACTCCGAGTGTCTCGCACACAGCTACACTCAACTCCGAGTATTTCGCACACAGCTATACTCAAACGCCAACTAAGTGTTTTGCACACAGCTACACTTAGCAATTACGAGTGTTTTGCACACAGCTACACTCACTAGAGTATTTTGCACACAACTATACTCTTTTTACAATTACAAATATAGAGGTAATTGTATCTCTCTCCAACTAAATTTGAGACTATTCAGACTAAGTCTCTCTTCTAGATATCTCAATGAATATTTAGCACTTGCACTTGTTCACCCGTGTGTTCTCTTGTATTTTTTGTATTCACCTCTATTTGTTCTTCAAGTCTTTATGGCCTTTTTATAGATGATCAAATATATCTGTTGGAGTGGGATATTTTTGATATTTGAAGTTTGAATCTTGTAGCCTGATATTATTGACAATGGTAGGTCTTCAATTTGATTTGATTGTCAACTTGCCTGACAAGATAATATTTTATTTCAACTTGATTTTCAAGTTGTTTCTAAAATATTATTTTCTTTGTCTATTTTGAAGTTCCAACGTCTTTTAGCAATAAGTTCTTCTGATAGAATTTATTTCTAGGATAAGATTTATCCATGTCTTCATAAATTTTCTACCGTTCTGATCATATCTTTAGGCAATTTGGATTCTTGTGACATGTGAGATGTACCAATCATAAATTCTTTCGAATTTATCATTTTTATGATCATATTGCTTCTTTGTCACATCTTGCTCTTTTGAGACGCATTGTGCTTTAAAAGTTTGATCTTGCTTGTTTGACTTTGCACTTCTTGCTTTTTGACTTGCTACATCGTGTTTTTCTGATTTGGCCATATTGTGCTTCTTTTTGCATCTTGCTTCTTTGACTTCAACACATTGTGCTTGTTTGACTTGAGACATTGTGCTTCTTCTTGAAACATTGTGCTTCTTTCTGAAATTCGGCTTATAAAAAATAAGTCCATGGGGGATAATCAATCTTGGGTATGATCGTTATATGTAAAGACTTCTACCATTTCGCCATTAAGCTCATCCAATCATTTTTTGTAACGCCATTGTTTAGTACTTGTGTTCCAGATGAATACTTGTAGGACCAAAATTAATTCTCCAAATTAATTTTGTTCTTCATGTGGTAGACTTTCCTTTGCATACTCACTTTGATATTCTGATATATGATGCTTGTACTAAAGACCTAAATTCTAAGGGGGTCTAAAGTACATTTGGCTCATCAAAACTTTATTATAAAAATATTCCTATCAATTTTCCTCATTTTTGATGACGCCAAAACCTATACTCAGTCATTTGGCTTGTCTTTTAAAATAAATTTTTCAAAAGATTTTATTAAACTTGACATAGACATGATGAGTTTAACAGTTTGATTTTGACTCTAGGAAAGGTATTTTTAGCAACAAAATTCCTATTCGCATTTTTGGATTTTTGAAGTTAATGAATTTTGTAATTTTTCCAATTATGCGATTTTTACAAACTAGGCTAAAATGTTACCTTTCAAGACAAATTAAAATAACAATAATTAAAATACCGTAAGCATCATAATCAGATAGTTAAATCAAAGTATTATAGCAAATAGTTCCATGATCATACTTAGGAGTTTGTAGATCAACCAAAACATTCTAACATCAATTATAAATTACTTGATTATCTTGTTCCTCCTTTCTTCTAACACATGATTGATATGCTTCTTGATTTCAACAAAATTATCACTAATTGCATAATCTTTGCATACCTGCCCAATCACATAGTAGTTGAAGGCTTCAATCACATTGCATTTTAATTAAAAATAGAATGAAAATTAAAAATTGGAGGAAAATATTTCAATAATAATATTCTTCATTATCAATAGTAAATGCATATTTTAAACAATAGTAAAGGTAAATTGAAAATAGAACGGAAATATTTCAATAATAATATCTACATCATCAATTAAAAATGGAACGAAAATTAGGTGAAAATATCACTGCATTTGATATTCTAATTGACTGAAAATAAAAAAGAATAATTGGCTGAAAATGAATATGATATCACTAATTGACTGAAAATATAAAAGGTAACTAATTGAGTAATATTCTACCATTATATATTTTAACTCAAGTAACCCGTCCTGATAGATTGAAGGTGTTAGCTCTAGACGAATATGAACAAGATTGTGTTGTCAATACCAATGTCGTCTACAAAGAGGTTTCAATAATGTGTAAATATAATCGGTGATATTAAGTTTTTTTTAAATGAAAAAATTGCTATATTTCTAGACAAAAAATATATCTTCCATACAAATGAATAAGGATACTAATTCATTTCTATAATTGAGTTGTTAGAGAACGAGCACATTTGCCTAATTTATGAAAATACTAAATAATGATAAATAAAATCTTCAAAGTTATAGCACCGTATGCGTACATCTAGACATTAGCTATTAATTTGAGCAATGATTTGCACAAATTCAAGCAATAATAACATCAAAATATATAAACGGTCCAAACCATATCTTTAATTGCACTATATAATATTTGATGTTCTAATTTAAATAATTATATATCAATTCATATATTCTTAATATATTACAACAAATTCATTCGTGCATCGCACTGGTGCAAATCTATATCTATATATATATATAAACAAAATCCTCCAATTTCATTTTCCCGCTCAAACTTTTGTAGTAAAACTTACTTGGTAAGCAAATGTAAAATGGAAATTAATTAAAATTTATTAATTGGAAATATTACATAATTACACTTTTCCTTTTTGAAAAATTATACAAGTTTATAATTCTCATATTTTCTACCTATAAATACAATGGATTGGTGAGTTTGGAAATCATAATTTTTCATTTTACACTGTTTCCCTCTTCTTCCTGTTCTCTCTGTGGAATCATATCTTGGTGTTGCACTCATGAAAACGTAAGTTTTTATTTTTTATTTTTATTTTATTTTTATTTTTTTTTACAGTTTTTAAGATGATGATGATGATGATGATGATGATGATTATTGTTATTGTTATTGTTATTGTTATTGTTATTGTTATTGTTGTTGTTGTTGTTGTTATTATTATTATTATTATTATTATTATTATTATTATTATTATTATTATTATTATTATTTTGCAATTGTAGCTTGAAGTGTTTTTAGTTCCGATGGATCCAACGGATTGGGCGTTGATGGAGACCCTGGTAACATTGACTACAAAGATGATTTCTTAATTTTCCGGCAGCAAGGAAGGGCCGGCGTTTTCCTTATCAGAAATCAAACTCTTCTTCTCCTCACATGCAACGAAGCGCTTTGCCGAACCGGAAAGTGATTCTTTTTTTTTTCTCTCTCTTTATTCCTCTGAGATAATTACAAGATGTATACGAAAAATGAAACAGAACCCTGGTTTCAACACCAAAAACACAGAAGTTAAGGATAGAGATCGATGACTAATTCACGTATCTGAACTAACAAATAATGTATAATATTATTAGCAAGGTTGAAAAAATCGCTAGGCGCCCTCTAGGCGCCTGGGGACCGCCTAAGGCACCTTGAGCGATTAATCGGCGCCTAGAGCGCCTAGGCGGGTGCTTAGGGCGCCTAGGTGACCGACCGCCTAGCGCCTAGGTGCCGATTAATCAACGCCTAGGCTAGATTTTTGCAACACTGATTATTAGTACAAAATAATGTATAATATTATTAGTACAAAATGTACAAATATTATAATTAATATAATATACACTTAATGTGTGTGTGTGTGTATACACTTAACGTATAATATTATTAGTACAAACTAAATTATACTTGCCTTAATAATTAATTATTAATATTATTGCCTAATAATTATGTATTGTTACCTTTTTCGATGTAATTATTATGGTAATCTATATACATACATACATACATACATACATACATACATACATACATACATACATACATACATACATACATACATACATACATACATACATACATACATACATACATATATATATATATATATATATATATATATATATATATATATATATATATATATATATATATAATATTATTGGCACAAAATAAATTATTATTACCTTAATATATAATTAATTTTTAATATAATTTCCTAATTTTTATTAATGGTAATTATTCTAATAATTTTTCTTTTTTTTTTTTTTTTTTAGTGTAATTACTATGGTAATGTATTTAAATATTGAAAGAGAACAAGTATTATAATTAATATAATTAATGACATTGAGAAATATAAGATTTCTCCCGTGGAAATATTTGTGGCAATTTCATTAAATTATAATTAATAAAATATGAAATATAATTAAGGAAATTAAATTATAAAATTAACAAAATATAAACAAAATTTATAAATTTTTTTACATACATACATACATACATACATACACTTATGCACTATACTAATCATACAAAATTTAAATGCAATTTTTTTTTTTAATTTCTAAATGTAATTTTTAAAGTATAAATCTATCAATATAAATCTATACTATTACTAAAAACAAAATCATCCTTTCTTACTTTCCCGCCCAAACAATAAAAAAGCGAAAAAAATTATATTACCAATTAATAATACTAATAATAATTAGTAGAAACGTTAGTAGTAAAATAGAAAGAAAAAAAAAGATCCTTAATTCACGAAAAGTAGAAAAGGAAACGGAATTCACTGATTAATTAATACTAACAATAATCAGTAAAAAAAAGTTTGTAGTAAAATAGAAAAATAAAAAAGACCATTAATTCACTAAAAACTGAAAATATAAACGAAATTTACTGATTATTACTACTAATAATAATAATTAGTAAAATAGGAAAATAAAAAAGGAGTCTTAAGTCAATGAAAATGAAAAAAAAATAGAAGATTGTGAAAAAAAGTCATAATAAGGATAAAGTAAAATATAAAAAAATCCTACCAAAAATTAGAAAAAAAAAAGATTCTTAATTCATGAAAAATAGAAAATAAAACGGAATTCACTGATTAATTGATAGTAATAATAATTGGTAAAAAGGTTAACAATAAAATAGGAAAATAAAAAAGGATTCTTAGTTCACTAAAAATCTATATTCTATACTATTATTAAAAACAAAATCATCATTTCTTACTTTCCCGCCAAAACAATAAAAGGGGAAAAAAATTTACCAATTAATAATATTAATAATAATTAGTAAAAAAGTTCGTAGTAAAATAGAAAAAAAATTCTTAATTCACAAAAAAATTGAAAATGAAACGGAATTCACTGATTAATTAATACTAACAATAACCAGTAAAAAAAATTTGTAGTAAAATAGAAAAATAAAGAAGATCCTTAATTCACTAAAAATGGAAATATAAACAGAATTTACTAATTATTTCTAATAATAATTAGTAAAATAGGAAAATAAGAAATGGAGTCTTAATTCAATGAAAATTAAAAAAAAAAATGAAAGTTGTGGAAAAAAATGGGTCATAATAAGGATAACAGTAAAAAAAATCCTACCAAAAATTAGAAAAATAAAAAAAATTCTTAATCACGAGAAATAGAAAAAAGAAACAGAATTCACTGATTAATTAATACTAATAATAATCAGTAAAAAAGGCTAATTGACTAATATTATCTACAATCTACAATTCTAATAAGAGCCAATAATGTTAGTATTTTAACTGGAACAAAAAAAAATGTTGGTAGTATTGTTTCTTAAAATAAATGGTTAATATTATTTTGATTTTAGTATTTTTTTTAATGATTTTCATTATTTACCCTCTATTATATTATTTTCTTCCATTAAATAACATGTATTCCGTTAGAATAAACTTTAGTAATGAAATATTCCATTAACTATTTATTATTCTTAACTTACTCATTAATTTTTATAAGAAATGTCTTAGGTTCGAACTTTATCCCAATCAGAGTTGGCATAATTGTTCAATATTTATTTACCTATGCATGAACATTTCCGATATAATATTACATATAATATTGCATTGATATACTTTGAAATACTTATTTAAAAATAATCATTGGGCATTATTCCATTCGCGCAAATCGCGTAAAATAACTAGTACCATTATATAGTTTTACCCGAGTCACCCATCCTGATGGACCGAAGGTATTAGCTATAGACGATGATGGACAAGATTGTGTTGCTACTATCGTTCCAAACAAATGAATTAAGATAGCAATTTATTCTTATAACGACCACATTTGCTTAATTTATAAAAAAAATACTAAACAATGATGACATCAAAACACGCAAATGATCTAAACCACTTTTTCAATTGCACTATATAATATTTGATTTTCTAATTTAAATAATTATATATCAATTCAAATATTTTTAATATACTCCGTATTACAATAAATCCATTCATGCAAAATTAGAATCAGTTTCCAGTTCCCACTTCCTTTTAATACTTCCGCACATTCCCTTTATCCCCTTCCTCCTTCACAGAATCACAGACCACATTTCATAGGCTCACAGCTTCACACTTCATCTCTTCCCTTCTTCAACCTTCACTCCCACAGTCCGACGGCGTCACCTGCAGAACCGCCTCGCGCGATCGCAATCCGTCCAGTTTCTTCCTCACCAGACGGCAGACGCTCTACTCTTTCGCACTTTCGTCTCTGTCCTCGACTCCTCTCAACCTTACGCAGACGCCAGACCGCAGGACCACAGCTCCTGCCCCAGCGTCGTCCAGCCATTCTCCTCCGTGGCTCCGTCCGTTCACCATTCGTCCACCGGACCACCATTATAGATTTATAGCCTCGGACTTCAGGTTCAAACCTCAACCAATCTTCATTATTATTCACTTTATTCTCTTATTATGGCTAATCTTTATGATGATTCATTTTTCATATTTGATAAATCTCTAATTGGCTAATTTCCTAAATTTTCAATCTTTAACCTTTTTTTACATCTTTGTTTCTGAAAATTTTCTGTTTTGCAATTAATCCCAATGAGACTGAATTAGTGATTACATGTATGCTTAATGCTTTTGCAGATTTATATATGCTAATAGCCTACTTCAATACATATTCGGAATATTTTCAAACTGGGAATTGAAGCTGCTAGTCTCAAGTATTGAAGATCCAAAGGTAAGGGGAATTGCTTGTTCATGAATTTGATTTTTTTTTTTATATATTATTTTTTTATATATATTATTCTCAATAGTTTTGCCTATGCCTAGTTCATATTGATTTGCAACTTCCAAGGCTAACTGCCTAACTGGCTAAGTATAATTCTGAAAATGAGATGCTTACAGTTTGTATCCTTGAAATCAAAGATTTTAAAAATGCATTGTATCCTTGAATGCTCAGAACTTGAAAAATTCTTTATTAAATGATTGCTTAGTGCCGTATGTTGAGAAAGATATGTTTTATCAAGTTTCAAATGAAGCAAAATGAAGCAATTCTACACTGGTTTCAAAACATGAGAGAGCCTAGAGGAGTATTATCCCGTAGTTCATCATAAACCTTGTATTGTAATTTATAATGTATTTTGTATTTTAACAATCTTATTCATATTTGATATTTTGAATTCATTTTACCTTTTGCTTCTTGCTCCCACCCAAAGAAAATCCTGGCTCCGTCCCGGGATATGTTATTATTCATACCATCGTAATTCTTACATTTGTTTTTAACAAATTACAAAAAAAAAAAAAAAAAAAAAAAAAATGGCGGCCCCGCCTAAACCCGTGGGCCTAAGGAGGGGTGGGACGGGCTCGCCCCGCCAGCCCGTTTCGACAGCTCTAGTAAACATTATATTGGAAAATGATATTTATTTATTACTTGTGAATCAATGTTTAAGTAATAAGTAGCTTTGGAAAATCTGCTTCAAATATATTGAATTATTGACAGTTGAGTAACCCTGATCTTAAATATAAAAAGATGGGCCTAATTGAGATAGTTAAGATAGTTTATTACTTTGGAGCTGAAGTGATTAACTCCTCCCCGTCTTCTTCTCAGGTAATTTGTTTGATATTCATACACAATGAATGATATTGCAGTTTTACTTTTCTCCCCACCTAATTGCAGCTTTAGTTTCAACCACTTTTTGGCTTTGAAAGAGACTTCTAGGGTCCTTCATGCTTTCCTTGTGTATTGTTGTTATGTTATGATAGTAAAAACTATTAGGTGAATAAGTTTTTTTAGGTAAGACATAAGTTTGTTTTTATATATAAGATTGGTAAAATTAATTATAATTGGTGTATAAATGAATAGACAAATTATATTAAATATACAATTTCATTAAGATGATGAAGATTTCCGTCGACCAATTGTGAATAGATCTCTTGGATTTTCTGTAATTGTTTTGGATTGTTTGAAGAAGGCTTGGGCAAAAATCAAAATTATAAAATTAAAAAATTAAAAAAAAAAAACTTTTCTTTCTTGTGCTGATAATCTCTGCAAGCCTTCTCGAATCTGTACAAAGGTAAGATTTTGGTTCACGTATGCAGCTTCCAGATTGTTTGATCTAATGCCTAGCTGAGTGTTTGATTGAAATTTTGTAATAAATTTTATTTTGTGCCAAGTTTATGTTTTTATGAATTCTTGGCGTCTAACTGTAGCTGGGTAGGCTGTTTGCGCTTGTGTTTTTTGGTTGATTTCATGCTTTTGCTCTGTTTCCATTTCATTCTTATTATTGTTATCTTTCTACGATATGAATCCTTTAACTAGTATGCGATAGCCTAAAAAAAGCTCTGTGATTTCTCTCAGATGATTGATACCCATGGTCTTTTCTCTGTGCCACAGATAAATAGGAATGGCGACTAGCATTGCTTCGGGAAGTGGCCAACTGCATTTCAGTGAGGCTCCATACAAGGGTCACAGCTGTAAACAAGTTTACCGTTTTTCTAGTGTAACCATCCAGAGCAACATACAAAAAGAACCACCTTGGTATGTTAGGAGGAACATGAATCTAGATCAATTATTTACTTTGTGTTTAGTATTTGATTAGTAGTTTATGAACAAGTATCTGATATACTTGCCCACAATCTACCACCCGGGAACCAATTGAGCTGCCTGTGCAGGTGAAGCTTTGATACTTGCCCACAATCTACTACCCGGGAGCCAACTGAGCTGGCTATGTGGGCGAAGCTTTGATATACTGTTCCTTGAGAACGCCAGTTTGTTCCATATATGTATGACCTTGTAATATATGCTGTTATAATTGTCCTGGCAACACAACTCCATTATTAGATTTTGTTCATATGGGAATACTGCTAACAAAGTTTCTTGCATTTGGATGAATTGATGCACAATAGCTTTCAAACTTCTGGTGTGTCTAATTTGTGCTTTGTCTTTTTGAATTTGTTCCAGGTCGTCTCGTGGTGTATCCAAATTATTAAGGCTTCAGAGACATAATGGTTCGTATTCTCAAGCTTATGTAAACCGGAAGTCCCACAGAACAGCAATTGTATCATGCCTTAGGAATGGTTCTACCAACTATTTTGACTTTGCTGTTATTGGTAGTGGAGTTGCTGGGCTTCGTTATGCTCTTGAGGTTGCAAAACATGGAACCGTTGCAGTGATAACGAAAGCTGAGCCCCATGAGAGTAACACTAACTATGCACAGGGTGGTGTAAGTGCTGTACTATGCCCTAAAGATTCAGTGGAGAGCCATATGCAAGATACAATTGTGGCCGGTGCTTACCTCTGTGATGAGGAGACAGTCAGAGTACGTTTTCTGAAAAATTGATTGTGTTTGATGCTTGTACTCTTTTGCTAAAGAAACTATACTAGTTCATAGCTAACTCGTGGGTGGCTTTTTCTCCAGGTTGTATGTACTGAAGGACCTGAAAGAATTAGAGAATTGATAGCCATGGGTGCTTCGTTTGATCACGGGGAGGATGGAAATTTGCACCTGGCAAGGGAAGGAGGGCACTCTCATCGCAGAATTGTGCATGCAGCAGATATGACAGGCCGGGAAATTGAGCGGGCATTGTTGGAGGCAGTCAAAAAGGATCCTAACATATATGTCTTTGAGCACCATTTTGCAATAGATTTGCTTACATCTAAGGTTTGCTTCTCATGCTGTTCTTGTGTTATTTTTGTACTTGAAGCTATATTTGGGTTCCCATGATGACTACTTGCATCCAACGAAGCAATATTGTGGTAGTATGATGGTGTAATTTAAGTACAAATTAATGGGTTTCCTAACTTTAAGCATGGAGTGCATTAAATTTATGTCAAAGTGAATTCTGGGTGCAGGATGGTTCTGACACTATTTGCCATGGAGTTGACACCTTGAACACTGAAACCTTAGAGGTAAGATATGAGATTTGTTCATATTACTTGGACATTTTTTAAATTCATGTATTACACAAGACATTGAACTGATTGCTTTGTCCTGTACCTTCCCGTTTGAACTATAGGTAGTAAGATTCATTTCAAAGGTAACTCTGGTTGCATCAGGCGGAGCTGGGCATATATATCCATCAACCACTAATCCTCCGGTAGGGGTTCACTTGCTTCTCTTGTGTAATTGAAGTGGCCATGTTCTGAACATTTACAAGCTGTATTAGCACTGTGCATTGTTCTAATACTGTTGTGGATGTGAAGGTTGCCACTGGAGATGGAATTGCTATGGCTCATCGAGCTCAGACTGTTATTTCTAACATGGAGTGAGTAACATTTAATTCAAGTTCCAAGAGGGGATTGCAGGTTCAGGAACTAATTTCATTCTGTATAATTCAGGTTTGTGCAGTTTCACCCAACTGCCTTAGCTGATGAAGGCCTCCCCATCAGACCAACCATTGCCCGCGAAAATGCGTTTCTGATTACTGAAGCTGTGAGGGGTGACGGAGGCATTCTTTATAACTTGGACATGCAGAGGTTCATGCCCTTGTATGATGAAAGAGCAGAACTCGCGCCAAGGGATGTGGTTGCAAGAAGCATAGACGACCAACTCAAAAAGCGCAACGAGAAGTACGTTCTTCTAGACATAAGTCACAGAGGCAAAGAAAAAATTCTCTCGCATTTCCCAAACATAGCTGCCGAGTGTCTCCGGTATGGGCTGGACATCACCCGGCAACCAATCCCAGTGGTGCCCGCGGCTCATTACATGTGCGGGGGAGTTCGCGCCGGTCTGCAAGGGGAGACCAACGTGCAAGGCCTTTATGTAGCAGGTGAGGTCGCCTGCACAGGTTTGCACGGTGCAAACCGCCTCGCCAGCAACTCATTACTAGAGGCTCTGGTGTTTGCAAGAAGAGCCGTCCAGCCTTCAATCGACCACATGACAGGCTCCAGAATCGATCGTGGCGCTTCGGGCTGGTGGCCACGACCAGTCGTCCCGACATCACTAGGCGATGTAACGCTGCGCAAAATCATCCTGAGGACAAAGGAAGTGAGGAAACAGCTGCAGTCTATGATGTGGGAACACGTTGGAATCGTGAGGTCAACAACGAGGCTAGAAACCGCAGAGAAGAGGATTGGAGAGCTGGAAATTGAGTGGGAAAGCTACTTGTTTCAGCAGGGTTGGGAAGCAACCATGGTGGGACTAGAAACCTGTGAAATGAGGAACCTCTTCTGCTGTGCCAAACTTGTGGTGAGTAGTGCTCTGTCAAGACACGAGAGCCGTGGGCTTCACTACACCATTGATTTCCCCCATGTTGAAGAGAGCTTGAGGCTGCCAACCGTTATTCATCCTTCTTCACCATTGAACAACACTTGGAGTTCGCGGCAACTGCACAAACCATGAAAAATTGATTTTTTTTTTTAAATAACTTCCGACATCCCTCCGCCTCCCAAATCCGGTGATTCTCCGGTTATAGTAGGGAAAAAAAAATATCAATACTCCAAAATCAATTGTAATTAGAATAAATTAATTGAAACCAAAGCATATACAAAAACTTGATGTATATCAAAACTCTATATTGTTTTAGGCAAAACAATCAATCACGCAGAAATTGATAAAGGCTCTGCTATTTTTTGAGTATTATTGACTGTGTTACAATGTAGTATATATTCATACATACTTTCTCAACCTACTAAACACAAGAGTCAATGTCTTTATTGGGGTCTGAACCTATGACCTCTCATTTGGTGGTATATACAAGGTTTTTGTTACACCTTAGATCATATATTCAAATATTTCAGTTTCTATTTTTATTACACTTTAAATTAAGAGTTAATCAACGATTTGGTCCCTTTCAGTTTCTACTTTTATTACACTTTAAATTAGGAGTTAATCAACGATTTGGTCCCTCAATTATTAGCGACAATTGGTCCCCAAAAACAATTATATTTAGTCGATTTCCCTCTGGCCGTCGACGGAAGACGGTTTGAGGGACTAAATCGACTAAAAATAATTGTTTTCGGGGACCAAATCGATGAATAAGCAATTGAAGAATTACATTGACAGTTCGCTAATAATTGATGGACCAAATCGTTCATTAACTCTTAAATTAATGCAAGTGGTAGAAATTTTAGTATGATGAGCTTCTTTTTTTTTTTTGATAATTTATGTACTGGTACTTATTTATTAGCTAGAGCCATAAAGCTTTTATCATATCTTTGATCACTAACTTACCTTTATTTTCTACTGTCTCTCTATTAAAGAAGGATGGTTTGCAGAGAGTATGAGATTTTCTTTCGGAGGGTAATTGCCCCTCTCTGCTCACCTGATGATTTCTCCTTTCTCATATCCATAACCCAAACAGCCCTTTAAGCAGAGTAACAACATGGACCAAAAATCAAACACACCTTCTCTTCTGATTACACTTTTCAATGTTCTTCACTAACAAGGTAGTTATAATTTTTTTTTTAATTTTTTATTTTTTATACAGATTATTACACTTTAAATTCATGGGTTTTTTATTGACATGCAGGTAGTAAGAATTTCAGTATGATGAGCAAGGTTAGTTCTGCTCATTAGATGATTATAAATATTACTAATTTTATAAAAAGTATAATTTCTTATCCTATTTGTGCAGACTAACAGTTCTACACGTCAAGTATTAGGCAAATGATGAAACTAATTTCTGATGCCATATTTTTTAAAAAAATGAAAATGTCTCTCAAAAAAATCATATAAATTGGCAATTGTGCAATTAGATTTACATGCTTTTACTTTACGAAATAAAAATAGTTACAATGAAAGCTGCTACTGAAACCTTTTGTGCCTAGATAATTAAAATATGGTCAAACTGATATTATTACATATCCATTATAAACTAATGACTATTTTGATGCATTATTTCTAAATCTTATTTCATATATGAAAGTATTATATATGTGATAGCTGTATATTCAAAAATAGATTTTTCTTATATATGTCATGTTATATTAATATATATATATATATATATATATATATATATATATATATATATATATATATATGTTAGAATACACACACAATTTGAACACATGTGATGACCTAACCTCATAGCGGAAGCATAATGATCAAGCAAAACTCCAGCCATTGTTGATACTTTGTTGCATTGTATTGTTGCTTCAAGAACTCCAATGATCAAAGTTTTGTTGTCTACCATTAATCTCCTGTATGAACTAGATGGTGTAGTTGTAAGGTTGCAATAGGAGCAATGAGAGGACCATGCTTAAATAGCCTACATGCCATCATTATAGGCTAAGTAACGGAAACCGTTACTTCCGTTTCAAACCAAAACATAATGGCCATAATTGACCTATTAAACTTGCACCACTTAATAGTGTAATTATAATGAAAATGTTACATTCTCCCACTTGGTACAAGTATTAACTCAAAGAAACAAAAAACATGAACCATAGAGATGGTTCCTCTTAATCAGAGTAGTATCTACTTATGATTACAATGTAATTTATTCTCTAAGTACCTTATGTGGTATAAAACTTAATGAATAAACCTTATGTTCATTCTTGATTATAATTAGTTATCAAAACTAATTATTGCCGCAATGGCTAAATTTGGCCTAATAAACTTACACCACTTGATTTGTACAACATTAATGGAAAATGTTACAATTTCCCATTTGGTGCAAGTATTGGCACAACCTTCATTGAAGATCAAAAGCATGAATTATAGTGGTATGTCCTCTAAATTAAAAAGTGAGTAATACCATCTATGCATCACATGCATTTTGATTCCCAACTCAGGTCCTTTACGAATAAAACCCTACGTTTACTCTTGGTCAAACCTTATGGATGTTTCTCAAATAAATATGCGCATAACCATAGGAGAAACCGTCCAAATTACATAGAGGTGACAACATAAATGTACGTACAATATAGTCACATAATAAGTTCCATGTACCCTGTATGATCCCTAAAATTCTTATAAGCATGCCTTAAGTAGGGATATGAAATTATTAGCAAAAATGCTAATATATCGCACGACTAACTCATTATCTTTAATATTATCACTGATAGCTAAGTTTTCAGAGTTGACACGTCTGTCACTCCTACTCTCATTAATCTTAGCCAAAGATAATAATTGAGTAGTCCATATTCCAACGACTTAGATAACAAATTCATGAGTCTAAGCCCACAAACGGAACTTTAAACATACACCTTATAAATGATCTCCAAAAAAGAAGGAAGCTCAACTTTCATGTCATAGAGCAGTACGAGGATTTATTAATGTAACTTTATGAAACAACAAAAAATATTGTATCATCATAAAAACAAAAAATCCTCAAGATTCATATATATGAATCAACATCATGAGTCTTTACATGCTTTATGTCTCTCAACATTGAATCTTGAACCTTTTAAATCTTAATGGCCCAGGATCAATTTGATGAGACGAAAAACTCCAATAAATGCTAAAGAATCTAACTTGTGATAGTTCACCATAAACTTAATGTCATTGTTATAATAAAACTATTAATGTTTGTTACAACATTTTCAGAAATATGTTGCACAACTTGTAGTTCAACAAATTGAACTATTGATTTTATAATAACAAGGCAAGGTGTCTTATCCTTGAAGTAGAGCAATCTTGAAGTGAGACATCTGTAATGATCTTTCCAAATGATCACTCCCACTGATCAAATGGGGCATCTTATTGATCTTTTAAATGATCACTCCCACTGATCAAACCATTACTCCCACTAATAAAGTTATTCTTGAGCATAAATGATATACACACTAATGATCCTCAAGTCCAACTAATTTAAAAAGGATTATAATTCCCCACCATAGTTGGACATGTTAAATATGTACATGTAACAGACACAATTTCCAACTACTTAAACAAATTAAATTGCTTTAGTTGAAATTTGGCTAGATATGTACAATTCCAATATAAGGATCCAAAAGGTATATCACGTCTAAATTCAAAATCTCTACTGTGGTTGGGCTGAAAAACCAAGTAAGCCACATACAGTAACAATTTCAAGTTACTAAAGTTTTGGAGGTTAACAAAATACATGTGTTGCCAATGCAACCCATGTCACACAATATAGAATTATAACTGGCCTTAAAGTTATAAATTCTAAAATTGGTATGATAAAATTTTATCTTGATCATCAATTTAAACAGGAGAATCCAGTGACATAAAACTTGCCTGTAGGCTAAAGATTTTTCAATTAGACTCAACTGAGACTTTATGATAATCAAATAGAAGAATCTAGTGACACAAAACTTGCCTGTGGGCTAAAGTTTTGTTCAATTAGACTCAACTAAAACTTTATGATAAAATTATTATCAAAGGGGATAGAAGAATCTAGTGACATAAAACTTGCCTGTGGGCTAAAGTTTTATTCAATTAGATCCATCTACAACTGAGTATGGTGCACAGCGGAATTAAATAAAGATAAAGTGTGTGTGAGATTGTGTGAGCAATATCTCGTGTAGAGCAAGTAAAAAGCAGTAAGTAAAGAAAGCAGTAAAGAACACAAGACAATTATAGTGGTTCGGAGGTGGTGTAATCCTCCTACTCCACTTGCTCTTATCTCCAAGAGCAATTCACTATATACCACTTCTTGGTTCGAAGATACAATGAATTTCCGTGATCTAGTGCTTTGATCACCAAGCCCGCACTAATCACGCCCAGTGACACCACACTCCTGCTTCGGGTTTCACGTCGCCGCGCTACTATCCCAGGATTTCACGACTCCGCGTTACTTTCCCCCCGTCTTCCACACTCTGGTAGAAACGTATCCCGTGATCTAGTGCTTTGATCACAAAGCCCGCACTAATCACGCCCAGTGCCTCCGACATTGCTGCTTCGAATCTCACAGCTCCGGGTGACAATCCAGGATTTCACAGCTCCGTGCTACTTTCCTCCCTGCTCTTGTTTTGCTCCAAAACAAGTGTTGTCTTGCTTCCAACTTTGAGACTCTGTAGTTGATCTTCAATGATGCGCAGGTCTCTTTGATGAAGATGTAACACTCTTTGAAAGATTTCTCTTGAACGCTCTGAGTGTTTTCTCTATTTGAATATATCAAGTAAAGCACTTGATTTTTATGCTTTGTTTAGCTCTGTTCAAGAACTCTTAGAATATTTTCTTTGAAGCTCTCTGAGTTCTTTTTCTTTTCTCACTTCTCAATTGAAGATTTTTGGTATGCTCTGTACCAAATGAGATTTTTGCTCTTTGCTCTTGTTTAGCTCTTTGCTCGTATTTTCTGCTCTTGAGTTCGTATATCTTGCTCTGTCTTCAAGTCTTCATATCTTCATCATTTTATAGCTGGTAATGAGAATCTGCCCGTTGGAAAGAGACGATCTCATTTTTGAATTCTTGTATCTTTTGTCAGAGATCTTATCTTATCTTCTGCAAAGTGTCAGAAGAGATAAGCTAGCCGTTGGTAGAGCTTCAACTTCATGCAAATGAGTACCCAAACTTCATCTGATATTCCTCTGGTTTTCTCACGTCTCTTGGAAATATCTGGGTCTCAGTTTTGTGTAGAATGACTTCTCTGATCAGCTCTAAAGTGGTTCTTGGGATTTAAATACTTCAAAAATATTCTTCAATTTAATCCCATACTAGTTAGACTAGTATTTTTCCTTGTGAGAATATTTTTACTGTAAGTTCATCTTCATCTTCTTCATTCTCACGTCTGGGTGTTCTCAGACTTCAAACTGGCTTTGAACTTCCTCCCAATTTGAATTTCTCCTTTGTAATTGACACCCAATTGCAATTGACTTGCCAATGGCACCCAATTTGAATTTCTCCATTGTAATTGGCATCCAATTGACTTTGACTTGTAATTGGCTCCCAATATACTCCTGGTGCTTCAATTGCTTCCCAATTTGAATCATTTGACTTTGACTTCGAAATTGGCTCCTAGACTTCTCCTGGTATTGAATTTCATCGCAATTCAATTTGATCTCAATGTCTTCTTTGAATCGGTCCCCAATTTGAAATTGTATCCCATACTACAATCGGTCCCCAATTTGAAATTGCATCCCATACTACAATCCCAATTGGCTCCCAATTTCTGCTCCCAATTCCTTTGAATTGGAAATTCATGCATTGGCTCCCAACTTGAATTGATTCATGCATTGGCTCCCAACTTGAATTGAATCATGCATTTCCCAACTTGAATTGAAAATTCATGCATTGGCTCCCAACTTGAATTGATTCCCATGTGAAACTAGCTCCCAATTTCAATTTCTCTGAAATCGGCTCCCAAGTACAATTGCTTCTCAATTGCCACCCAAGTGAAATTTCTTAGCGCCCAACTCCATCAGACTTAATTAATTTTGGCTTCTCAAATTTTACCTTGTAAAATTATTAATAGTGAGATTTGAACTTGAGCTATTTCACATAATAAATCAAGCATTTTCCACTTCATCCGTATAGCTTATTGGTTAAATCTCCAATCATCTTTGATGTACTCCTTTCTTTCCATAGATGCTTGATCTCCAAGTCAAATTCATGCAATCTTCCAATCTTAATTTTCTTTCACGAAAATTCTTCTGGGAATTCCTTTGAGTAGTAGCGACGTGAATTTCATGTTATTCATCTTCTTCTTCTATTTGTCATTTTCTCCAGACAAATTATTGATTTTAAGCTTTGTATCTTCTTCTTCTATTTTCATGCATCTTCCTCTGTCTTTCTCTTTTGCAATTTAAATAATTTCCTGATCATGTAAGACTCTACTAGACCTATGAAATAAAATTGGGGGATCTACAAATACATATTTGGCATATCAAAACCATTACACTTTATTCCTAACACTTATTGATGAGTTGTGTCTCTAGTTTTCAGGTCTGTGAACCCTTATGTTCATTTTGAGAATTTGACTTAGCAGTTTAGCCTGGTAACCATCCTGGTATATGTGATTATAACGGTAGCATCCCCAAACAATTAGTAACGAATGATCTATTTATCTATCTTTACCTTCTTTCCTTTCGTTAAGTATTGAATTAACCTATGCTCGGAAGCGTAAATTTGGGGTGTTACACCCTTAAAAAGGGATTTCTAACCGTTTATCTATGCATGTGTGTCCAGATTAAATTTTGCATCTCCCAGTCTCCCTTTTTTCCAAAATACTAGTTTTTTACGCGCTTTGCGCGAATGAGATAATGTCCAATGATTATTTTTAAATAAGTATTTCAAAGTATATCAATGCAATATTATATAGGAGATGTTTATGCATAGGTAACTAAATGTTGAATTTGTTTATTTAAATCGGTAATTCAAAGTATATAAATTCAAGATAATATATGAGAGATTGATTATAATTGTCACTAAAATAAAGATTTGCAACTTTGTAATAACGCTAGTCTAAATACTTAGTCTTAAAGTAATAGTCTAAATAAATATTACTTTTGGTTTAAATTTCTCTAATTCTTCTTAATTCTCTTTTGGGTAGCATTGTCATTGTTTTCATCTTCAGTACATGTCTTTTTTTTTTTTTTCCTTTTTTTCTTTTATTGGTAGTGTGTCATGTGCATATAGGTTACTGGTGGCAGCATAGAGGATTCATCATACAATGAGATTATGGTGTAGGAAACTTTAGATTTGCCTTGTTGTGTATATGACTGAGATTTTAGTTGTAATATAAACTCTTTATCTTACAAACACCTATTGATATTTAGTAGTGGTAGTTTTTCCCCTACATGTTTCATGTGTTGTGAGATGTGCCGTAGGTTATCATGTGAAAGTATTGAACAAAATATTAATATTTATTATATTTGTATAAAATACTTGGTAAATAAATATATATAACATGTTTTGTATTATAACTTTGATATTTAATTACAAGATAATGTAAAAAGAAGAAAATGGACAATGTAGTGAATATAATAAATTAATAAATTTAAAGGTAAGGAATCTTTGAATTGTAGAAAATAAAGATAATATAACTAATGAAATTATATTTCATTTTTTTTATAATGAATAATATTTTTTTTTAAATAAAGCATTATAGACATCTAATTCTAAATTAATTAAATGCATATGTATTATTTTTTATTGTAGCTACTTATTTATTTTAATTTAATAAGAGTAATAAAGTGTTATATATACTTTTCATCCACAATAATGAAATCAATGATTTTTTTAAAAAAATTTTCATTCCTTGTTGAGACAAATTGTTTTGAGAGTTTGTCGATGACAATTGCTACAATTGCTGTCAATATAGGATGATAATAAATAATTCAAAATATATGATTACAATAGATATTATTATAATGATATAGTAAAAATTAACTTACAAATTTCTTTAGAAGTTTTCATGTATTGATAAAATTCTGATGTGTAAACTTGTTCAATTGGAGCTAGTAGGATGTTAACATTGTCAAATATTTGGAAAATGGTCCTACCGTTTTAGAGTCCATGTGTAATTGTATTTATGATCAACAACTTTAATTTGTAGTTAGGCCGCACAGATCTGACAATGATGCAAGAACAATTTTGTAAAGTAATGTACAATTATTGTACCATTATAAAAAAAATACAAAAAATATTAATACCATAATGATCTAAATCATTCCAATAATGTAAAAACATAATTGAAATATTAAGTTTTGTTCTAAATAATCCAAAGAAGATTAATTAAATGTTAAAAAAAAAAATTTAACCTAAATTTGTTTTTTTTTTAAATTCAAGAAAATCTAATGATTTTTAAAGTTCCTGATTTATAATCTTTAATGCTCAACTTTGAATGCTATGTATTTAGTCGGGCTAATTATTTGACCAAAATTTACGTTAAATTTTATATTATATATTTTTTAAAATATATTTTAACATATTCATAATATATGTTTAACAATTATGCCAACTCTAATTGGGATGGGGTTCAAACTTAAGACCTTTCTTATATAAATTAATGAGTATGTTAAGAATAATAAATAGTTAACGTAATATTCCGTTATTAAAGTTTATAGTAACAGAATTTAGGGTTATTTAACGGAAGAAATTAATATAATAGAGGGTAAATAAGGAAAATCATTAGAAAAATATTAAAATCAAAATAATATGAACCATTCATTTTAAGAAACAACTACTATCGACATTTTTTTGTTCCAGTTAAGGGCCTAACATTATTGACTCTTATTAGTTTTGTAGAAATGAGAATCACAAATAAACATATATCCAAATAGCATTGCATAAATATAAAAAATGGAGGAAGTTCATACAGTAAAACCTTACCTCTTATTTCTTGACTAGTATTTTCTGATGCGCGATGCGCAAAAATTAGGTGGCCAATTTTAGTATTTTATATTAAGATTTTAATATTTAAATTATTATAAATAATAATAATAATAATAATAATAATAATAATAATGTAAACATTTTTATACATTTGATATTTATATTGTAGGAAATAACTCCAAATTATAATGTATAAATATTATTATTATTATTGAATAAGATAAAAAAATATATGCTGGATGCATGTGCATGGTAACAATATTGGAAAAGATAACGGAAGTTATAACGGTAGGGGTATGTTTGTCCAAAATATTATATAAAGTACAACCTTTATAACATAATGTATTAAAAAAAAAACTTAACGGAAAAAACGGACATAAATAAATTAAAAGGTATAACTTTCATTCACACTTATTATATTTTTAAATATTTACCTTGGAACATGTATTTATAGGCAGTTCCTAAATGAAAATTCAATATTTTTAAAGCATTTACATTACAATTTTTTATAAGATAGAACTTTAAAATGATATAAAAGGAAATAATGACTAATCACCTCTTGTTTCCTTATCTTTATCTCTCATTGTGCTTTAATGTAAATGTGAGATTTCAACACAGGACAACTATTTATAGGCTATTTCTCACCAAAATATAGATTCAAATAGATGTCATCATTATTGTTTAGCATGCTTGTTATTATTGTATATAACTTGAAAAACTAAACATCACATTAGTAAATGGTACTAATTAATTACTTGTCAATCAATGTATATCTTTATCAGTTAAAAAGCAATTAATAGCATTGAAAATAGAATATACAAAACAACTGATACTGAGGTGGCATTAAATATGCAAAATCAGCTTATCAGACAATAAATTGTAAACAATAATTTTAAAAGGAAAATAAAGTCCAAAAAACTTGAGCGGTAAAATAGAGCTAAATGACAGGCCAAATCTCCTAACTTCTACTATCTACTTATATATTTATACTAATAACAGCTCAAAAGAATTAAGTCTATAATAGATAGAAAAAATGATGGTTAAATTTTTTAATCAAATGAATAACTCAGATTGATTAGATAATTTTTTCTTAAGATTTTTTAATTTATCACTGCTGGAAATTTGCATTTTTCCGACCACCAAAATATGGTCGGAAAAGGGTGATTTTCGGTTGGAAATGTAGTTTCCGACCAACTTATCGACCACTTTATGGATTCGGAGAAAAGGCCCTAGCTATTACCGACAACTAGTCAAGGTGGTCGGAAATACCGGCTTCTTTTTTAGGACGTCGGAATTACTAGTTGTCGGATAAAGAGAACATATTTCCTACCACCGGTGGTCGGTAATTGGTCGGAATTACCATCTACCGGTGGTCGGTAAGATTTACAATAAAAAAATTAAAAAATTTTGAATTACCGACCACCTAGTGGTCGGTAAGATTTATTAACAAAAAAAATAAAATTTAAAATTCTAAAAATATCAAATGAATTAGACCTGTTATAATTATACAAATTTCAGCATCACAATATTAAATTCTACAATACAATTAACAATTTAAAGAAATCTAACATTAGTCAATCATTTAAATCAAGGTGTAGCAATTGTTTCACTGCACCATCCAAGGATGGAGGATTGAAATGAATGCAGCCTAATTGATTAGTCAAGATCTAAAAGAGAATATTGTGCATAAAACATCATATTTGATATCATTGTATCATCAAATTGCAGCTCTAAATCTCAAGCATAAAATACATTGGTAGTCAAAGTATAAAACCATACATCAATTATGTAAATCACTAGGTAATAATCTAAAATAGCATAATTTCAGTAGAAACATCTAAAAATTTGCAAAACCTGAGTATTCAATTCTGCAGTGTGTATTAGCCTATTCCTACTTTGAACGCAAGCCCGGAATATGTCTTAGCCCCATCTTACCAATGACGAGTTTAGGAATTGCTGGAGGGTTGTCAAGCCCCATGCTTCGACTAAACTCATTTTCAAGCTCCACAAGTCTGCACTTGTCTCTGCCAACAGTCTTGTTGGAACTATAATAGCCAAGCCATGCCTGGTATGCAGACTTTTTGTTTTTCATCTCCACATCTGCCTTTGTCATTGGTAAATCTTTGATTGTGGACAAGAAGAATTCCTCCCAAGGAGCCAACACCAATATTCCTTGCCCCTCTTAACCTTTTCGCCCAGTTCGACCATGTCGATAGATATATTGCTGTCTATGAGATGACAGGCCAATTGTATAACAAGGGTAACATTGGGATAATCTACTCCCCAGACAGGCACATCAGACATTACAAGAATAAGACCTTTGGATTTATGAAATTCATCTTAAACTCTGTTTTGTAACTTTATGGCAAATGAGCATCCATTGACATTTCTGCTCTGTCAACAATGCAACATCATGTTTCAGGGAATAGTTCAGACAAAGCTATCACTATAGGAAAGCTAAGGAAAGAAAAACAATAGACTACAGGAAATTGAGGGATTTTATGAACACAACACCTCTGTCAATAAGGCCCAATCAATCCTTTTATGAACACTAATATATATATATATATATATATATATATATATATATATATATATATATATATATATATATATATAGGGTTATCAAGGCGACGCCTAGGCGTCTGGGCGGTCACAGCCTTGCGCCTAGTCCGCTCGCCTCGCCTAAGTGCAAAATACAACCCAAAACCCCACAAAACATACATGGGCAGAACCTACACACTAAGGCGGGTTGACCGGTGTAATTTTCAGCCGGAGAAGACGCTGGAATCTGCCTCACGCGCCGGCGCGTGGCGTCGGAGCAGCAGCAAGGCGGCGGCGCGTGGAGGCTCCGATGGCGGCGCGATTCGAGCTCCGGCGTCGTCCTCATGTTCCGAGCAAAGCCCACTACCTCACCCTGACATGTTATCAATAAATACTAGACTTCTCACTACTCTAGGAAAAACTATTCATCTTCTCAAAGATGACTTGAAGTAAATAGGGTTCAAAAAGGCTTCCCAAGACAAGATATTTCCAATATATACAATAAATACTAAACTTCTCATTATTCTAGGAAAAACTATTCATCTACTAAAGGCAACTTGAAGTAAATAGGCTGCCCAAAGACAAGATATTTTCAATATATATGTATATATTTTATATATTTTATTTATTTAATACTCATCGCCTAGGCGGTCGCCTAGTCGACTAGTCGACTAGGCAGTTGGTGGCATCTCGCCTAGAAAGTCCGCCTTGATAACCTTGTAATATATATATATATATATATATATATATATATATATATATATATATATATATATATATATATATATTACCAGACTTAAATTATTCTACTAAAGAAATATATTCAATCACCCCCCCCCCTACAAAGTAATAATTTATTGCATTTCATTCAAAATGAGAAGAATTACAAACCAAACACATTAATAACTGATTAGAACAGGGGCTACTTATCATGTTCTAGCGTTATTGTGCATGAGAAAGAGTTTTGATAGATAGCTATGGAGAGGGATTATACCAGGGTCCTCCGAGAAGTCGTAAACCTTGTCGTTGGCCAATAGTGTAGAACCAAAAACCTCTGTGTTTTTCAAGATAATCTCCTGTCTCAACTTCCAATATAATCTCTTCTTCCTCCCCAATGTGTCTTGCAACAAATTCACTGAACTTTATCTGCAGCACAATGGAGATAAAATCTGAGATGAAGGAGAATTAATTAAAGAATCCTGTAATAAGAAATTTCACTTGAGAAGTGATTCCTTAAGATTTAAGAATCTTGAAAGCAATGTGAATCCTAGCTAATATGTTCACTTGTTCTTTGATTATGATGGGTTTATCAGGAAAATGTAGAGTGAACTCTTTAAGTTGATGAAGTCCCTAACAGATGATAGAAAAGGAATCAGATTAAAGACCATTACTTCTATTTATTGATGGAGGTCTTCTATCTTCCAGTAATATCTTTGCAGCTTCATCAAGGTAAATCATATCTACCTGAAGAAAGAGCAACAACCATAGCATAAGAATTACTTCCTTTACTGACAAGTTTCCCACATAATAGAAAGCTTTGAAATCAAAACTCAACTTACATTAGTGCAGAGGAAGAGCTTAATAAAATTGTGTAAGAAACCCCAAAGATTTCTCCCTTATATTGTCTGCTGAAATTACTCAATGTATCAGTCAATTTGGTAAAAGATAAAGGTCACTTTACAAAAAAGAATTGCATATGAAATTACCAGGCTTAGAGGAGTCTGCCAACTTCGGAACAGAAATGGAGTCTGATTTCTCATTCTGACATGAAACATTAGGGTTTGAGTGTCTGTCATCTTCTTCATCATCCAAAACCTGTAGACATTGAAATCAGGAAACACTAAATATGTTGTATTGCAAAAATAAATAAAGAATTGGGAACAATTATCTGCATATATACAAAGATTGCATTTTAGAATTCAAATTAAAGACACATACTTGGACAGAGACATCTCCACTATATGCACTAATGCTATCATTTATCAAATTTATTGAATTGAGATGAGAAAAGAAAATAGAATTGATAATTTCTTGCTAAATTCAAGTTGCAAGCTAAGCTAATATGTCTTGTTACCTTCAGTTCTTTCAAAAGCTCTAGGAATTGCTTCAAACCCTTTTCATGTATACATATTCTTTGCCTTCCTTGAAAGAACCTGAACAATCGAGGTCAAGCAAAAAGAAGAAGACAACGTCAGTAATCCAAGTAATTAATTGGATCCAAAGATGAAGTTAATGCCAATTTAAAAGATCTTACACCAACACTTTCAAGAACATTCACAATGTTATAGATCCTCCTCCTTTCAACCCCTAAACCACAACCAAATATACCTCAAGTTCAGCGCATACACTTTTCAGAAAAAATAAATGTTTAAAATAAACCATATTCAATAAAAAAAATTGAAAAATTAGATCAGTACCTAGTTGCCTTGCTGCATCATCAAGCCCAATAGTTTCTACGCCTTCACGATTATACAAGCTCAAAAAATTGCATAAACACACAACAATAAGCACAAACTTGGCTTACATCAACAAATATAGACATAGGATTTAACATTTTTCGCATGAAACACTTAAATTTTTAGATCCAAACAAATTACTTAGCAAACAACCTACAATAGAGAATACTTGTCACAGAAAGATAAAACACAAATGCTCACACAAACAGCTAACATGATATATTTATTAGGCCATGCAAAATATTTGTTCTCTATTTCCTATTCACAGTGCATAATTTCATAAGACAAACAATTTAGAACCTCAAAAGACTCCAATTAATCTATATTAGTAAATCCTTAATAACATCAATAAATGCATATCCGTCATCAAGATTCCTCTACCAATCCCATTGATGAAAGATACCCACAAGTCTTCAATCTTGCCCTCACATATATGCAGAGGAACTGCAATTCAAAATTTTGCAGATTGGTCAATGGACAGTCACAATTTCAACTAAGTAATAAGACTAACAAGCAAACCCTAGGCAGTTCACTCCCCATATAATCAGAAATTACAACTGAAATAAGCTCAGAAAATTCATTTGAATCATCAGCTCAAACATTCATCAATATCAATTTTAACCTACTGACCATCATCAAACAGATTCTTCTTAGGTGTTGCGGGTGGATGTTGAATCCTAGGCGGTGTTCTCCCCTTCTTCTTGTCTTTCAGCCTCACCTATACAAATTCACACACAAATATTAATTTATACAGTAACAATATACTGAATCAGAATTGGTATGCCAAAATAAACCTGGATATTTTGTGAATTACACTCGAGCTATAAAGAAAAACACTTACATTTTGAAATGAGTGATTGAAATCAACGGTCTTCTTGTCTCCTCGTCCACAGTAGACTGAAATAATAAGAGTAAAGCATAAAACTCTATTCAGCTCATAAATATATGTAGGTCACAGAAAAGTACCTAAACCCTAAAATGAAAGAAGAGAATAAAGAGTACCTTACGTCGGTCTGTTCATGCCGCTCCTATGAAGTAGCGACAGATATGCTCAATAGAATTAGGAAGTTAAGGATTAGGGTTTAAGATTAGAGAACTAACTTGTAGGATGGTGATGGACACCATAGTAGAGTCGAGAAGAGGCGAAAACGGCAGAGTCGAGAAGAGGCGACAACGGCAGAGACTTTGGCGCAGGCTAAGATGGCGGAGGAGGTGGGAGCGACGACGAAGAAAAGGCTGAGACAACGGCGACGAAGAAAAGGCTGAGACAACGGCAAAGGTAGGAGCGAAGGTGGGAAGTGTTTGGTTCTGTTGAGCGATGCAGAGTGTGGTTTTTGTTTGGGTTGAGGCCGCTGAGCGACGTATTATGTTTGGGCGAGAATTACTCCATATTTTTTGTTTGAGAGGGAAGACCTTTTTATTTGAGATGGAAGACTGTTTTTTTGCTAAGTGAGTAAGGGAGGGTAATAAAAGAAATTAAATTTTTGCGAAATGTTCCGACCACCATGTAAATAGTGGTCGGAAATTCCGACCACTTTCCGACCTCTGTAACCCTCTGTCGAAAAAGAAAAAAAAATCACTTTTTGCGACTAAATTTTTGAGTGGACGGAAAGAGGTCGGAAAAATGCTAATTTCCAGCAGTGTATCCTTAATGAATATGACTATCCGTTAACTTTTCTGTTAAATATAAGAGCTCAAGAGAGTTAGGCCTATAATGGGTAGAAAAAAATGGCGGTTAAATTTTTTAATCAAATGAATGATTCATATTGATCAGATTTTATTAATTAAGAGAAATAATTTTATTAGTTATATTGTCTTTATATTTCTCCAATGTAAAAATTCTTTATATTCAAATTCATCAATTGATTATCTTCACTATATTGTCTATTATCTTTTTTGTGCACTATTTTTTAATTAAATATCAAAGTTATGATACAAAATAATGCTATATATTTATTTACCAAGTATTTTATTAATACCATGAAAAAATTAAAAAAATATAATTAATAAAGCCAATCATATTAACTAGGGATAAAGTACAAATAAGCCACTGAACTATTTGGGAAAAAACAATTAAGCCATCGAACTCAAATAACCCACAAATAAGCCATTGAACCCGGGAAAAAAGAGCAATTAATATTTTTAACAGGTAAACTCCAGGTTTTTGCTGACTGTATTGCCAAATGTTTATTTTATTTACATTATTTTATTATTATAATCCATCTACATAGTAATATATTTTAAAGTAATTATAATCAAAGTAGTTTTGTCTTGTCTATATCTAATTTATTTATTTATTATTTTTTAAAACAAAAGATCTAGTGAAAAAATAATAATAAATAAACAAATCAAATCTCGACAAGACAAAACTATTTTGATTATAATTATTTTAAAATATAATATTATCCAAGTGGATAATATTAATAAAAATAATAATAATAAACGTAAATAAAATAAACATTTGGCAATCCAATCAGCAAAAATCTGGAGTTAACCTGTAAAAAATGTTAATTGCTCTTTTTTTCAGGATTCAATGGCTTATTTGCTCTTTTTTTTTCGGGTTCAACGGCTTATTTGAGGGTTATTTGAGTTCGATGGCTTAATTGTTGTTTCTCAAATAGTTCAGTGGCTTATTTGTACTTTATCCCTATTAACTATTTGAGTGATTTGTTGACAAAGAGAGTATTCAAATCACACAACAAATTGAAGTGAGAACTATCTCGCAATGTCCTTGTTTGATAATCAGCAGTTAGCGGTTAGTGTTAGGAGATTATATTAGCGAATTTGACTAGCGAATTATATTAATGGTTGGTAAAAAGATATTTGAAAAATTAGCTGTTTAGATTAACATGTAAAATGACCTAAGGGTATACATATATTTAATAATAATAATAATAATAATAATAATAATAATAATAATAATAATAATAATAATTGTTTTAAAAAAAATATAATTAAGCCAATCATATTAACTACTTGGGGCCTTGTGGGATTTATTGACAAAAAAAGTATTCAAATCATACAACAAATTAAAGTGGGAAACTATTTCGCAATGTCCTTGTTTGTCAATGAGCAGTTAGCTTTTCAATATTAGTATATGTTTAATATTTTATGCCATAATTTTTATTTTCTCTCCCTTATGTCTCGTATTTGGTTTCAACCATACCTATACAATTATTTTATTGACAATTATAATCAATCTTGACTATATTATCTTGCATTTGTAAACTTAGAATTGCATATTTAAATACGCAAATTTTACATTCAATTATGTATGCATGAACAATTCCAATATAATCTTGTCTTGATATATTTTAAAGTACTTATTTAAAAAAAAAAACATTGGGCATTATCCCAATCGCGCAATGGGCGTAAAAAAGTAGTTATTTTTTTTTTGATACACTCTATTACATTAGGGTATCTGTGCAGACATACTTACACACAAAGTCGACAACGCCTCCACTGAAGTTTGATCTCATGACCTTCCACATGAAAGAGGTCACTACATGCCATCTGAACACTGCTTGACAAAAAAAAAAAAAAAAAAAAAAAAAAAAAAAAAAAAAAAAAAAAAAAAAAAAACTAGTTATCTACTATCTATCTACTATACTAATAAGAGCCCAAGAGAGTTAGGCCTATAATGGGTAGAAAAAATGGCGGTCAAGTTTTTTAATCAAATGAATGGCTCAGATTGATCAGATTTGAATTTTTTCTTAAGATTTACTAATTTATCCTTAATGAATATGATTATCCGTTAACTTTTCCGTTAAATATTATCTTTTCCGTTAATTTCTGTTAGTTCACCGTTAACTTATTCATTGATTTGAATAAGAAAAGTCTTAAGTTCGAAGTTCGAACCCCATCCCAATCAAAGTTGGCATATTTAGTACTCTATTTTACTTTTATTAAATTAAATAATAATTTATTAGTTACAACAAAAAAAGTAATACATATGCATTTCGATCTTTAATTTAGAATTATGTATCTAAAATGTTTTTATTCAAAAAAATTATTCATTATCAATAAATTAAATAAGAGAAATAATTTCATTAGTTATATTGTCTTTATTTTTTTCCAATATAAAAATTCTTTACATTCAAATTCATCAATTGATTATATTCGCTACATTGTCCCTACAATGTCTTTATTAAAAAAAAATTATTTATTATCAATAAATTAATTAAGAGAAATAATTTTATTATATTATATTATCTTTTTTTTCTCCAATGTAAAAATTCTTTACATTCAAATTCATCAATTGATAATATTCACTACATTGTGTATTATCTTTTTTTGTGCGCTATTTTTTTAATTAAATATCAAAGTTACAATACAAAATAATGTTATATATTTATTTACCAAGTATTTTATTAATACCAGGAAAAATTAAGAAAAATATAATTAATAAAGCCAATCATATTAACTACTTGAGGAATTTGTTGGCAAAAAGAGTATTCAAATCACAACAAATTGAAGTGAGAACTATCTCGTAATGTCCTTGTTTGACAATCAGTAGTCAGCGGTTAGCGTTAGCGGATTATATTAGCTGATTTGACCAGCGAATTATATCAACGGTTGGTAAAAAAAAATATTTGAAAAATTTAGCTTTTTAGATTAACATGTAAAATGACCTAAGGGTATACATATATTTAATAATAATAATAATAATAATAATAATAATAATAATAATAATAATAATAATAATAATAATAATAATAATAATAATAATAATTGTTTTAAAAAATAAAAAAATAAAAAAATATAATTAAGCCAACCTTATTAACTACTTGAAATTTATTTACAAAAAGAGTATTCAAATTACACAACAAATTGAAGTGGAAAACTATATCGCAATGTCCTTGTTTGACAATCAACAATTAGCTCTTCAATATTAGTATATATTTAAAATTGTATGCCCTAATTTTTATTTGCACTCCCTTATGTCCCGTATTTGGTTTCAACCATACCTATACAATTATTTTATTGACAATTATAATCAATCTTGACTATATTATCTTGCATTTGTAAACGTAGAATTACCTATTTAAATACGTAAATTCAACATTCAATTATTTATGCATGAATAATTCTAATATAATCCTGCATTGATATACTTTAAAGTACTTATTAAAAAAAAAACATTGGGCATTATCTCTAAAAAACTAGTCTACTATACTAATAAGAGACCAAGAGAGTTAGGCCTATAATGGATAGAAAAAATGGCGGTCATAGATTTTAATCAAATGAATGGCTCAGATTGATTAAAAGATTGATAAGATTTAAATTTTACACTAAAATTTCCTAAAATACCCGCACACCGTTACTAATTTCGTTAAAATTTTAAGAATTGCCGTTAGTTCACCGTTAACTTACTCATTGATTTCAATAATAAAAAAAAAAGGTCTTAGGTTCGAACCTCATCCCAATCAAAGTTGGCATAATTAGTACTCTATTTTACTCTTATTAAATTACTAGTTTTTTTACGCGCTTTGCGCGAATGAGATAATGCCCAATGGTTATTTTTAAATAAGTATTTTAAGGTATATCAATGCAATATTATATAGGAGATGTTTATGCATAGGTAAATAAATGTTGAATTTGTTTATTTAAATCGGTAATTTAAAGTATATAAATTGAAAATAATATATGAGAGATTGATTATAATCGTCACTAAAATAAATGTTTGCAATTTTATAATAACTCTAGTTTAAATACTTAGTTTTAAAGTGATAGTCTAAATAAATACTATTTTTAGTTTAAATTTCTCTAATTCTTCATAATTCTCTTTTGGGTAGCATTGTCATTGTTTTCATCTTCAGTGGGCGAGGCTGGCTGTCTACGAGCCCCCGAGGAACTTCCAAGAACGCTAAGTCAACCCAAACAAGTTAATGTGGAAATATGATTGTTGTGCTCTTCCCCTGATCATCCCCTTGCTATGTGTTAATGTGCACGTTGTTGATTGGTGATTGTTGATGATCATTGATTGATTATGATTGATTGTCCATGATAAGAAAAGATGAGATGTGATTGGTGGAAAAGAAAATGTTGGTGGTTGGCACAACGAGTGTCCGGTCATTGTACTGAAGGTACAGGCCTAGTGGTTATTATGCTATAGGCACAAACCCACCTTAGACTATCTTGCTAATGGCATGGGTCAGGTTATAAGTGTTGCGATGCCATGTCAGGGCTATATGCACTGAACATGTTCTTTCTTTTTTATATTTTTGTTGGTAGTGTGTCATGTGCCATTAGGTTACTGGTGGCAGCATAGAGGGATTCATCATGCAATGAGATTATGGTGTATGAAGCTTTAGATTTGCATTGTTGCATATACGACTGAGATTTTAGTTGTAATATGGACAATGATGTAAGAACAATTTTATCTGATAAAAAAATAATAGTATAATATTTGTAAAGTAATGTACAATTGTACCATTATAAAAAAAATATAAAAATATTAATACCATAATGACCTAAATCATTCTAATAATGCAAAAGCATAATTGAAATATTAAGTTTGTTCTAAATAATCAAAAGAAGATTAATTAAACGTTTTTTTTTTAAAAAACTTAACCTAAATTTATTATTATTATTTTTTTAAATCAAGAAAATCAAATGATTTTTAAAGTTTCCGATTTATAATCTTTGATGCTCAACTTTGAATGCTATGTATTTAGTCGGGCTAATTACTTGATCAAAGTTTATGTTTAATTTTATATTATATATTTTTTTAATACATTTTAACATATTCATAATATATGTTTAAAAATTATGTCAACTCTAATCGGGATGAGGTTCGAACCTAAGACCTTACTTATATAAATTAATGAGTATTTTAAGAATAATAAATAGTTAACGGAATATTCCGTTAATAAAGTTTATACTAACGGAATTTAGAGTTATTTTAGAGAAGGAAATAATATAATAGAGGGTAAATAAGGAAAATCATTAAAAATTACTAAAATCAAAATAATATTAACCATTCATTTTAAGAAACAATAGGACCCACATTTTTTTGTTCTAGTTAAGGGCCTAACATTATTCGCTCTTATTAAAAGTGTAGATATAAATGACCGCCAAATTATTAAATCAAATGAATGGTTCAAATTGTTCAGGTTTTAATTTTTTTAAAAGTTTTTTAATTTATCCTTAATTATATGATTATCCATTTAACTTTTCGATAAATACCGTTAATTCACCGTTAGTCTAATTCTAATATTAACGTCTAATATAGAATTATAATTATACCATTAATCTAATTCTTATATTAAAGTCTTAATAGAACTTAACCACAAATCCTAATGTCGAAATCTCCTCAAACAATATTAGTATATATTTAATATTTTATGTCCTAATTTTTATTTGTTCTCCCTTATGTCCCGTATTTGGTTTCAACCATACCTATACAATTATTTTATTGACAATTATAATCAATCTTGACTATATTATCTTGCATTTGTAAACTTAGAATTACATATTTAACCCGCACGGGCTTAGCTCAATGGTTTAGTGGGCAGTATTTGGGAGAAGAGACCAAGGTTTGAACCCCGGCGGCGGCAGTGCGGGAATTATGTCCAAAGTGGGTAGATTCCTTGTTCGCACCGGCATTTGGTCCTGTCTGCTGAACCATTGAGTCACCGTGATTTACAACTTCCCACAAGGCTCTGTCGGGTCGGAGTGTGGGGCCCTTGGGGTTGGGGACTCAACCTTTGGGAGAAGAATTACCTATTTAAATACGCAAATTCAACCTTCAATTATCTATGCATGAACAATTTCAATATAATCTTGCCTTAATATTATCTATGCATGAACAATTTCAATATAATCTTGCCTTAATATACTTTAAAGTACTTATTTAAAAAATATAAAAAAACATTGGGCATTATGCGCATAAAAAACTAGTATTATAATAAGAGATAAGAGATATAATAGTTTTCGTGCGGTGGGGGCAAACATGGGAAGTGCACAATTTAAACGATTGGTGCTGGATGGCCGTTGATGATTGTGAAGCGACCTCGTCACCCACGAAATAAGTTCGTTATTTTGCCTGCCAGCTGGCGTGGTAGTTGATTCTTTTCGTCCATATGAGTGGAATTTGGGCTCTAGCATTGTAACTCGGAATGACGAATCTAACTTCTTTTCTTACTCCACGAATGCCAACGCCCAAGAGCAACCAAACAAAACAAAAATATTCGTAAATTTAGGTAAAAAGATAGATTTATAATTTTTTAAAAATATATACAAATTTTTTAAACTAATTCTGATTTTTGTGATTTTATAAGTGGACCGAAGTAAAGCGTGGATGAACTTATGGTCTTTTTGTGTGGGCATTTTTGTCATTTATGGTCATCATCTTTCTTATAACCTCTTGTTGGGCATTTGCATTTATATTGATTGCCTCAGTAGCCCTAGAACTACGACAAAATTCGAAGAAATTGAAAAATCCAAACAACGAAGAATTAAAGAAGAAGAAGGATGTACATTGAGGTACAAATTTTATCATCTATCTATAGTAATAGACAAGGGGTGATGGCGTGCTCCGAACAAGGATGCCGTGCTATTTGATTTCTCTCCAATGCTTATAGTCTACACAGACGGCCGCGTTGACCGGATCGCTGATTTTCCGTATGTTCATCCGTCGCCGGAAAACCCGTCCGCCACTGTCTCCTCCAAAGACGTCACAATCTCTCCTCATATCTCCGCCATAATCTACCTCCCAAGGCTCGTCGCCGCTGACAAAAAACTCCCCATCTTAATCTGGTTCCACGGCGGTGGCTTTTGCATCGAATCCCCCTTCTCCTCTCTCTACCACCACTACCTCAAAATTCTAACATCGGAGGCCCAAGCCGTCGTCGTCTCAGTCGAGTATCGGCTCGCACCAGAGAACCCCTTGACGACCGCGTATGAGGATTGTTGGGAAGCTCTACAGTGGGTCGCTTCTCAAGATTATCATTGGCGGCGGTAATATAGTACACACTGATTAGAACCGGAAAAGTGGGATTTGCCTAGATCTCGGGTGCGATTCTATCGTACCCATACTTCTAGGGCTCATTCAAAGCTGACACTGAATGTTTATCCAGAAGGATATGGGGTTTCTTACGAGGGGTAAGAAAAGGGATGATGACAAGAAATGAAAAAAATGTCCAGACAAAAACGGAGTCATCACTGGCTTCTCGACGGAACAATTCCCCAATTTACGTAATTACGTAATTAACTACAAACATATATTGAACTAGAGTTTTAACTTTAATTTACCATAAAGAAAGCTCAAAGCCTCTACTAAAGGTACGATGTAGATGAAATTCGCCAATTGACTTTAGCGAAGCAAATTAATTTAAGTTATTTATAATTTATGGATTCAAATCGAGAAAACAAATAAATAGCTCTAAACATTCGAATTCGAAACACTATTGTTACCAAGCTAACTAAAATAAATTATATTATGACTCATTATCGCATTAAACTATTGATAAATATTTTTAATATATTAAATGTAGTACCAATATATTAAAAATATGGAAAAAAAATGTAATTTTAGTCTTTCAATTGTTCCTTGTTAGCGGTTTTAGTCTCTAACTTTTACCGTTGTAATATACACTCATAACTTTTTAAAAAACTTTCAGTTTTAGTACATGGATATTTTATTACTTTTTAATATTTCTTCTTTAATTATAATTTTGTTTAGTCTCAATATTTAATTAGTACAATAAAAAGTATGATTTTAACAGGGTCATGTAAGAAAAATAAGGACGATGTATCACAATTGAAAAGGAAAATTTTAACAAAAAATGTTAACAAAATCTCTATTTTGCAGATGAAATACCAAAATTGACAATGTTATAAAGAATAAAAGTAATAAAATTTTGACAAGTATCTTGTGCTCAGATGACATATACTCATATAGTGACTTCTCCCATGTGAGAAGTCATGAGATTCATTAGGTTGAGAAAGACGTTTGAACAATACTGCAATGTAATAGAGTCAATAACATTAAAAAAAAAAATTAAAAATACAATTTCTTTGAAGAGTCAAAATTATATATTGTAATGATGAAAAGTTAAGGACTAAAATTATATTTTCTTAAAAATAAACATTCAATATATTTATATATTTCATAATTTTTCCTCGACAAATTTGCACTAAAACAGGATTATATGACTTCGTGTAGCTAACTCTTATCTTCGATTGTGATTGGTGCTCCGTCAGGATATGAAGAAGGTAGTGGTTGTAGGTGGTGACGGCGCGTGAGGAGCACTGCTTAACAACCAACAATGGAAGCTCTTGGCCTTGGCTATGGACTTCCAAACCTTTCTCTTCTCAGAAGCTATCCTCGACGACAGCAACGAAGGTCGCGGCTCTCTGGTTCAGCCAGTTGCGTCGCACTTTTAGCGCCAAGGTTTTCTCCCATGTCCGGAGCTTCAATCGCAAAGGTCTTGTTTGTCTTGTTTTTAGTTAAATATGCGTTTCAACTGTTTGTGTGCTGAAATGGTTATTTTTCTCATTTTGTAGTTTCAGCACAAAATTGGAGTAAAAATGCTAGAGTTGAAGCAAATAGAAGAGATTGGTGCTGCTAGAAAAAGAGGGGATGCTCTGGTACATTTCTTGTTCAATGGCACTTCTCTTGAAAATCTCTTTGACATATTCGTTTTTGAGATAATGCTTTATGTGATTGTGGATTTGTGGATATTGCAAAATTCCCCAATAATTTTCTTCCCTCAAAAGAAGAACAAATGTAATTGTTTCATCATAATTCAGAAAAACTGCCACTGAATATTGTTGAGATTAACAAGAAAGGGCCAAGTCCAGTACATGCCTCTCGAAAATGTGATGGTGGTATAAGGAAATAAAGTTAGCCTTCTCTACTGGCTATAGCTCGTAGTAGTGTTAGAGCCAGGTTAGGTGGAGGCCGGTAATGGGCCAATTGGTGGTTAGGGGATTGTTGGGCAGAGGTCGGTAAAGGGTCAAGTCCAACACCCTGCCTCTCGAAAATGTGATGGCAGTAGGAATTAAAGTTGTGCTTTCGCTAGTAGCTTTAGCTTGCTTTTGGCGTAGTGGTAAGCGTTTGATCCTAACAAATATATTATATTTGAGTGAGCCTGAGGGTTATGGGCATCAATCTGCCATTGACTAAGCACCAAATGAAATCTTTGAGCTTAACAGGGGCAGCCTAGGAGAAACCTTGATGTTCTAAACTGGTTAGGAAAGCTCTATAGCTAAACATCTCTTACCTGCCTAATGCCCAAACTATAACCTGAGGAAATATATGGAAATGATTAGTGTGTGAAGAAATGATCTCTCTGCCTTTTATATTATGTAGAAAAAGAAAATCCCAATGAATAGGATTTCTAGTATGATGATAGAGTAAAAAGATGAAGGTGATTTGAGCTTGTTCACAGAGGTAACACTACAATTATTTTTTGTCTAAGAAAAATTCCTCACCAGGTTACCATCTGTATCCTTATAAATGTGCAAAAAGCTGTCTGCACTGAACCTTAATCTCTACACACTACGGGTCATGCCTACAAATAAAATCACATGTTGAAATCTAGACTTTTTGCAAGCTCTTCTGTAGATCTGTGTCACTGTATGCTGTAAGCCTGTAGCTGTTGTTTTGTTAAAATATCTTTATCGTATTACTGCTTCAGTGCTTGTTTTCAGACTTTTGAGCATTTTATCTCTGGGTTTTGTTTGTATAAACAATTATAAAATGAACAAATGGAAAAGGACCCCAATGTGCCTCACTTATCACCTTCTATCTTCATTCTATCTTCCGAATTGTCATGATTTTAAGTACTGCTTGCAGGCATGTGTGAATGGCTCTTCAACATCCTCTATTTTTCTTCATTTTCTCCTAGAAGAAGAAGATGAAGATGTAGATGAAGAAGAAGAAGAAGAAAAAGAAGAGGAAGAGGAAGAGGAAGAGGAAGAAGAAAGGTTAATCTCAAAAATAAATGACCCAATTATGAATTTCTTCAAGACACGGGTAGAGAATCCGGACTCAGTTCCTGATGCGGATCATCATGGCAAGTTCTCTCTCAGTAAGAATCGCAAAACCTCTTGGCACCTTTCTCCAAGCATTGGTTCAACTATAGAAAATGAAGAAAAAGGAGGAGGAGGGGGAGGAGAAGAAGAAGAAGAAGAAGAAGAAGAAGAAGAAGAAGAAGAAGAAGATAATGATGAAATTGAGAAACTCCAAACTGACCTTCCTATTACAAAAGTTGGGGGAGTTGTTGGTGAAATTCTGGAAAAGGCTAGGAGTTTACCGGAAAATGTGACATTTGGGGAGGTTTTAAGGGAGTTTGAAGGGAGGATTGGGGAGAAGGAGTGCGTGGAGGTGTTGGGGCTTCTGGGAGAAAAGGGTTTGCTCAAGGGCTGCCTATACTTTTTTGAATGGATGAGGTTGAATGAGCCTTCACTCCTTACGCCTCGGGCATGTACAGTTCTGTTTCCAATACTTGGGAGGGCTGGGATGGGCAATGAGTTAATACTTCTATTCAGAAGCTTGCCAAATCACAAGCCATTCAGGAATGTTCATATTTATAATGCTGCTATTTCCGGGCTTTTGAGCTCTCATCGGTAATATTTCTATTGCATTTCTGCTGTGCACTGTATCATGCGGTTAACTTAGGCAAAATCCCATTATTTTTTATTTAGTTTTCTTAGTGACATTTTTGCTGCATTTACTAATTTATCTACATTTTATTTAAACAAAAACTTTGCATTTGTGGAATGCAAGTAACATCAGCACTCAGCTGAGCAGTTTCTTGCATATGGCGTTTTAACCTAGTGACTTATGTTAGACCATCCCTAGAAACTGAGTTGGACTTTCTCTTGGTTTAATCATAGGTACAATGATGCCTGGGGAGTCTATGAGATGATGCAAACGAATAATGTTCAACCGGATCGTGTGACCTGTTCCATACTTATTACAGTAATGAGGAAAATGGGAAGCACTGCCAAGGAAGCCTGGCAGATCTTTGAAAAAATGAATAAGAAAGGGGCCATGTGGAGTCTTGAAGCCGTAGGTGCTTTGGTTAAATCATTTTGTGATGAGGGGCTTAAGAGGGAAGCCCTAATTATCCAATCTGAAATGGAGAAAAGGGGGATCTCTTCAAATGCTATTGTATATAATACTATAATGGATGCTTATAGTAAATCAAACCAAATTGAAGAAGCTGAGGGTCTGTTGGCTGAGATGAAGATGAAAGGAATATCACCCACATCAGCCACTTATAACATTTTAATGGATGCATATAGCAGAAGGATGCAGCCTGATATAGTTGAGAAGCTACTAGAAGAGATGGAAAATACCGGGTTGGAGCCAAATGTAAAATCCTATACATGCCTCATTAGTGCATATGGCAGGCAGAAGAAGATGGGTGACCGGGCTGCTGATGCTTTCTTGAGAATGAAAAAGGTTGGTATAAAACCAAATTCTCATTCATATGCAGCTCTTATTCATGCTTATTCAGTCAGTGGGTGGCATGAGAAGGCTTATATCGCTTTTAAGAATATGCTAAGGGAAGGAATAAAACCCTCAATACAAGCTTACACTGCTTTGCTTGATGCATTTCGGCGTTCGGGTGACACAGAAACACTAATGGAAATTTGGAAAATGATGATCAAAGATAGAATTCAAGGGACTAGGGTAACTTTCAATACTCTTCTCGATGGATTTGCTAAACAAGGTCACTATGTTGAAGCAAGAGATGTTATATGTGAGTTCGGAAAGGTTGGGTTGCAACCAACAGTTATGACATATAATATGTTGATGAATGCATATGCAAGGGGAGGGCAAGAATCGAAATTGCCACAGCTTCTGGAAGAAATGGCAGCACATAATCTAAAACCTGATTCGGTTACCTATGCCACAATGATATATGCCTATATCCGTGTTCGAGATTTCAAGAGAGCATTTTATTATCACAAGAAGATGGTTCAAAGTGGGGAAGTTCCTGATGCCAAATTATATCAGAAGCTCCGGACAATATTGGATGAAAAAGCTGCCATTAAGAACAGGAAGGATAGGAGTGCTTTGAAGGGCATTATTAGAAGCAACATGGGTGTACTGAAGCAGAAGAAAAGGAAAAAAGATGAGTTCTGGAAATATAAAAAGAATCGATCAAGAAATGATCAAACAGCTCAATATCAACGGAAAATGTTCTGATTGGCTTCCTTCTTCGATCACTATCGGGGTAATCCCTTTTCAGTTGCGCTTGATGGATATATTGTTTCATATATAATACTTATATGCTACTAATGGGGTATAAAAGGAAATATCAGCATGTTGACAAGGAGGGTGGGGAGGTTCTGAAATTCTTTCCAAGTGGAACTGCTGACAAGAGCCAAGCAGTGGTTGGGTGTAATTGCTCCTATTAGCTTGCAGCCATTCCTTGATAAAGGATTTCTTGTAAGATTTTCCTAGTATTTTTCATTCATTGCTTCTTTATGTTTGTGGTCGCATCATTTTTCACATGGGTTTTTAGTCACCTTAACCGAAAAGCCCAGAGGGTGGCCAAGTATCATGTATATGGTTCCAAGTTCATAGGAATAATTATTAATTATAAAGTCACCCCTAGAACTCTAGAAGGTTAGAATTTCTGCTATAATCGCTCCATGTACATGTTTTTTTAAAACATATTTTTGTGTTGTCAATGTAATCTAGGCCAAAAGAGTAGGTTAATAGAGTTGTTTTGGAATGGACTTAATTCCAATTTTGCTTCTTGACTATTGCATTTTCACTTTTGATTCTTGAGTTTAAAATTAATCAAACTTTATTCTTAATTATTAAAGATGTTATTTGTAGTTTTCAATTATTAAAAGTGGTATATCTGGAGCTATTGGGTCTGGACCCTAGGGTAGTTAGGTGACTTAGGTCAGGGAGTAGAGATCTATGGGTTAATTACGTTCGTTAAATAATTGGAGTCTATGACCAAAGTCTTTTGGCCTAAATTGGATTGAGAAATACAATTGGGAAGGGCCAAAGTGTAAGGATTGAAGGGGTGAGGTGTGAAAAGTATAGGGCGCTAAACTGTAAAGACGAGAAAAAGAGCGCTAAGGGTGTGTTTGGCGATACGAAAATTGAACAAAAAGGGAAAAAGGACCAAGGGAGGAGGAGGGCCGGTTTTGCCACTTGCTTACCTGTACCCATAAGTTTTTATGGATAACTATGGAATGTGATGCTGCTTTAGTTAGGGTGACCTTGCTTGTTATAGCTTTCTTGTTGCAATTCTCTGCTCATTATAGATTCAATTAACGAGTAATTGTGTGCCACCTTAACAATTTAACTGCACTGAGATTGATATTGGTTGGTGGTGATCTGTGCTATATGAATCAATTTTGATGTCTTTCAATTAAGAAAAGGTTGTTACCCCATTCTGCATTTTGATTCATTTATTATTTATTTACATACAAGTCAAGGTGCAGCTACTAGAGAAACGAAACTAACTTCAAATATAGAAAATTTTCTTATTTACTTTCTTTGAGACCTTTCTAACTAGTGAGTTCTGATAGTTGATTTTGCATTCTTAATTTCTTGTTGACATGAGATAGGCTGGAGTTTAATTTCTTGTTGACATGACTCATGAGATAGGCTGGAGGGGAAAAGTGACACTATTATTTGATTGATGAAATGTGATGGTAAAACGATCAATTACATAATATGGGCACATCTATTAGCAAATATTTCCGTCCTCTTAGATTCTCTTATGTCAGTTCACACAAATTTTCCTCACCTTATATTTTCTCTCAGTATTTTTCCTTATCTTGTTTGTCCAAGATTTATGGGATATGATGATATTAGCCTTTGAATTTGTTGCTAATGCTCTGACATCTATGAAAGGTGCTTTGGACTAAATGTTGGTACCTTATGGTGAATACATATTACTAAGTATTGCATGATGACTCAGCTAGATTTGAAATTGAGATAAAATATGTTATTGGGGCTGCTACTAAATGGGATTTACTCTATTCAGTTCATTGCAATAGTTGACACTCAGGTTCTGTCATCCAACATAATAACATCTCTAGTTTACTCTGAAGGCCGACTTCAATGCAGCTAAAATTTTGAACTTTGCTCTTTTGTGGGATGTGGTATGCATATGGACATTTTATTGTAAAAGAATTACGTGAAACTAAATAAGAATGCTATAACTAAAGTAAAAACAATGGAAAGCATCTAAGGAATTATTATTATTATTTTAAAAAATTATCAGTTCTAAGCTAAAGGAATCTACAATAGTGGATTTTGGATGATTATTGCAGGTTTCTAAGCATATGTGGAAGAGAGTGTGAATGGTTTTACTGCAAAGCGTTGATTTTTAATCAGACTTGTGGTACCCACAAAGGAAAAAAAAAAATCACGCCCTGATTGCGTGAAGAGCAACTACAATGCCTAGCCGTGCGTGTTAATCTAAAGTTTTTTTTTTTTTTTTTTTTTCTCTCATCTTCTCTTTCCTAGTCACACTTGCAAAAACTTCTCAAAAACTATGTCTATTGAGGATGCTCTAACGAACCAGAAGAGTGGTCACATATTTGATGAGATGACCCATAAGAAAATAACATCAAGAAAATAATTAGCGTATGTTTGGTTCGCACAAGGAATCAGAATCGGAATCGGTATGGGAATCAAATAATTGATAATGGTAATGGGTTTTGGTGTGAGTATGGTAGTAGGAATCAGAACCGGAATCGGTATGGGAATCAACTACGCTTCATTAAAGATGGAGAAGAAGTGAAGACAATTTTGAGCCTCAGCAAAAGCGCACTAAGAAACATTAATTTAATCTTCTCAAATTAGTACTCTTTTTTCAACTGTTTTCTTCCGGTGGTTGATGATTATAGAAAGTCAGATTTAGTTAGTGGTTTATTTGTTTTTACTTACTTTAGTTATAATTTAACTATTTTCAATTTCTTTATCTTGTATTAAAATAAGAGATTTTAGCATCTTTGTCTCTCATTATTATATGACTACTTTAACCAATTAAGGAACACTAATTAAAAAATGCACACTGGGCATTGGTCTAATCGCGGAACGCGTGTGTGCTAACTAGTAATAATAATTTAATAAACTCCAAAGGAAATTTAGATTGTTCGCCCATGAGAATCAAAATCGGAATAAGAATCAAATGCTTGGTAATGATAATAGATTTTGGTGAAAGTATTTTAAATGTTTGGTAGTAGGGTAGAATTGGAATGATTACCAATGTTGTTGTTTGGTTATGTATGATCCTATAATGGGAATAAAAGTTTTAAAAATACAAGAACAAAAAATTAAGACAATTTATTCTAATATAAAGACATCCAAAGCACCAAAAAATAAAATAAAATAAAATAAAAATCTAAAAGCACTAATCTAAACATAAAAGAAACCCTCATTTTATTAGGAAGGATAATAATGGAATGAAACCCTTATTTTATTAGGGAATGAATTTTCTAATTAAGGGGTAATCAAATTCATAATAATGTTCTAAAAATCGATCAATCAAACAATAACAATAACTTTAATTCTCATTCTTGATAGCTAAAACAATGAACCAAACACATCCTTAGTTGTCTAACTCTGGTTATTCAACTTTTGGCCTACGGCCATCTCTCCATTTAATTCCTTAGAATGTGTAAATATTTATTCCTTCCACATACTAATACACGTACACGTGATTGTACTGAATCGTATCAAGGCAGGATAAGACATGGACGCCTTGGACGCAAAAGTTTAAAATTCCGTTGCCGGGAATCGAACCCGGGTCTCTCGGGTGAGAGCCGAGTATCCTAACCAACTAGACTACAACGGATTGATGTTAAATTGCTTTCTGTAATCATTTTATATCTTAAGAATGAAAGATTCCATTTAATCAACCATGTTAATTTGCTGTTGTAGAAACAATTTTTCCATAATTTTTTAAAAAACTTTTCACCCCTATTGATCTCTCAAAATTTTTAAATCCACCAAATTCAATCCAAAATATTTAATATCATCATTTTTACCAAAAGTCACCACTTTTCACATGAAGTATTTTGGATGTTTTTAGCTAATTTTAGTTGACTCAAATTTTTTTTTTAAATCAAAATAATATTCGATAATTAAAACCAAAAATATCGCTATAGTCAGAAAACTAAAAGTAGAATGAACTCAATGATAAAATTACAAGCTACGTGTTGAATCAATTAAGCTATGGTTTCACTTGTTTGAATATTATTATACATGTTTAAATGACATTTTAATTTTTACGTCATATTTCTTATGAACGAAAATGAATTAAAGTGGGTACTATATACTGTGGATGAAAGCTCTCTTAGTCATGTGCTTGCCTTAGTAGAATTATTAGTGGAAGACAAATGGCTTATTTTATAATGCTAGAATCGCCATTATATTGTTGTTCATCGTTAATCACCTATTGTTTTATACTTATTGTCAACATTTGGTTCAAACATAGAAATTAGAATGAATTTTAGAATAATTATTTTGACATTTTTTGTAAAATTAAAAAGGTAAATGTCTGACTGTAGACACCAAAAATTTGAAGTCGACAAATAGGCCGATTAAATTATTATTGGGCCCAATTTCGAGGTTGATTATTGGAGCAATTTAATTAATTGGGTCATGATAATTAAATTAATTTAATTAGTCCAATTAAATTTGGTCTTGGATTATTGAATTAATTAAGAGTAAATACCATCTTTGGTCCCTCGAGTTTGGTGGCATCGCCATCAATGGTCCCTAACTTCCGTAATTACCATCCGTCATCCTCCGAGTTGTGAAAAGTTACCTTCTAGCGTCCTTTTGTTACTTCCTCTCGTCTTAGCCGTCAAAATGGAGGGTAATATTGTCATTTGACTTATACAAAAAGAGTTAATACCAGTCAAAGTCCCTCGAGTTTGGTGGTTTGGCCATCTTTAGTCCCAAACTTGGCCAAACAATATTAAAGAAAGTTGGTGGCTTCTCAAGTCCGAACTCGAACTCCCTCTTCTCCTATACAATATTAAAGAAAATTTACAAATGTATAGTATTCTCCTCTTCAATTTCTCTCAACGCCATTGCCTACATATTAGCAGAATTCATATATATTCACACAAAAAAATTTTATGATATGATAATGAGAGAAGAAATTTAAACCTGGGAATAGTGGTATTGAGTAGCCGGATACTCTCTAATATACATCCTGTGAAAATCCGTGGGAGGAAGAAGCAGAAAATGCTTCTCCCCAGTGATCACGACGTATAGATTTTTATAATGATCTTTATGGAACGATGTCTCCGAAAAATCATTCCCAATCCAGAGGTTCACGACATCAGGAAGGCATCCCAGGGCCTCGGATGCCCAGGAAAAATGGGGCTCACAGTCCGAACCGAGAGCCTCATACTCCGAACGGAAGCAATCATGTTGTTGCTGAAGGTAAGCAATGGTGGAACTATTATCGGATTGGAGAACCTTTGACAGAGCGTCAAAGAAAGAGAGCGGCTCGACATGTGCTGAGGCGAAGCAGAGGGAAGAAGGGGAGGTAGGAAGGGAGGTAACGGAGTCAGCTCGGACGTTTGGGGTAAGGTGGAGGGAAACAGTGGAGGAGGAGAGGGCGTCGAGGAGGTACTGCGTAGAGTGCCAGAGAGTGGTGGCCGGCTAGTGGTTGATAGCGGAGGAGATGAGGCATGGCTTGTTGGGGGAAACATAGTCGCGGAGGAAATGAAGAGGCGTATGTGGACAGAGGAGGCGGTCGATTTGAGAGGTCGTGCCTAAACTCGAGGGACCTTGGTTTGACAACAGAATCTTTCTAAGATATCCAATTCCATCCTTGAGCACCCAAACTTGGGACTAAAGATGGCCAAACCACCAAACTCGAGGGACCTTGGCTGGTATTAACTCTTTTCGTATAAGTCAAATGACAATATTACCCTCCATTTTGACGGCTGAGACGGGAAGAAGTAACGGAAGGACGCTAGAAGGTAACTTTTCACAACTCAGAGGATGACGGATGGTAATTACGGAAGTTAGGGACCATTGATGGCGATGCTATCAAACTCGAGGGACCATAGGTGGTATTTACTCAATTAATTAATTAATCCTAGCTCAATTCATATTTGAATTTAATAATAATTATAATTATAATTTAAATATAATTTTATTATATTTGAATTTGATAATTATAATTTAATTTGAATTTGAATTAGATGATAGAATCTTGAATCGTGATTTTATTTTGGCAAGGTTCATTTTAAATAATTTATCTTAAGTAATTAATTAATTATTTATTTATTTAGATAAATATTAGATGAGTTTGTTGAGGGATGGAAGTTACAGTTTTCATTATAAATAGAGCTTCCACTTCATTTTTTAAAGCACACCTCCTTGAAATTAAACATTAAAGACACAACTTGAAGACTTGAAGCATTTGAAGCCTTGAAGACATAGAAGACATTTTCTGCTGAAGACCACTTGAATCTCGGAGGCACACACCGCTTGAATCCCAGAGGCCACGCCACTTGAATTCCGGAAGCACTTTAAGGACTACACAGAGATTTTGTACCTGCATCTTAAATCATACGCACTGTAACCCGATTTTGTTATATATATACAATTTTAATTTTTTGTGTTTACACTGACTGTATTGAAAATGTTCAAACTAAATAAAATTGAAATTGGAAAAATTTAATTTTTTATAATAGATTCAACAAACACTAAAAATGTAATCTTTATTGAGCTCTAGATTGGTAGTTTTTTTTTTTCTTTGAATCCAATGCTCGATAAAAACCCTTTTAGTGCTGGTTGAATCCATTATAATTATTAAAATAATATTTTATTCCTATTTTAATTTTAAATACTTCAAACATTTTCAATGTGCAACATGAGTGTGAGAGTAATGTGGTTTTTAATGAGGTGTAGATTAGTAGAAGTTATAGTTGTTACATGTAACTTTTGTGTGTGTATATGTTAAAATCTTATGTGGGATCATTTCATAGGTCTCAATTTATGAGATGAGTCGGGTCATGAGAATTTGGGTCTTATGATATATATGGATTTAGTAATATTATTTAATATTTATATTTATTACAAATTGCCTATAGAATTTTGCTATAAAGTGTTATATATAAGGCTGGAGTATTTGTTATAGAATAAATGACTGATTTGGTCCCTCGACTATGCCATACTTACCAAATTGGTATTCAACTATCAATTTTACCCAATTACAGCCTCACCTATTAATTTTGTAATTGATTTGGTCATATGAATTCAACAGGCCCCCAAATATAGTTTAAAATGTATTTAAAGAAGGATAAGGGGTAAATTAATAATGTATTCAAGATTCTTTATATGGTTTAAATTTTAATAAATATTATGTCCATATTTTTAGGAGGTGTAGTAAACGTAGGTATTAATGCGTAATCAAACATCCTGTTGAAACACAAAGACAGGGTAACAATGGAGTCACCATCTCCGATTGAGAACGTGTACGTATTTTTTTTTTTTTTTTAAGAATTCACTGATTGAGGGGTGGTGTGTGCAGTGTCTGTGCCCTGGACGAAGGGTAGGTGTTAGTGGGTGTAGAAACCGCGTGTGTTGGGTTTAAAGGCCGTGTGCTAACAGATGCGATGACATTAACATGATGCATACGGTGACTTAGGATGGTTTTGCGAAGCAATAGTGTGACACCCCGAAATCCAAATTCAATTAAGGAATTAATTAAGTAATTAACCCTATTGCAATTAATGGTTTAATTCCTAAAAATCTTGAAAATTCAATAGTCGGGGACTAGTAATTGACTAATCAACCCCAAAGTCAAAATTGTACCTTAAGCTTTATAGGGAGTTCCCTTGTTCCCTTACATTTCCTTATGTTAGTAACGGTATTCTTGACCTTTCACTTGGTGTTAGTATTGTAACCTAACCTAGTAGACCACTTTCATTCTTTCCTTACACTTTCTAAAAATCTAGCTCCACCTTCTCTCTAAAAAGGTAGATAGCTTTCCTTCCAAGCCAAGTTGGAGCCTTGCCAAAACTTCAAGAGTTGCTTCCAAGATTCAACCTTTCATATATTTAGGCATCTAGGAGGGTAAGATCTAAGTTCATCTTGTGTTTTTAGTTTTATCTAAGGTGTCTTTTCTTAAAGACAGGATTTTTATGATCTTTTGGTATGTTCTTGAAGTGGGTTTGGAAGGTGAGCTTTGTGAGGAGCTTGTTGAGGTGTAAAGTGAAGTCTTTAGTCTTCAAGAGGTAACCCATGCTCTACAAAATCTATTTTGCTTACCTATTTGAATATTTCTTGGATTCTACATGTGTTTTGCTATGAAATGTGAGTGTTTATGCATTGTCTTGTGAAAATGCATATCTAGAGCTTGTGTTTAGGGTTCTTGTATGCCATTGCTTGGCTATTCCTTTGATTCAAGTCATTTTGTTGTATTTGGTGAGATTTGGCATGTTTTGGACTTGAATTTGAGTTTGGAGATGAAAATCCGTGAAGTGTTTTGTTGTGGTACAGGGGTGTACCCGCGGGCGGAACGGCGGGTAGGAGGCCCACCCGCGGGGTACATGTTGTAGAAGGGCTTGTACCCGCGGGCAGGACCACGGGTAGGGGCCTACCCGTGGGTCCACCCGCGGGGTACAATGTATGGTTGTGTGGGGATTTGTTCCCCGTGATTCTTTTGACTCGGTATTTGGTCTTTTGACTTCCCGATGTTCTTTTGTGGAACTATTTGAGTGTCTTCTTGATGTTTCGTATGTCTAGAACTATATGGTAGGAATCCATGTAGGCTTTGGTTTCTTGAATCGTGCTAAGTGTTCAACATTGTGATTTGTTGAACCGTGATGAGTCTTGTGTGTTCTTCGGAACTACGTTTGGTTTACCCGTTTGATAAGCATGCTAGTTCAGTGTTTAAATGCTAGCGTGTGTGTTGTTTGTACCTTCCTTGGTTGATGATAACTTGTGTTATTCATCGTTGTTGTTGTTGGACTGTGATCCATTCCTTGATTGAGTATGATTTCATATCTTCGTTGTGATCCGTTGATTGATTCCTGTTGAGGTGTGATGTGTGTGTGGCTTTACCTGGATTGCACGATTAGTGGTATGGGACACAAGTCACCAAGGTATTCCAGTGGTCCTCGTGGTGGCCATGACGTGATTATGGAGTTGTGACCTTTGTGTAAGGTTCACGTATTTCTTGGTGGCATGTGTTGCCGTGTGTGAAATTGGTACCCTCGTGTACTATGAAATCGGTGGTTCTGTTGGAGATCTGTTGGAGAGGGGACGACGGTCCTCGGAGGGAAAAGGTTGGACTTGGTGTACAGGGGTCCTGGAGGTAAAGGTTGGAACTAGATATAAGGTTGGGGGTAGCCATAAGGTTGGAACCGGGCATAAGGAAGGCATATCAACTCGTGATGGGTGATGTCACGAGGGCTTGTGTAGCTGTTGTTGTGAGTTCTCTTCTTGTGACGTGTGTAGTCACAAAGGCATGTGTTGTCGTTGGTCTTGTCTTTATCCTTTGGAGTTGTTGTTGTCCTTGTGGTCTTGGGATGTGTTCCCGTGTTCTTGTTGAGTGTGTTAAGTCTTGTGTTGACGATTACTCTTGGTTTTACACTTATATATCTTTGTATTCTGTTTCGAAAATGGTTTTACAAATGTATATCTTACCTATGTATGTTATTTCACATGTATTGGTGGGTTACCAGCATTATTCGCTGACCGGGTGTCGTCCCATGTTTATTGTGTTCTTTCAGGTGATGTCTAGACGAGTGCGCGGTCTAGTGCCTGCTAGTATAGCTTCTCCCTTACGTTTTGTGGCCTGTGAGCCAGCTTAGATGTAGAGCAATGAGATATTTGGTTTAGATTTAAACATTGCAGATGTTGCCTGTGCGTTCATCTCTTTGGTGAACGTGGCATAGCACCCCGTATTCCAGTTTATTTATATACATCTATCTTTCAGTCTTCCGCTGTGTTTGTTGTTTGGTTTAGTTATCTGCATGTTTAAGGCTTTAAAATAGCATGTTTTTAGGGGGTGATACAAATAGTGTCCACAATATTGATAACAAATGGAATAATATCACAATATTGATAACAAATGGAATAATAAGAGAAATAAACGCAATGTAGAGGGAGTATGTGCAGTCGTGGTGAAATTGTGTTAGGAAATGACATCTAAACGCACACGGGTGCAATCGTCTCGAGTGCTATAATCTGATTTGGGATGATGGGTGTTTTTTTTTTTTTTTGTTTTTGTTTTTGTTTTTTTTTTTTGTTTTTTTTTTTGTTTTTATTTTTGGGGGTTTAAGTGGTTCTAAATTCCAGTGAGATCAGAGTGTGTGCATGTAGGTAGAGTGGTTGTGGTATGGTGTGTAGGGGAACTGGATGACGGTTTGTGCATGTAGTGTTTAGTTATTTTGAGAATTATGTGCACGGTATTTGCATTTGATAATGTGCGGAACGATAATGGTTGTGATTGTAGTTTTGAAGTTTGCAGTCCACGAGTGTAATAATATTATTAGTTGTGTGTACTAACGTTCATTTGTGATTGCAATAACATGTGAATTCGTATAAAATAGGAAGTATGTACATCATAGGTAACATAGGTGTGCATATATGTGAACTCATGTGGGCGTGTATATGTTTGTAGTATAGTAGTACTGTGGCCAGGATTGAAAGTAATGATTGATTTGATGTTAGAGTTAATCAACGATTTGGTCCGTCAATTATTAGTAAACTGTCAATGTAGTCCCTCAATTGCTTATTCATCGATTTGATCCCCGAAAACAATTATTTTTAGTCGATTTAGTCCCTCCGGCCGTCGATTTGGTCCCCATAAACAATTATTTTTATTCGATTTAGTCCCTCCGGCTGTCGACGGAAGACGGCCTGAGGGACTGAATCGACTAAAAATGATTGTTTTCGGGGACCAAATCGATGAATAAGCGATTGAGGGACTACATTGACAGTTCGCTAATAATTGAGGGACCAAATCGTTCATTAACTCTTTGATGTTATTAGGTGTGTGCATAATCGTGCACAAGTGTCTGAACATATGCCTTAGGGATTGGGTTTAACCACAAAATGATTGCACACATGTTGTCTGTACGCACATTTAGAAGTATCCAACTTCTAAGGAATTCTTGCAAGAGATGAGACAATTTTAATTCTCTTTGAAAAGTTTTCTATATTCTTTTATTATGAACACTTAAAGAATATAAAAAGATCTTCAACTACTTCAAATCCTTGACACTTAATAGATAATAATAAAAAACAAAAATTCACTTTGCAAAATGCTATATGATCCTGTTAGAACAAAACAGTTCTTGGGATAACAAAGGGAAAATAAGTATTCCCACTATAGAAAATATCATTAAAAAAATCAAAATTTTCATATGTTAAACATTACCTCCACAAGTTCTAACAAAATGTCAAAAGAGAATCCAAAGCTAGTATGTTAAACTCATAAATTGAAGTTTTATAAAGACAAATAAAACTTTCTAAGATGGATAATAAGTTCTGAAGATATAACAGAAGTAATCATGACTATTAATCAACTAGGGTAAGCACAAATTATATAGAGTTGAGAGGAAAGAGATCAATATTCTTTTTGAACAAAGAAATGCAAGCAAATTCCTTACCGTTTCGATAGGGCAAGAACTATATGCAACAGGTTTGCCATCGTGAGTTAGAATTTCAGATCCTTTAACCTACGCAAAATGGAGAAAACTTAATCAAATAGCACAATAATCTCCATTACACGAAATACTGTCAACATAATTCACTGCAGAAATCTGTATCACGAGAATTATCAAAACCAATTAATGGCTTCTGCGAAGTATTAAATAGGGAATAACAGATTGACAAATTCAATTACTCCATGAATGAAAACCTCTTCTCTATCACGGTTTAGTAGTACAAAATCCTTTAAGTTCCCAACCATTCCCATCTGAAATAAACTAGCTCTTCAGATGAAATGTGGAAAACTAGAGAAAACAATTAGAAATTTAGAATTCAGAGATTAGTAATTTGGAATCTTATGCATGCCAAAACATTAGTAATGGATTAAGGCTCAAACATCATATAAAGATATCAGAAACATTTGGAATGAGAGTGAGGTTAGAAACCTGAATGTGATCCTTTAGTACAGTAAGGGTATGCTATAACACCCCCGATTTTAAGCTATATTCAAGGCAATTTAAAGCTTAAGTTTAAAGATAAATCTAACCATTTGATTAAAACTAAGCGGAAGCTAACAGTTAAATTGGGAATATCACGCCACATCTAACTAAGAGCTAAATGCACAAGTTAGGAAAAAAGTACTTAACCGTCCAAAATATAGTATCAAATTCCCAAGTTCAAATCTATAGGCACACAAGCCTCCATAACTAGCTAAGGGACAAGAGGGAGCTACGCTAAACTAATCCGTCTTCTAGCGCGCTCATAACGATTTACTCTGTACCTGTAAAACATAAGGGGTAGCACCCGTTAGCAAATAATGCTAAGTAACCCACCACTACTCGTTGAGTACATATAATATAGATATAGGGAAATCATTTTGAGACATGGAATACATAACATATAGTCTTCTAAAATGAGGAATAGGAACATCGTAAGACTAATCATGAAGCACTCACAACCAACCGACCATCATACGATAAATCAAGAGATCAATACAATGATAAGAACAATGGAATAATCACTAACAAATGATCATCAATATCAATCAAGGTAACATCATAACATGAAGGATACAATCATTACATGCTCATAGCAAATGAAAGTCAAAGATCGCAACCAATGACATGTTCCAACCTTATATCACCATTCCAACCTTATTTCGGTTCCAACTTGTATCTCCAAGTGCCAGCCTGTACACCAAGTCCAACTTTATCCCTCCTAGAGCTATTGATTGGTGAATACAAGCTACCAACCTTCATTGAGAACGAAAGAACAAGCATATACTAGTACTAACAACATCGTAACTAGTATGACAATCAATAGGATAAACATAACGGTTCAAACGAACATCATTGACTTCTCATTAATCCAACAAATCACAAAGTTGGACCTTTAATCATGATTCAAGACTCATAATCCTATCATGGATACATAGGATACCGTTCTAGACGTACGAAACATCAAAGGAGACACACAATTGCACAACGATTCAACAAAACATAGGTCAAAGCATCACGTACTAGTTGGAGGAACGATGGGTGGACAACCTTCCGCCGACCCCCTACACGTGTACCAGCGGGTGGAACCACAGGTGGACAACCACCCGCGGTCCCCCCCGTCACCATCAACATACGTTCCGCGCGGGTGGAACGGCGAGTGGGCAACCCCCCGCTATTCCTCCCGTGGGTACAACCTGCGAGAAGATAATTCCCTTTGGGGAAAAACATCAACATTGCCAAGTTCAAGTCCAAAACACCCAAAATCCCATATCAATCATCAAAGGAACTTGAACCACAAGAATAGCTCAAAGAATAACATTTATGAACCCTAGATACAAGCTCTAAACATGCATAAACACAAGAATATGCATCATTTCACTCATGAACATCAATAGAACATCAAGAAATCATCATAGCAAGTATAAAATAGGTTTTGTAGAGCATGTGTTACCTCTTGTAGCCTAAGTACACCCTCTTCAACCCCTAATCTTCCTCTTGGAGCTCTTCCTCTACAAGGTCTTCCCAACACAAACCAAAAACCACACAAACAACCAAAACTTAGATAAAGACAAGGAGAATCCAACTAAAAACACTATCTAAGCTCAAGCCTTACCCCTCATAGAGTCTTGGTGGATGAAAGTTAGAATCTTGAAGGATTTCTTGCAAGGTTGAGGGGAGGTTTTGGTTTAGCTTGGAGAAGAAGCTAAGACTTTAGAGTTAATGAAATAATTAATTCCGTTTAAAGGATAGATTTTTGGGGTGTCACATATGCTCAGATGCAGCTTTACCACCATGATCATGATCATTGGGCTGAAAGTGATTGCAAGTAAAATCTATTATGGTTCAAATCCAGAAGTTTTTATAAACATCATCTTTGAAGACTTTAAAAAATATATTACCTCTAGAAAAAGCTAGTAGCAAAACCTTGTTGCAGAGGGTGACCAAATGGGGAACCACCAAGTAATGCATCCCGAATTCGATCATTGAAGCTAGTAACATTTGATAAGTGTCAGGACCAGATGCTCCATCATATACTTGGAAAAAAGTGCTTTGCAAAAAATTCCATATCTAAAAGTGAACATAACATGTAACGTATGAAGTACGAAATGCTCCTGAACCCCCATTCACATCATAAACAGTTCACTATTCTATTTAAACTTAAGGCTTACGTGAATTAACATGCACCATATGTAGGAAAAATACAGAGTATGACATGGTATAAGTGACATGATATGAACCACTTAGTCACAAAGACTGAGACAACCAAATGGGATTAACTAAATTGTGTACAGTGTTTGTCCTCAAAGCTTTCTATTTATTCATTTGCCATTCTCTCACTTGCACAATGATTTCTCCTAGCTTCCTATTGCATATATGTGCTTGTGTTTGACTGCACGGCATTCGATTCCGATTGTTCATCCTTTGAGAACGACAACCTAGGGAATCTTCATTCCCAACCTTCTTTCCACCCCACGCATATTACGACTCGTCAGACTGGAATCTTCCTGACTTTGACTATCATTTTTTTTCTTTTTTTTTTTTTTAATATCAGGATTTTTTTTTCTTCTTAATTTTTTTTTAAATAGGTCAACATCAAAGTGTAATGCCTTTCACCTTGCATAGACAAATTAATTAAAAACATAAAGGAAACTTCTATGAAGTTTTTGACATTTTTGAACATAATATTCTATCAAATTAATAAATCATCTTAAAAACAAGACAAATTATCTTTCTTCACTGTGCTGTCATCCATAGCTTTATATTCCATGTTCTTCAAAGCAAGTTCCACGCTACAACCGCCCAAGTTTAAAGATTCTCTTGTGCCAACAAACCCACAAGGAGCGCTCTTTGATTCACAGCTTGAGGATAATACAGGTCTAACAACATAGCAAACTTTTCCCTGTAACAAAGAAGAAGAAATATTAGTATATCAAAGTGATATCCAATTAGAAATCTGATATCCTTTTTTCAGAAAAAAATAAATAAAGAAAGAAAACAAATAATAAGGCTACAAATTGAAAATCCAAGACTGTAAATGGTGAAGGTCATGTTCCTGTATGGTACAAATTGAAAATCTAGCTAGGAAAGCAGCGGGTGAAAAACGAACCCAAGCTCGACCTCATAGCTTAGCTTGAAAGCCTCAGATCTGCCCCAAGTTCGTACCTGGGAGAAAAAGAACGAATCAACAACGGCGGGAGAGACGACTTTGGTGCAACGGCAGATGTGGTAACGACGGCGACGGCTAGGGTTTCTTAGCGGCGGAGGCAGAGGTTCGAAAGGTTTAGTTAGTTTTAATGCAGAGGTGCGAAAGGTTTGGTTATTTTTGTCACGGAGCGGTCACAATGGAAACGACGGTGTGTCTCAGAGCGGTGCCAAATGATACTGTCGGACTACTGCTACAGAAATGGCTATGGAAACCTTCTTCACCGCCAAGCACCTTGTGCTTAGATGGCATGTAGTGACATTTCCTATGTGGGAGGTCATGAGATCAAGTAAGATTACTAGATAGAGTTTTTTCCCTGGAGATATTTATTCTTAATGGCGCCAAATGATAAAAAGTTTTTCCACAAAATATTTTCACTTTTACTGACGTTTTATGCTAAAATTGATTTTTAAAATAAAACATTTAGAGACATTTATTATAAAATGTCATTGATTCTAAATCTTTACTAACAAAAAAAATTATATTTCGTCAATAAATATTACAAAAATTTTTATTGTCTCTACCAAAATATATAGTGACGTTATTTAATATAACATCGCAAATTGTTATATTTAGCAACGTTTTCTAGAGAGTCATTAAAATTTCCGTCGGGCTTGACTAACCTAGGGGGAGAACTATGGCACCAACATTAGGTTTCGTAGAACCTAAACTCTCAATTCCTAAGTTGGGTGAGGCATTTTACCAAACACTTGGTGGGCGGTCTACCTTCCCCCTCCCAAGCCTAGCCCTCTCGAATCGTAAGGTGGAGATTGCAAGGGCAAGACTAAGGAAAGGGCAATCTCTTACTCCTTTCCCACTCTCACACCCATCTCTCCATTGGAGCTCTCAATGGAGAGAGATCCATATGCACACCTCTACAACATAGGCATTCAAGGCCAAACAATACATCAATTCCCATCATTCAATCCATACAAAACATGAATACACGATCGTAAATCAATTCCAATCCAAATCCTAACAATCTAAGAACTCATCATCATTAATAAATCACAAACACAATGAAAGAGATTCAAGATAACACAATAGAATAAGGAATTGAAAGCTTAAGAAAGTAGGGTCACTCAATCTCCAATCAATGTGAGCAATCCTTCAAGAATTGTTGATCAATGAGTGTAAACTTAAGAGGGAATGTAAATCTAATCTAAAAACCCTAACTACGAACTCTAAAACCTCTTTTCTAAAGAGGGAAAATGATTGATGATGAAGTAGTCCCGCATCTATCCCTTTAAATAGGCTAAAACTATAATTTCGGCGAAAGTGATCGTCCAACGCACGTTGGACGATGCGTTGAACTTTCTACCTCCAATCAACGCATGTTCCAATGCGTTTGGGAGCGCGTGCATTGGAATTTGTCTTTCTTGTCTTTAGCAACGTTGTAGCCCTTGAAGTTGCCGAACCATAGCCACTTGAATCACCTCATTTGGACACTCCTAGCTCAAGATATGCTCCAATCACCAAACTGTCGCCGGAATGCCCTGTAATTTGACAATGCTTTGCTATTTCCTACAAAGTCAATCACAATTAGTCCTTGCTCCTAACTTCTATCAAAGTAAGCTATTCTAAACATGTATTAGGCTCAAAGGACTCCAATTATAGCACAATAATCCTCCTAAATACCCTACCAAATGTAGCATCTTTGGCACTTATCAGGCTTCATGGGGAATCCCACTCATGTTTTTTAATATCTCAATACACGCTTTCATACTGTATGGGTTACCTGCCGCCGCCGTACTCATCGTGCTTTCATCTTCTCTAGCTTTTTGACTATTTCCTTTGGAAGAAATACTCATAGCAATAGTATCAAATGCATTTCCTAGCACTATACAAGTACTCATCTTCATTAATGCGTTCCTCATCAGAGTTTGGTGGCATTTGTGAGGAAGAGTTGGTAAGACCTCCAGTAGCAACAGATCAGGCAAACACCTCAGCTATTAACTCAGTGTTTGCAACCATTTCACTTAAAAGTCTTGAATTTAGGATGCTTCTGTTTCAACCATAAATATATGTATTATTAAATTATACAATTGAATGAAATAATTCGGCATCATTATAAACTAATAGAACAAGAAGTTTCGATTTCATACCGTGTAGAATTTCTTCCATGTATCCTCACATGCCTACACAATGTTTGTAGATAGATTGTATGTTACACCGGTATGAGCAATCAACTCAGAAAACTGATCGTACATCATTTTCAGCCTATTCAACTTTCCTTTAAGTTTAAAAGGGCCCGTAACATAACCCAACAGAGTCTCATCTCACGATCAATTTCAGCCCATTCTGAGGGCTTGAATGAAAGCTTTCCATGCATACTTTTTTTTTTTACTCTTTCGTTTAAAACTCTCACAAATTGTGCAATGACCGTATCGGGCCATTTTGCCTCGTGATCATTGGTTTCTGTGAAGTTATTCATCTAAGTCAGTCGTTATACCCTACACCACGACACGAGTAGCACTGTGCGTCGCGCGCCTCCCAAAACGACGTCGTTTTGGGAGGCGCGGTAGGAAGTTGCTGTGATTATGTATATTTGTTCATACAATTATGTATATTTGTTACAATTATGTATATTTTTTCATACAATTATGTAAATTTTTTATACAATTATGTACATTCTTTTTATACAATTATGTACATCCGAATCAGAAAATTTTTGTGTATTATGTTAAGAGTTGATGTGTATTATGTTAAAAGTTCATGTTTATTATGTATTATGTTAGATTATGTGTATTATCTTTTAAAAAAGAGTGTGTATATTTTGTTATATAATTATGTACATTCATGTATACAATTATGTGTATTCTAGTATAACATTATGTACATTTTTGAACATGAGTTTTTTTTTAAAGAAAAATTAACTGCCAAACACTGGGGCGGGAAATTTCAAAAAAAAAAAAAAAAAAATTGAAACGACGTCGTTTTGCATCTGGGCGCATAATGCAACGCCCGCCGTGGTGCAGGATATAAATTGCCCATCTAAGTCGCCAAGTTCACCACCCACCACCCTCTTTCAAGCCCAAATTTTCTAATATAAAAAAATCAAGCAATAAATAACAATAATATATAGTTCAATAAATATATAGCTCAATAAATTTATAATATAAAAAAATCGAGCAAATAACAATAATATATACATAATATGGGTACATCCATTCGAAAATACTTAAAAACCCTTAATTTCTTATTGATAAGCTGGGGAAAAGTGACACTATTATTTGATTGATGAAATGTGATGGTAAAACGATCAATTACATAATATGGGCACATCTATTAGCAAATATTTCCGTCCTCTTAGATTCTCTTATGTCAGTTCACACAAATTTTCCTCACCTTATATTTTCTCTCAGTATTTTTCCTTATCTTGTTTGTCCAAGATTTATGGGATATGATGATATTAGCCTTTGAATTTGTTGCTAATGCTCTGACATCTATGAAAGGTGCTTTGGACTAAATGTTGGTACCTTATGATGAATACATATTACTAAGTATTGCATGATGACTCAGCTAGATTTGAAATTGAGATAAAATATGTTATTGGGGCTGCTACTAAATGGGATTTACTCTATTCAGTTCATTGCAATAGTTGACACTCAGGTTCTGTCATCCAACATAATAACATCTCTAGTTTACTCTGAAGGCCGACTTCAATGCAGCTAAAATTTTGAACTTTGCTCTTTTGTGGGATGTGGTATGCATATGGACATTTTATTGTAAAAGAATTACGTGAAACTAAATAAGAATGCTATAACTAAAGTAAAAACAATGGAAAGCATCTAAGGAATTATTATTATTATTTTAAAAAATTATCAGTTCTAAGCTAAAGGAATCTACAATAGTGGATTTTGGATGATTATTGCAGGTTTCTAAGCATATGTGGAAGAGAGTGTGAATGGTTTTACTGCAAAGCATTGATTTTTAACAGGGGTGTTAGCGAACAGAGCTTTCGGCAAACTACTCGTGTTCGTGTTCGGTAAGCGTTCGTTTATGTTCGTTTGTTAAGGTAAACGAACATTAACAAACAAAATTTAGAGCTCGATTAATAAACGAACAGAGCTTGAACATTTCTAAGCTCGTTTGCTAAGAGATTGTGAACAAGCTCGTTTGTGTTCGTTTACTAATGTTCGTGAACAAGCTCGTTTATGTTGGTTTAATAATGTTCGTGAACAAGCTCGTTTGTGGTCGTTTAATAATGTTCGCGAACATGTTCACAAACATATATATTATATTATATTATATTATATTAGTTATGTAGTTGTGTTGTTTGTTTGATTATTTTTCGTGAACGTAGATTATTTATTGTTCACGAACGAATTGTGATCATGAACATGTGCAGGTGTTTGTTTATTAAGTGTTCATGAATGTAAATAAATATGTTCGTGAACGTGGTTGTTAATGAACATGTTTGTGAACGTGTTTGTTAACGTTAACGAACACGTTTGCGAACGTGTTCACGAACATTAACAAACACGTTCGCGAACATGTTCGTTAACGTTAACGAACACGTTCGTGAACGTGTTCGCGAACGTTAACGAACACTAACGAACGCTTAACAAACGAACACGAACAAGATTTTCAAAAACCTTAACAAACGAACACAAACACGAACACTCCAAATTCCTTAACAAACGAACACGAACAACCTCCGTTCGTTTATGTTCGGTTCGTTAACAGCCCTAATTTTTAATCAGACTTGTGGTACCCACAAAGGAAAAAAAAAAAATAACGCCCTGATTGCGTGAAGAGCAACTACAATGCCTAGCCGTGCGTGTTAATCTAAAGTTTTTTTTTTTTTTTTTCTCTCATCTTCTCTTTCCTAGTCACACTTGCAAAAACTCCTCAAAAACTATGTCTATTGAGGATGCTCTAACGAACCAGAAGAGTGGTCACATATTTGATGAGATGACCCATAAGAAAATAACATCAAGAAAATAATTAGCGTATGTTTGGTTCGCACAAGGAATCAGAATCGGAATCGGTATGGGAATCAAATAATTGATAATGGTAATGGGTTTTGGTGTGAGTATGGTAGTAGGAATCAGAACCGGAATCGGTATGGGAATCAACTACGCTTCATTAAAGATGGAGAAGAAGTGAAGACAATTTTGAGCCTCAGCAAAAGCGCACTAAGAAACATTAATTTAATCTTCTCAAATTAGTACTCTTTTTTCAACTGTTTTCTTCCGGTGGTTGATGATTATAGAAAGTCAGATTTAGTTAGTGGTTTATTTGTTTTTACTTACTTTAGTTATAATTTAACTATTTTCAATTTCTTTATCTTGTATTAAAATAAGAGATTTTAGCATCTTTGTCTCTCATTATTATATGACTACTTTAACCAATTAAGGAACACTAATTAAAAAATGCACACTGGGCATTGGTCTAATCGCGGAACGCGTGTGTGCTAACTAGTAATAATAATTTAATAAACTCCAAAGGAAATTTAGATTGTTCGCCCATGAGAATCAAAATCGGAATAAGAATCAAATGCTTGGTAATGATAATAGATTTTGGTGAAAGTATTTTAAATGTTTGGTAGTAGGGTAGAATTGGAATGATTACCAATGTTGTTGTTTGGTTATGTATGATCCTATAATGGGAATAAAAGTTTTAAAAATACAAGAACAAAAAATTAAGACAATTTATTCTAATATAAAGACATCCAAAGCACCAAAAAATAAAATAAAATAAAATAAAAATCTAAAAGCACTAATCTAAACATAAAAGAAACCCTCATTTTATTAGGAAGGATAATAATGGAATGAAACCCTTATTTTATTAGGGAATGAATTTTCTAATTAAGGGGTAATCAAATTCATAATAATGTTCTAAAAATCGATCAATCAAACAATAACAATAACTTTAATTCTCATTCTTGATAGCTAAAACAATGAACCAAACACATCCTTAGTTGTCTAACTCTGGTTATTCAACTTTTGGCCTACGGCCATCTCTCCATTTAATTCCTTAGAATGTGTAAATATTTATTCCTTCCACATACTAATACACGTACACGTGATTGTACTGAATCGTATCAAGGCAGGATAAGACATGGACGCCTTGGACGCAAAAGTTTAAAATTCCGTTGCCGGGAATCGAACCCGGGTCTCTCGGGTGAGAGCCGAGTATCCTTACCAACTAGACTACAACGGATTGATGTTAAATTGCTTTCTGTAATCATTTTATATCTTAAGAATGAAAGATTCCATTTAATCAACCATGTTAATTTGCTGTTGTAGAAACAATTTTTCCATAATTTTTTAAAAAACTTTTCACCCCTATTGATCTCTCAAAATTTTTAAATCCACCAAATTCAATCCAAAATATTTAATATCATCATTTTTACCAAAAGTCACCACTTTTCACATGAAGTATTTTGGATGTTTTTAGCTAATTTTAGTTGACTCAAATTTTTTTTTTAAATCAAAATAATATTCGATAATTAAAACCAAAAATATCGCTATAGTCAGAAAACTAAAAGTAGAATGAACTCAATGATAAAATTACAAGCTACGTGTTGAATCAATTAAGCTATGGTTTCACTTGTTTGAATATTATTATACATGTTTAAATGACATTTTAATTTTTACGTCATATTTCTTATGAACGAAAATGAATTAAAGTGGGTACTATATACTGTGGATGAAAGCTCTCTTAGTCATGTGCTTGCCTTAGTAGAATTATTAGTGGAAGACAAATGGCTTATTTTATAATGCTAGAATCGCCATTATATTGTTGTTCATCGTTAATCACCTATTGTTTTATACTTATTGTCAACATTTGGTTCAAACATAGAAATTAGAATGAATTTTAGAATAATTATTTTGACATTTTTTGTAAAATTAAAAAGGTAAATGTCTGACTGTAGACACCAAAAATTTGAAGTCGACAAATAGGCCGATTAAATTATTATTGGGCCCAATTTCGAGGTTGATTATTGGAGCAATTTAATTAATTGGGTCATGATAATTAAATTAATTTAATTAGTCCAATTAAATTTGGTCTTGGATTATTGAATTAATTAATTAATCCTAGCTCAATTCATATTTGAATTTAATAATAATTATAATTATAATTTAAATATAATTTTATTATATTTCAATCCGATAATTATAATTTAATTTAAATTTGAATTTGAATTTGAGGATAGAATCTTGAATCAAGTGAATCCGATAATTATAATTTAATTTGAATTTGAATTTAAATTAGATGATAGAATCTTGAATCTTGACTTGATTTTAACAAGGTTCATTTTAAATAATTTATCTTAAGTATAAATATTAGATGAGTTTGTTGAGGGATGGAAGTTATAGTTTTCATTATAAATAGAGCTTCCACTCCATTTTTTAAAGCACACCTTGAAAACATTAAAGACACAACTTGAAGACTTGAAGCATTTGAAGCCTTGAAGATATAGAAGGCATTTTCTGCTGAAGACCACTTGAATCCCGGAGGCACACGTCGCTTGAATCCCAGATGCCACGCCACTTGAATTCCGGAAGCACTTTAGTAAAACCCGAAGAATCAGAGGACTACACAGAGATTTTGTACCCACATCTTAAATCATACATACTGTAACCCGATTTTGTTATATATGAAATATATAAAAACGCAGCACACAGTGATGTTGAAACCAACGTTGTAACATAACTGATCTGTAACGCAGTTCGGGTAAACAACCCTAATCTGCGAGGCACTTCTCAATTTGAGAATTTGCCTAAATCCACTAAAAGCTCAGTATTTAAAGTACATTGTTTGGAATCCGAAATTACACAATAGAAAGATATTCCCTATCACACTATTGTAACCTAAACACATGTACTACTTTCTTGGCGATTTGGATATCTCTTATCAATGACTCTCGTACCTCACAAGTTAGATCTTGAAAGCTTGTTTGTTGTGTTGTAGAGCTGCTTCTTTTATAGGGGTAAGAGTCTTAAGTTGGATATGAGTAGAATTGCTATTCCTAATCAAACTAGGAATAGAGATCCTAATTCCTGCTTGATTTAGTAAACCCTTTTTGCTTATAACTTTGACAAATTATTTCAAGTCAACACTCTCCCCCTTTGTCAAATTTTTGGTGTACACAGAATAGAGGTTTTACTGGCCTGCTTGATTGTTACTTTGTTAGCTCAAAACATTGATTGTTCTCAAGAGACGCAAGAACAGATCTAGAAATTATAGTAGCATATTTTCATAAACTCAAAAGTCATATGCATGCATATGCACAAAAATACCAGAATAGCATATACACAGAATACCAGGGCGGGACAGTAAACACAAATAGACAGTAAACACAAATAACAAATATCTGTGTTTGTTCTCCCCTTTTTTTTTTGCTAAAAACCTATTGAGGGTGTTGAAACAACGGTTTCAACACCTTCATCATGATCTGCCCTCTGACTCTGCTGAGGGTGTTGAAATAGCGGTTTCAACACCTTCATCTTGATTTCCCCTCTGACTTTCTTCTTCATTTTCTTCTCCAACCCCTTCTTCATCTTCTTGGTCTCCCTCCTGATTCTCTTCTTCATTTTCTGACTTTAGAACTTTTAGCCAATCAAGTATTTCTGCTTTTTCTTCTTTGATTTCCATGTGTTTCCTTAGGACCTGTTTCTCTAAGGCCTCTAATTCGGTCAATCTTCTTTCAAAGTAGTTTATCAGTGTTTTGTGATCGAGTGGATTGTCCTTTGGTGCTGAGGTTTTCAGGTCATTCTGGTGACTTCCCTTTTTCAACTTTATAGTCATGTTGATGCTTTTGACTGGAGTTTTTGGACCATGGGATTTGAGACTAAATAAAATTGAAATTGGAATAAAATTTTAATTTAATTTTTTATAATAGATTCAACAAACACTAAAAATGTAATCTTTATTGAGCTCTAGATTGGTAGTAGTTTTTTTTTTTTTTCTTTGAATCTAATGCTCGATAAAAAAACCCCTTTAGTGCTGGTTGAATCCATTATAATTATAATTATTAAAATAATATTTTATTCCTATTTTAATTTTAAATACTTCAAACATTTTCAATGTGCAACATGAGTGTGAGAGTAATGTGGTTTTTAATGAGGTGTAAATTAGTAGAAGTTATAGTTGTTACATGTAACTTTTGTGTGTGTATATGCTAAAATCTTATGTGGGATCATTTCATAGGTCTCAATTTGTGAGACGAGTAGGGTCATGAGAATTTGGGTCTTATGATATATATGGATTTAGTAATATTATTTAATATTTATATTTATTACAAATTGCCTATAGAAATTTGCTAAAGTGTTATATATAAGGCTAGAGTATTTGTTATAGAATAAATGACTGATTTGGTCCCTCGACTATGCCATACTTACCAAATTGGTATTCAACTATCAATTTTACCCAATTACATCCTCACCTATTAATTTTGTAATTGATTTGGTCATCTGAATTCAACAAGCCCCCAAATATAGTTTAAAATGTATTTAAAGAAGGATAAGGGGGGAGGTGTAGTAAACGTACGTATTAATGCGTAATCAAACATCTTGTTGAAACACAAAGACAGGGTAACAATGGAGTCACCATCTCCGATTGAGAACGTGTACGTATTAATGCGTAATCAAACATCTTGTTGAAACACAAAGATAGGGTAACAATGGAGTCACCATCTCCGATTGAGAACGTGTATGTTTTTTTTTTTTTTTTTTTTTTTTTTTTTTTTTTTTTTTTTTTAAGAATTCACTGATTGATGGGTGGTGTGTGCAGTGTCTGTGCCCTGTGCCCTGTGGACGAAGGGTAGGTGTTAGTGGGTGTAGGAACCGCGTGTGTTGGGTTTAAAGGCCGTGTGCTGACAGATGCGATGACATTAATATGATGCATACGATGTTACGAAGCCAATAACTTAGGATGGTTTTGCGAAGCAATAGTGTCCACAATATTGATAACAAATGGAATAATACCACAATATTGATAACAAATGGAATAATAAGAGAAATAAACGCAATGTAGAGGGAGTATGTGCAGTTGTGGTGAAATTGTGTTAGGAAATGACAACCAAACGCACACGGGTGCAATCGTCTCGAGTTCTATAATCTGATTTGGGATGCACGGTGTTTTTTTTTTTTTGTCTTTTTTTTTGGGGGGTTTAAGTGGTTCTAAATTCCAGTGAGATCAGAGTGTGTGCATGTAGGTAGAGTGGTTGTGGTATGGTGTGTAGGGGAATTAGATGACGGTTTGTGCATGTAGTGTTTAGTTATTTTGAGAATTATGTGCACGGTATTTGCATTTGATAATGTGTGGAACGATAATGGTTGTGATTGTAGTTTTGAAGTTTGCAGTCCACGAGTGTAATAATATTATTAGTTGTGTGTACTAACGTTCATTTGTGATTGCACTAACATGTGAAGTCGTATAAAATAGGAAGTATGTACATCATAGGTAACATAGGTCATAGGTGTGCATATATGTGAACTCATGTGGGCGTGTATTGTTTGTAGTATAGTAGTACTGTGACCAGGATTGAAAGTAATGATTGATTTGATGTTATTAGGTGTGTGCATAATCGTGCACAAGTGTGTGAACATATGCCTTAAGGATTGGGGTTAACCACAAAATGATTGCACACATGTTGTCTATACGCACAATGGGTGCAAGTGTTATGATTGATACACACTAGGGCATGAACCTTAAAGATCAACCCAAAACTAACCATTCTTTTGTGTTACCAAGTAGGTGTCACCAAGTGTAGCAATGGCCTCGCAACATATGACATGGTAATCTCTCATGGAAATACAAAGTACTTGATAATAAAATGTGATTCAGCATTGAAACCAGTAGTTGGGCAATATTTCCATACTCTTGAAGATGGCATAGAGTTTTATGACTTTTATCTATAATACGTGATAGTGGTCGAATTTGACGTGCGACATAGTACTAATAGAAAGAACAAAGTGGGCTAGGTGTTAAAGAAATATTTTGTTAAAAATACATATGGGCATTTATTTTGTTAGGCTTCTATTGCCATGGTTGATACCGTATGAATAAAGTAGTTGGACCACACATGTTTTTAATCAATGCAATAAAGGGAATGTTATAATTATGAGGATTGCATTATCTGAATGAATAACTAACAGGAATACAAGTGTAGATATATGTACAATAGAAGAGTCCTACTAGAACACAAATAATATATTCCTAACATTCCCCCTCAAGCGCAAGGTTGACAGGAACAACAATGAGCTTGCTCCGTAAGAAAGAGAAGCGCGGCCCGGACAAAGCCTTTGTGAAAATGTTTGCTAACTAATCCTTCGTAGAGATAAAATTAACATGTATCTCCTTCTTGGACACCTTATCACGAACGAAATGATAGTCGATCACCACATGCTTCGTCCTCGCATGAAACACCGGATTAGCACACAAGTATGTAGCACCCAAGTTGTCACACCACAACTTAGGAGAAGAAGAAGGAGGCAGACCAAGCTCCTTCAAGAGAGACACCAGCCATGTGACTTCCGGAGAAACATCTGCTAACGCTTTGTACTCGGCCTCAGTCGAAGGACAAGCTATAGTGGGTTGTTTCCGACAAGTCCAAGAAACAAGATTGCTACCTAAGAACACGGCAAACCCACTCGTAGACTTACGATCCCCCAGATCTCCAGCCCAATCCAAATCAGAAAAGGCATGTATTTCAAGAGACCACGACTTGTTAATACGAAGACCATAGTGAATAGTACCTTTAACATACCGCAAAACCCGCTTGAGCACACATCAGTGCGTCTTGGTCGGAGCATACATATGTTGACACAATTTATTAACAGCAAAAGCAAGGTCGGGTCGAGTAACTGTGAGATACTGGAGCGCACCTGCAAGACTCATGTATTGAGCCGGGTCTGCGTAAGGCGTCTCAAGCTTGTCCTCCGTCCGAGCAACCAAGACAAGCGTGCCTAAAGCCTTGGAATCCACCATGCATGCATGCTTGATAATGTCCTTCATGTAGCGCTGTTGGGATATAATCATGCCATCACCATGAGTAACCGTTTCAATGCCAAGAAAGAAGGAATGACACCCCATGTCCCGAACCTTAAACTCATGAGCCATCTTGGCCACCAACTCAGTGACACGCAGAGAATTAGAACCCATCACTAGGATGTCGTCCACATAGACAAGCAAATAAATCCGCACAGCACCACTAGAATAAATAAACAAAGAGATGTCAGTCTTAGAGGGACAAAAACCAACCGACACCAAGAAATCATGTAGACGAGTGAACTAGGCCCGAGGAGCCTGCTTAAGGCAATAAAGCGATCTCTGCAAAAAACACACATGGTTAGGGAAATTCTTGTCCTCGTAACCCGGTGGCTGACGCATGTACACCGTTTCAGACAGGTTCCCATTAAGAAAGGTGTTGTGTATATCCAACTACCGAATAAACCAATTCCTCAAAATAGGCATAGAAAGAAGCAACCGCACCGTGGTAGGCTTGACAACTAGGCTAAAAGTCTCAAAGAAGTCCTGCGCTACAACCTGGTTGAACCCCTTCACAACTAACCGGGCTTTATGACATTCCACAATTGCAATGCTGGAGGATCATGCACTGTCGTGGTAGCCAATTTAGAAAACTGCCGTGATGAAGCAAGCAGCTCCGCAGCAGAGCCCACTGCCACAGTTGCAAGACCCATCAAAGCGCAACCTGGCGACAGTTGAATACCTTGTTAGTGGTCAGGTCTAAACAACGATAGCCACGAAACGACTCGGGGTAACCTAAGAAAACACAAGGAGTATAATGATATTGTAACTTGTTACGGTTATATGGACATAATAGAGGAAAACACAAACACCCAAATACTCGTAAAAGGGAATAAGAGGGACGAGAATGAAATGCACGAAAGTGAGGACTCTCATTGCCAAGAACACTCGTAGGCATCTTGTTTATTAAATTGACAGCGGTCTCAAATGCATAGTCCCAGTAACGAGTGAGAACAGACGCCTAAGCCATTAAAGCTAAACCCGTCTCAACAATATGACGGTGCCTATGTTCTATCCGGTCATTTTGTTCGTGTGTATAGGCACAAGAATGCCTATGAGTAATACCAAGAGACGAAATTTTTTATATTCCCCCCCTAAGTCAGATTGAATATAAATTATCTCGCGAGAAAAGAAACGCTCAACTTGCAAACGAAAACGATCATATATTGAATATAAATCAGTTTTCGCACGCATCAGATAAAACCAAACTAAACTAGTATAATTGTCCATGAATAACACAAAATAACGGAAACCATTAGCAGAAAGGAAAGACATAGGGCCCCAGATATCCATATAAAGTAATTGTAAAACATGCGAACTAGATTGTTTGTTCAACACGTGGTAAAGGAAAAGAGAAGCTTTCCCAACCTAACAAGCAGAACACAAAGACAAACTAAGACTAGGAGAACTAACAGATAACGAATGTAAAATTTGATGCAAAACACGAGAATGGAGATGTCCTAGCCAATTATGCCACACCATATAAGCGACACGAGCAGCTAACGCAGCAGGACTATGACTTGGAACTGACCAGGAATAGAGACCACCCGAAACACCTCCCTTATGTAGTACCTCCTTGGTTGAATTATCCTTCACAAAGAAACAATCCGGGTGAAATTCAAAATAAACACGATTATCTCTAGCAAAGCGCTGAACAGATAATAAGGAAGTAGATAAGCCAGGAACAAGAAAAAAATAAGATAAATTTAAGACTCTAGACCTAGTGGCTACTGAATAAGAACCAACACCAACTATAGGCAAACTTGTACCATCTCCGACGCTCAGCAGATTAGACCCTTTGTAGCTAGGAGCAAAGGACATCATAGAAAGGTCAGGGGTGACATTGTTCGTAGCTCCTGTGTCCGGAAATCACTTATGTGAACCAACCGAACCAATTTTATCTCCAGAGTAAGCGACGTTCGCCTACGACCCGGGAGCATCTGCGTCCCTGCGAAAGCAATTCAAAGCTAAGGGGCCCTGGCCATTGCAAATTTGACACCGCAAGCTGCTGGACCTACCACGATCGCCACGACCGCGGCCTCGCTACCGAAGACCACCCCTGCGTTGTTGCTATGACTGCCCGCGACCACGCCGAGCAGTTAACCCCGTACAAACTGTCGGTCCAGCGTCGTCCTCTGCGCAAATGAACTCCTGAGCGATGGGAAAACAAGAAAGCTCCGTCAGTGTTACTGGTTCGCTGGTTGTCAACGTCTCCACAAAGGGGCCGGTACTCTGGCCTCAACTCGCGAAAAATATACAGGTTTTGATCATCTAACCCCACTGTTCTGCCCGCTAACGCCAAGTCTTCAATCAACAGCTGAGCTCGGCCACGGTAGTCGGCGATCGAAGCATCCCCCTGCCGGAGAGCTTGTAACTGGTCGAGGAGGTTGCAAGTGATGACTCGGACAGTGAAGAAGACACTAATACCAATTTTGTAGCATTTACCGCAAACCATAAGAATGACAACGGAAACGAAAATGATATACAAGAATTACTAGATTCATATACCCAACTACATGCCAAATGGGAACAAATCATCAAAGTAAATCTAGAGCTCATGAAAGAAAATCAGTTTCTAAAAGATGAAAAAGATAGAGGAGAAAAATGACTCAAAGAAGCTCAAGGTGAATTATCAGATTCTAAAAACAGAGAGGCCAAACTACTACAAGAAATCAAGATTCTAACTGAAAGACCTAGATCTCCAAATTCAACCTCCGGTGAAAGCCACCAAACTGAAAATCCTAAAGTGTCGCAACATCACTTTCAACACCGCAGAAGGATCATATGCTATTACTGTCACAAATTGGGACACATAAAGGCATACTGCTACAAAAGACAAAAATGATCTCTATTACAGGCAAAACAACAGAGATTGGTCAACACAAAACAAAAATAATGGCAAGAAAATCTGGGTAAGAAAAGACCAAAATGTTGGCTACACCTCTAAAACAAGCAAAGAACAAAACATATGGTATTTTGACAGTGGATGTTCAAGGCATATGACTGGAAATCCAGAAAACCTAGAAAACATTCAGTATAAGAATGAAGGGTACGTTACCTTTGAAGATGGAGGAAAAGGCAAGATTATTGCAAGCGGTATCTTGAATGTACATGGGCTACCTAGACTGCCAAAAGTCTTCCTGGTACAAGGATTAAAAGCAAATTTAATTAGTATAAGCCAGCTATGTGAAGATGAACTTAAAGTGGAGTTTTCAAAAGATAGCTGCAATGTTCTCAACCAAAATCACGAATGTGTCATGATAGGGAAAAAGTCTACAAACAAATGCTACACATGGAACTGTGATCTAACCTGCCTACAAACAACCGTCAATCAAACACAATTGTGGCACCAACGGATGAGACACATAAATTTTCATGACATGAAAAAGGGATTAAAGAAAGGAGCCTACAGAGGAGTTCCAACACTTGACATATATGAAAATAGAAAGTGTGATGCATGCCTTGAGAACAAAATCACACGAACAGCTCACAAAAAGCAATTCGGCTCACCTCCAGAATTTTAGAATTACTCCACATGGATCTATTTGGACCCACTCAAACGGAAAGCATAAGAGGAAAAAGGTACGTCTATGTGACTGTTGACGATTACTCACGATTCACATGGGTAAACTTCCTTAGAGAGAAGTCCGAAGCATTCACAACCTTCAAAACTCTCATCATCAAAAACAAAAACGAAAATGATGGGAAAATAGGAAAAATTATCTGTTTAAGAAGTGATCATGGTAGAGAATTTGAAAACTCGAAGTTCAGAGACTATTGCATAGAAAATGGAATTCATGATGAATTCTCCGCTCCAAAAACACCCCAATAGAATGGAGTAATCGAAAGGAAAAAATCAAACTATCCAAGAGATGGCAAGGGTTCTCTTAAATCACAAAAGATTATCACCAAGGTTTTGGGCAAAAGCAGTAAACATCGCATGTTACTTGATCAATCGAGTATACATACGAAAAGAAACTAACATGACAACATATCAAATCTGGAAAGGAAAGACACCAAACTTAAGACATACTCATGTCTTTGGCAGCAAATGTTATATATTAAAAGATAGAGAATCATTGGGAAAATTTGACATCAAATGAGATCAAGGAATATTCCTAGGATACTCATCAAATAGTAGGGCTTACCGGGTGTTCAACCTCAGAACAGACAGTGTCATGGAGTCCATAAACGTTGTTATCAATGACACAACTTCAGATGAACTCACCACTAATGAGGAAGAACCAAGTGTTGTTGAAACAACAGTTTCAACACCTCTGGATCAAAAATCTGAAACAGAATTTACAGAGGAACATGAAACAAAACCTATTGAGGAAACTGAAGAAAGTCATACCTCTGAAGGCACAAGGACACAGAAAAACCATCCCTTAGAAAATGTTATAGAAGGACTCAATGAAGGAATCAGAGCTAGGGGAAAGAAACGAGATTATCGGAAAATGGAGGAAGGAGACTACTGCTACACTTCCAAAATAGAACCCAAGAACATCACTGAAGCTCTAAATGATAAATTCTGGGTGGAAGCCATGCAAGAAGAATTGCAACAGTTTGAAAGAAATAATGTCTGGGAGTTAGTTTCTAAACTTGAAAATGCCAATATCATTGGCACAAAATGGATTTACAAGAACAAAATTGATGAACAAGGAAACATAACAAGAAACAAAGCTCGACTTGTAGCACAGGACTACACACAAGTTGAAGGAACAGACTTTGAGGAAACACTTGCCCCAGTAGCCAGAATTGAATCAATTCGGCTTCTCATAGCAGTAGCATGCATACTCAAAATAAAACTCTATCAAATGGATGTAAAAACAGCATTCTTAAATGGCAATCTAAAAGAAGAAGTCTATGTTTCTCAACCAAAAGGGTTTGAAGACCCTCATCTTCCTCAGAATGTGTATAAACTCAACAAAGCTCTATATGGGCTAAAACAAGCACCACGAGCCTGGTATGAACGACTCATTGAATTTCTAGTTAATAAGGGATACAAAAGAGGAAGTGTTGACAAAACCTTATTCGTCAAACACTATGGTCAAGATATTATCATTGCCCAAATCTATGTCGATGACATAGTCTTCGGGATCAACACTCGAATGCCACAAAAATCAATTCATCACTAACATGGAAGGAGAATTTGAGATGAGCATGGTTTGTGAACTAAATTACTTCCTAGGGCTGCAAATCAAACAACAAGATAATGGGATCTTTATATCACAAAGTAAATATGCAAAGAATCTTGTTAAAAGGTTCAGACTAGAAGAAAGCAAAGTTGTCAGAACACCTGTTCCAACAACAGAAAGAATTTCAAAAGATTTAGAGGGGAAGAAAGGTGGAACAAACTCTATATCGAAGCATGATTGGAGGCCTATTATATTTAACTGCAAGTAGGCCAGATCTAAGTTTTGGAGTAGGAATATGCGCCAGATATCAAGTCAATCCCACTTAACAACATCTAAATGCAGTAAAGAGAATCATTAAATATGTCAAAGGAACTATTGACTTGGGGATATGGTACTCCTTTGACACCAATCAACACTTGTCAGCTTATTGTGATGCTGATTGTGCAGGTAACATAGATGACAGGAAAAGCACCTCAGGAGGATGTTTTTTCATAGGAACAAATCTAGTTTCTTGGATAAGCAAAAAACAAAGTTCTATATCCTTATCAACAGCTGAGGCCGAATACATCGCAGCTGGGAGTTGTTGCACACAATTACTTTTTATGAAACAGATGCTAGAGGACTATGGAATACACCAAACAACTATGACCATTCATTGCGATAACAAGAGTGCAATAGATATCTCAAAAAACCCAGTACAGCAGTCACGAACAAAGCACATTGATATCAGACATCATTTTATAAGAGAGCTAGTTGAACATGAAACCATCAATCTTACACACATTAACAAAGAAAATCAACTAGCTGATATTTTAACAAAAGCACTTGACGGGAACAGATTTGCAAAATTAAGGGCCGAAATAGGATTGTGCAATCTATGAACAAAAATAATAATACATGGGTTGCCAAAAACAAAAACAAAAAAGGAGAGGAGCCCATCTTGAGAAAACTCAACCCGGTCCAACTACTAAAAGCCCCAAAATCAATGGTCTTCGTCTACCCTAAACCACTCACCCGCACAATCCCCCCACTCTCCACCATGATTAACAATGGTGAGAACAAGAAACCAGAGAAAAGGGAAGATACCTCGGAGAGGGACCTCGCCCTAGTACGCCGGCACCAGAGTACCCTCAAACCCAGTACGCATCGAAGAAGAAAACCCCACTGCCATCATCATGGACCTAGTCCCCATCTCTCAAGTTTCGTTCGAAGAAGTTCAAGAACATCAAAATTCTACCCCATGTACTATAAACCATACAGTAGAATTAAATGAGGGTTTAACAAATTGGATGCCCGTAGCGGTGGAATTTGAGGATAATGTTATCCAAAACCCGGATAATGTCGATCCTCCTCAAGAAAAAGAACAGTTCAAGACCGAATCTCGTTTTGAGCCCATATACGAAGAACACCCTATAATAGGGGCTGTTGAATCTGCCTCACCACCTCCTCTGTCTGACAAGGAACAAAGAAAGAGAAGGATGACTGATCCTTACGAAGGGGCAGATCCTAGGGCTAAAAGACCCAATGATTTCCCAATCTCAGCAAGACCTCCTTGGAAGTGTCCTAATATACCCCCTCTAAAGCCAAAGAAACCGAAAACGAGAAGGGTAGAAGAAGAACAGAATTGGGTGCCTGATGAAATAGGAAAAAACTCTAGTTGTGAAAGAGTTATAACACGTGCTAGCCATCAAGAAAAGGGGAAAGTAGGCAATAGTGATGACTTGTCAAAACTGCCAAAACCACACAGTTCAAAATTCCTAGGAAAGGAATCAACAACTTTATGGGAAAAAATTGTGGAGAAAAAAGTCATTAGTCAGAAACAACTTGTTCTAGGCAGAGTGGACAATCTTGAACAAATTCAGGAAGCATTGACAAAAAACCAGCTTTTAGGAACTGTCACCAACATTGAACCCTATGATGAACAGGTCATCCAAGAATTCTACTACAATCTGACTAAAAACACCACTACACCTAGCAGTCCCATGTACGGGGAAAGTGTATTTGAGAGGCAAGTTCTATGAGATTAGACCAGACATCATCAACAGCTACTTAGGGACATTTGAGATTGAACAAAATGTGGAAGTAACTAGTGAACAAGTTGCTCAAGAAATCACAGCCGCAAATGTAAGCTTTGAGAAAAACAAGATCAAGGTCGCCTCCTTGACAAGTAAATATGTTATTCTCCATAAGATAGCCCTTGTAAACTGGATGCCTTCTCTACATGAATCTACTGTGAAGTGGACCTTGGTAGAACTGCTGTACAAAATTAAGAAAGGAGTCAAGTTTAACATTGGTGCTATCATTCATTCACAAATTGCAAACCTAGCAGAAAATACTACATCCAAAACCTCTCTAATCTTTCCAAATCTGATATTTGCTGTCTTAACTAAGCAAGGTCTCAAATCCCATGGTCCAAAAACTCCAGTCAAAAGCATCAACATGACTATAAAGTTGAAAAAGGGAAGTCACCAGAATGACCTGAAAACCTCAGCACCAAAGGACAATCCACTCGATCACAAAACACTGATAAACTACTTTGAAAGAAGATTGACCGAATTAGAGGCCTTAGAGAAACAGGTCCTAAGGAAACACATGGAAATCAAATTAGTTATTGTACATATATCTACACTTGTATTCCTGTTAGTTATTCATTCAGATAATGCAATCCTCATAATTATAACATTCCCTTTATTGCATTGATTAAAAACATGTGTGGTCCAACTACTTTATTCATACGGTATCAACCATGGCAATAGAAGCCTAACAAAATAAATGCCCATATGTATTTTTAACAAAATATTTCTTTAACACCTAGCCCACTTTGTTCTTTCTATTAGTACTATGTCGCACGTCAAATTCGACCACTATCACGTATTATAGATAAAAGTCATAAAACTCTATGCCATCTTCAAGAGTATGGAAATATTGCCCAACTACTGGTTTCAATGCTGAATCACATTTTATTATCAAGTACTTTGTATTTCCATGAGAGATTACCATGTCATATGTTGCGAGGCCATTGCTACACTTGGTGACACCTACTTGGTAACACAAAAGAATGGTTAGTTTTGGGTTGATCTTTAAGGTTCATGCCCTAGTGTGTATCAATCATAACACTTGCACCCATTGTGCGTATAGACAACATGTGTGCAATCATTTTGTGGTTAACCCCAATCCTTAAGGCATATGTTCACACACTTGTGCACGATTATGCACACACCTAATAACATCAAATCAATCATTACTTTCAATCCTGGTCACAGTACTACTATACTACAAACAATACACGCCCACATGAGTTCACATATATGCACACCTATGACCTATGTTACCTATGATGTACATACTTCCTATTTTATACGACTTCACATGTTAGTGCAATCACAAATGAACGTTAGTACACACAACTAATAATATTATTACACTCGTGGACTGCAAACTTCAAAACTACAATCACAACCATTATCGTTCCACACATTATCAAATGCAAATACCGTGCACATAATTCTCAAAATAACTAAACACTACATGCACAAACCGTCATCTAATTCCCCTACACACCATACCACAACCACTCTACCTACATGCACACACTCTGATCTCACTGGAATTTAGAACCACTTAAACCCCCCAAAAAAAAAGACAAAAAAAAAAAAACACCGTGCATCCCAAATCAGATTATAGAACTCGAGACGATTGCACCCGTGTGCGTTTGGTTGTCATTTCCTAACACAATTTCACCACAACTGCACATACTCCCTCTACATTGCGTTTATTTCTCTTATTATTCCATTTGTTATCAATATTGTGGTATTATTCCATTTGTTATCAATATTGTGGACACTATTGCTTCGCAAAACCATCCTAAGTTATTGGCTTCGTAACATCGTATGCATCATATTAATGTCATCGCATCTGTCAGCACACGGCCTTTAAACCCAACACACGCGGTTCCTACACCCACTAACACCTACCCTTCGTCCACAGGGCACAGGGCACAGACACTGCACACACCACCCATCAATCAGTGAATTCTTAAAAAAAAAAAAAAAAAAAAAAAAAAAAAAAAAAAAAAAAAAAAAAAACATACACGTTCTCAATCGGAGATGGTGACTCCATTGTTACCCTGTCTTTGTGTTTCAACAAGATGTTTGATTACGCATTAATACGTACACGTTCTCAATCGGAGATGGTGACTCCATTGTTACCCTGTCTTTGTGTTTCAACAAGATGTTTGATTACGCATTAATACGTACGTTTACTACACCTCCCCCCTTATCCTTCTTTAAATACATTTTAAACTATATTTGGGGGCTTGTTGAATTCAGATGACCAAATCAATTACAAAATTAATAGGTGAGGATGTAATTGGGTAAAATTGATAGTTGAATACCAATTTGGTAAGTATGGCATAGTCGAGGGACCAAATCAGTCATTTATTCTATAACAAATACTCTAGCCTTATATATAACACTTTAGCAAATTTCTATAGGCAATTTGTAATAAATATAAATATTAAATAATATTACTAAATCCATATATATCATAAGACCCAAATTCTCATGACCCTACTCGTCTCACAAATTGAGACCTATGAAATGATCCCACATAAGATTTTAGCATATACACACACAAAAGTTACATGTAACAACTATAACTTCTACTAATTTACACCTCATTAAAAACCACATTACTCTCACACTCATGTTGCACATTGAAAATGTTTGAAGTATTTAAAATTAAAATAGGAATAAAATATTATTTTAATAATTATAATTATAATGGATTCAACCAGCACTAAAGGGGTTTTTTTATCGAGCATTAGATTCAAAGAAAAAAAAAACTACTACCAATCTAGAGCTCAATAAAGATTACATTTTTAGTGTTTGTTGAATCTATTATAAAAAATTAAATTAAAATTTTATTCCAATTTCAATTTTATTTAGTCTCAAATCCCATGGTCCAAAAACTCCAGTCAAAAGCATCAACATGACTATAAAGTTGAAAAAGGGAAGTCACCAGAATGACCTGAAAACCTCAGCACCAAAGGACAATCCACTCGATCACAAAACACTGATAAACTACTTTGAAAGAAGATTGACCGAATTAGAGGCCTTAGAGAAACAGGTCCTAAGGAAACACATGGAAATCAAAGAAGAAAAAGCAGAAATACTTGATTGGCTAAAAGTTCTAAAGTCAGAAAATGAAGAAGAGAATCAGGAGGGAGACCAAGAAGATGAAGAAGGGGTTGGAGAAGAAAATGAAGAAGAAAGTCAGAGGGGAAATCAAGATGAAGGTGTTGAAACCGCTATTTCAACACCCTCAGCAGAGTCAGAGGGCAGATCATGATGAAGGTGTTGAAACCGTTGTTTCAACACCCTCAATAGGTTTTTAGCAAAAAAAAAGGGGAGAACAAACACAGATATTTGTTATTTGTGTTTACTGTCTATTTGTGTTTACTGTCCCGCCCTGGTATTCTGTGTATATGCTATTCTGGTATTTTTGTGCATATGCATGCATATGACTTTTGAGTTTATGAAAATATGCTACTATAATTTCTAGATCTGTTCTTGCGTCTCTTGAGAACAATCAATGTTTTGAGCTAACAAAGTAACAATCAAGCAGGCCAGTAAAACCTCTATTCTGTGTACACCAAAAATTTGACAAAGGGGGAGAGTGTTGACTTGAAATAATTTGTCAAAGTTATAAGCAAAAAGGGTTTACTAAATCAAGCAGGAATTAGGATCTCTATTCCTAGTTTGATTAGGAATAGCAATTCTACTCATATCCAACTTAAGACTCTTACCCCTATAAAAGAAGCAGCTCTACAACACAACAAACAAGCTTTCAAGATCTAACTTGTGAGGTACGAGAGTCATTGATAAGAGATATCCAAATCGCCAAGAAAGTAGTACATGTGTTTAGGTTACAATAGTGTGATAGGGAATATCTTTCTATTGTGTAATTTCGGATTCCAAACAATGTACTTTAAATACTGAGCTTTTAGTGGATTTAGGCAAATTCTCAAATTGAGAAGTGCCTCGCAGATTAGGGTTGTTTACCCGAACTGCGTTACAGATCAGTTATGTTACAACGTTGGTTTCAACATCACTGTGTGCTGCGTTTTTATATATTTCATATATAACAAAATCGGGTTACAGTATGTATGATTTAAGATGTGGGTACAAAATCTCTGTGTAGTCCTCTGATTCTTCGGGTTTTACTAAAGTGCTTCCGGAATTCAAGTGGCGTGGCATCTGGGATTCAAGCGACGTGTGCCTCCGGGATTCAAGTGGTCTTCAGCAGAAAATGCCTTCTATATCTTCAAGGCTTCAAATGCTTCAAGTCTTCAAGTTGTGTCTTTAATGTTTTCAAGGTGTGCTTTAAAAAATGGAGTGGAAGCTCTATTTATAATGAAAACTATAACTTCCATCCCTCAACAAACTCATCTAATATTTATACTTAAGATAAATTATTTAAAATGAACCTTGTTAAAATCAAGTCAAGATTCAAGATTCTATCATCTAATTTAAATTCAAATTCAAATTAAATTATAATTATCGGATTCACTTGATTCAAGATTCTATCCTCAAATTCAAATTCAAATTTAAATTAAATTATAATTATCGGATTGAAATATAATAAAATTATATTTAAATTATAATTATAATTATTATTAAATTCAAATATGAATTGAGCTAGGATTAATTAATTAATTCAATAATCCAAGACCAAATTTAATTGGACTAATTAAATTAATTTAATTATCATGACCCAATTAATTAAATTGCTCCAATAATCAACCTCGAAATTGGGCCCAATAATAATTTAATCGGCCTATTTGTCGACTTCAAATTTTTGGTGTCTACAGTCAGACATTTACCTTTTTAATTTTACAAAAAATGTCAAAATAATTATTCTAAAATTCATTCTAATTTCTATGTTTGAACCAAATGTTGACAATAAGTATAAAACAATAGGTGATTAACGATGAACAACAATATAATGGCGATTCTAGCATTATAAAATAAGCCATTTGTCTTCCACTAATAATTCTACTAAGGCAAGCACATGACTAAGAGAGCTTTCATCCACAGTATATAGTACCCACTTTAATTCATTTTCGTTCATAAGAAATATGACGTAAAAATTAAAATGTCATTTAAACATGTATAATAATATTCAAACAAGTGAAACCATAGCTTAATTGATTCAACACGTAGCTTGTAATTTTATCATTGAGTTCATTCTACTTTTAGTTTTCTGACTATAGCGATATTTTTGGTTTTAATTATCGAATATTATTTTGATTTAAAAAAAAAATTTGAGTCAACTAAAATTAGCTAAAAACATCCAAAATACTTCATGTGAAAAGTGGTGACTTTTGGTAAAAATGATGATATTAAATATTTTGGATTGAATTTGGTGGATTTAAAAATTTTGAGAGATCAATAGGGGTGAAAAGTTTTTTAAAAAATTATGGAAAAATTGTTTCTACAACAGCAAATTAACATGGTTGATTAAATGGAATCTTTCATTCTTAAGATATAAAATGATTACAGAAAGCAATTTAACATCAATCCGTTGTAGTCTAGTTGGTTAGGATACTCGGCTCTCACCCGAGAGACCCGGGTTCGATTCCCGGCAACGGAATTTTAAACTTTTGCGTCCAAGGCGTCCATGTCTTATCCTGCCTTGATACGATTCAGTACAATCACGTGTACGTGTATTAGTATGTGGAAGGAATAAATATTTACACATTCTAAGGAATTAAATGGAGAGATGGCCGTAGGCCAAAAGTTGAATAACCAGAGTTAGACAACTAAGGATGTGTTTGGTTCATTGTTTTAGCTATCAAGAATGAGAATTAAAGTTATTGTTATTGTTTGATTGATCGATTTTTAGAACATTATTATGAATTTGATTACCCCTTAATTAGAAAATTCATTCCCTAATAAAATAAGGGTTTCATTCCATTATTATCCTTCCTAATAAAATGAGGGTTTCTTTTATGTTTAGATTAGTGCTTTTAGATTTTTATTTTATTTTATTTTATTTTTTGGTGCTTTGGATGTCTTTATATTAGAATAAATTGTCTTAATTTTTTGTTCTTGTATTTTTAAAACTTTTATTCCCATTATAGGATCATACATAACCAAACAACAACATTGGTAATCATTCCAATTCTACCCTACTACCAAACATTTAAAATACTTTCACCAAAATCTATTATCATTACCAAGCATTTGATTCTTATTCCGATTTTGATTCTCATGGGCGAACAATCTAAATTTCCTTTGGAGTTTATTAAATTATTATTACTAGTTAGCACACACGCGTTCCGCGATTAGACCAATGCCCAGTGTGCATTTTTTAATTAGTGTTCCTTAATTGGTTAAAGTAGTCATATAATAATGAGAGACAAAGATGCTAAAATCTCTTATTTTAATACAAGATAAAGAAATTGAAAATAGTTAAATTATAACTAAAGTAAGTAAAAACAAATAAACCACTAACTAAATCTGACTTTCTATAATCATCAACCACCGGAAGAAAACAGTTGAAAAAAGAGTACTAATTTGAGAAGATTAAATTAATGTTTCTTAGTGCGCTTTTGCTGAGGCTCAAAATTGTCTTCACTTCTTCTCCATCTTTAATGAAGCGTAGTTGATTCCCATACCGATTCCGGTTCTGATTCCTACTACCATACTCACACCAAAACCCATTACCATTATCAATTATTTGATTCCCATACCGATTCCGATTCTGATTCCTTGTGCGAACCAAACATACGCTAATTATTTTCTTGATGTTATTTTCTTATGGGTCATCTCATCAAATATGTGACCACTCTTCTGGTTCGTTAGAGCATCCTCAATAGACATAGTTTTTGAGAAGTTTTTGCAAGTGTGACTAGGAAAGAGAAGATGAGAGAAAAAAAAAAAAAAAAAAAAAAAACTTTAGATTAACACGCACGGCTAGGCATTGTAGTTGCTCTTCACGCAATCAGGGCGTGATTTTTTTTTTTCCTTTGTGGGTACCACAAGTCTGATTAAAAATCAACGCTTTGCAGTAAAACCATTCACACTCTCTTCCACATATGCTTAGAAACCTGCAATAATCATCCAAAATCCACTATTGTAGATTCCTTTAGCTTAGAACTGATAATTTTTTAAAATAATAATAATAATTCCTTAGATGCTTTCCATTGTTTTTACTTTAGTTATAGCATTCTTATTTAGTTTCACGTAATTCTTTTACAATAAAATGTCCATATGCATACCACATCCCACAAAAGAGCAAAGTTCAAAATTTTAGCTGCATTGAAGTCGGCCTTCAGAGTAAACTAGAGATGTTATTATGTTGGATGACAGAACCTGAGTGTCAACTATTGCAATGAACTGAATAGAGTAAATCCCATTTAGTAGCAGCCCCAATAACATATTTTATCTCAATTTCAAATCTAGCTGAGTCATCATGCAATACTTAGTAATATGTATTCACCATAAGGTACCAACATTTAGTCCAAAGCACCTTTCATAGATGTCAGAGCATTAGCAACAAATTCAAAGGCTAATATCATCATATCCCATAAATCTTGGACAAACAAGATAAGGAAAAATACTGAGAGAAAATATAAGGTGAGGAAAATTTGTGTGAACTGACATAAGAGAATCTAAGAGGACGGAAATATTTGCTAATAGATGTGCCCATATTATGTAATTGATCGTTTTACCATCACATTTCATCAATCAAATAATAGTGTCACTTTTCCCCTCCAGCCTATCTCATGAGTCATGTCAACAAGAAATTAAACTCCAGCCTATCTCATGTCAACAAGAAATTAAGAATGCAAAATCAACTATCAGAACTCACTAGTTAGAAAGGTCTCAAAGAAAGTAAATAAGAAAATTTTCTATATTTGAAGTTAGTTTCGTTTCTCTAGTAGCTGCACCTTGACTTGTATGTAAATAAATAATAAATGAATCAAAATGCAGAATGGGGTAACAACCTTTTCTTAATTGAAAGACATCAAAATTGATTCATATAGCACAGATCACCACCAACCAATATCAATCTCAGTGCAGTTAAATTGTTAAGGTGGCACACAATTACTCGTTAATTGAATCTATAATGAGCAGAGAATTGCAACAAGAAAGCTATAACAAGCAAGGTCACCCTAACTAAAGCAGCATCACATTCCATAGTTATCCATAAAAACTTATGGGTACAGGTAAGCAAGTGGCAAAACCGGCCCTCCTCCTCCCTTGGTCCTTTTTCCCTTTTTGTTCAATTTTCGTATCGCCAAACACACCCTTAGCGCTCTTTTTCTCGTCTTTACAGTTTAGCGCCCTATACTTTTCACACCTCACCCCTTCAATCCTTACACTTTGGCCCTTCCCAATTGTATTTCTCAATCCAATTTAGGCCAAAAGACTTTGGTCATAGACTCCAATTATTTAACGAACGTAATTAACCCATAGATCTCTACTCCCTGACCTAAGTCACCTAACTACCCTAGGGTCCAGACCCAATAGCTCCAGATATACCACTTTTAATAATTGAAAACTACAAATAACATCTTTAATAATTAAGAATAAAGTTTGATTAATTTTAAACTCAAGAATCAAAAGTGAAAATGCAATAGTCAAGAAGCAAAATTGGAATTAAGTCCATTCCAAAACAACTCTATTAACCTACTCTTTTGGCCTAGATTACATTGACAACACAAAAATATGTTTTAAAAAAACATGTACATGGAGCGATTATAGCAGAAATTCTAACCTTCTAGAGTTCTAGGGGTGACTTTATAATTAATAATTATTCCTATGAACTTGGAACCATATACATGATACTTGGCCACCCTCTGGGCTTTTCGGTTAAGGTGACTAAAAACCCATGTGAAAAATGATGCGACCACAAACATAAAGAAGCAATGAATGAAAAATACTAGGAAAATCTTACAAGAAATCCTTTATCAAGGAATGGCTGCAAGCTAATAGGAGCAATTACACCCAACCACTGCTTGGCTCTTGTCAGCAGTTCCACTTGGAAAGAATTTCAGAACCTCCCCACCCTCCTTGTCAACATGCTGATATTTCCTTTTATACCCCATTAGTAGCATATAAGTATTATATATGAAACAATATATCCATCAAGCGCAACTGAAAAGGGATTACCCCGATAGTGATCGAAGAAGGAAGCCAATCAGAACATTTTCCGTTGATATTGAGCTGTTTGATCATTTCTTGATCGATTCTTTTTATATTTCCAGAACTCATCTTTTTTCCTTTTCTTCTGCTTCAGTACACCCATGTTGCTTCTAATAATGCCCTTCAAAGCACTCCTATCCTTCCTGTTCTTAATGGCAGCTTTTTCATCCAATATTGTCCGGAGCTTCTGATATAATTTGGCATCAGGAACTTCCCCACTTTGAACCATCTTCTTGTGATAATAAAATGCTCTCTTGAAATCTCGAACACGGATATAGGCATATATCATTGTGGCATAGGTAACCGAATCAGGTTTTAGATTATGTGCTGCCATTTCTTCCAGAAGCTGTGGCAATTTCGATTCTTGCCCTCCCCTTGCATATGCATTCATCAACATATTATATGTCATAACTGTTGGTTGCAACCCAACCTTTCCGAACTCACATATAACATCTCTTGCTTCAACATAGTGACCTTGTTTAGCAAATCCATCGAGAAGAGTATTGAAAGTTACCCTAGTCCCTTGAATTCTATCTTTGATCATCATTTTCCAAATTTCCATTAGTGTTTCTGTGTCACCCGAACGCCGAAATGCATCAAGCAAAGCAGTGTAAGCTTGTATTGAGGGTTTTATTCCTTCCCTTAGCATATTCTTAAAAGCGATATAAGCCTTCTCATGCCACCCACTGACTGAATAAGCATGAATAAGAGCTGCATATGAATGAGAATTTGGTTTTATACCAACCTTTTTCATTCTCAAGAAAGCATCAGCAGCCCGGTCACCCATCTTCTTCTGCCTGCCATATGCACTAATGAGGCATGTATAGGATTTTACATTTGGCTCCAACCCGGTATTTTCCATCTCTTCTAGTAGCTTCTCAACTATATCAGGCTGCATCCTTCTGCTATATGCATCCATTAAAATGTTATAAGTGGCTGATGTGGGTGATATTCCTTTCATCTTCATCTCAGCCAACAGACCCTCAGCTTCTTCAATTTGGTTTGATTTACTATAAGCATCCATTATAGTATTATATACAATAGCATTTGAAGAGATCCCCCTTTTCTCCATTTCAGATTGGATAATTAGGGCTTCCCTCTTAAGCCCCTCATCACAAAATGATTTAACCAAAGCACCTACGGCTTCAAGACTCCACATGGCCCCTTTCTTATTCATTTTTTCAAAGATCTGCCAGGCTTCCTTGGCAGTGCTTCCCATTTTCCTCATTACTGTAATAAGTATGGAACAGGTCACACGATCCGGTTGAACATTATTCGTTTGCATCATCTCATAGACTCCCCAGGCATCATTGTACCTATGATTAAACCAAGAGAAAGTCCAACTCAGTTTCTAGGGATGGTCTAACATAAGTCACTAGGTTAAAACGCCATATGCAAGAAACTGCTCAGCTGAGTGCTGATGTTACTTGCATTCCACAAATGCAAAGTTTTTGTTTAAATAAAATGTAGATAAATTAGTAAATGCAGCAAAAATGTCACTAAGAAAACTAAATAAAAAATAATGGGATTTTGCCTAAGTTAACCGCATGATACAGTGCACAGCAGAAATGCAATAGAAATATTACCGATGAGAGCTCAAAAGCCCGGAAATAGCAGCATTATAAATATGAACATTCCTGAATGGCTTGTGATTTGGCAAGCTTCTGAATAGAAGTATTAACTCATTGCCCATCCCAGCCCTCCCAAGTATTGGAAACAGAACTGTACATGCCCGAGGCGTAAGGAGTGAAGGCTCATTCAACCTCATCCATTCAAAAAAGTATAGGCAGCCCTTGAGCAAACCCTTTTCTCCCAGAAGCCCCAACACCTCCACGCACTCCTTCTCCCCAATCCTCCCTTCAAACTCCCTTAAAACCTCCCCAAATGTCACATTTTCCGGTAAACTCCTAGCCTTTTCCAGAATTTCACCAACAACTCCCCCAACTTTTGTAATAGGAAGGTCAGTTTGGAGTTTCTCAATTTCATCATTATCTTCTTCTTCTTCTTCTTCTTCTTCTTCTTCTTCTTCTTCTTCTTCTCCTCCCCCTCCTCCTCCTTTTTCTTCATTTTCTATAGTTGAACCAATGCTTGGAGAAAGGTGCCAAGAGGTTTTGCGATTCTTACTGAGAGAGAACTTGCCATGATGATCCGCATCAGGAACTGAGTCCGGATTCTCTACCCGTGTCTTGAAGAAATTCATAATTGGGTCATTTATTTTTGAGATTAACCTTTCTTCTTCCTCTTCCTCTTCCTCTTCCTCTTCTTTTTCTTCTTCTTCTTCTTCATCTACATCTTCATCTTCTTCTTCTAGGAGAAAATGAAGAAAAATAGAGGATGTTGAAGAGCCATTCACACATGCCTGCAAGCAGTACTTAAAATCATGACAATTCGGAAGATAGAATGAAGATAGAAGGTGATAAGTGAGGCACATTGGGGTCCTTTTCCATTTGTTCATTTTATAATTGTTTATACAAACAAAACCCAGAGATAAAATGCTCAAAAGTCTGAAAACAAGCACTGAAGCAGTAATACGATAAAGATATTTTAACAAAACAACAGCTACAGGCTTACAGCATACAGTGACACAGATCTACAGAAGAGCTTGCAAAAAGTCTAGATTTCAACATGTGATTTTATTTGTAGGCATGACCCGTAGTGTGTAGAGATTAAGGTTCAGTGCAGACAGCTTTTTGCACATTTATAAGGATACAGATGGTAACCTGGTGAGGAATTTTTCTTAGACAAAAAATAATTGTAGTGTTACCTCTGTGAACAAGCTCAAATCACCTTCATCTTTTTACTCTATCATCATACTAGAAATCCTATTCATTGGGATTTTCTTTTTCTACATAATATAAAAGGCAGAGAGATCATTTCTTCACACACTAATCATTTCCATATATTTCCTCAGGTTATAGTTTGGGCATTAGGCAGGTAAGAGATGTTTAGCTATAGAGCTTTCCTAACCAGTTTAGAACATCAAGGTTTCTCCTAGGCTGCCCCTGTTAAGCTCAAAGATTTCATTTGGTGCTTAGTCAATGGCAGATTGATGCCCATAACCCTCAGGCTCACTCAAATATAATATATTTGTTAGGATCAAACGCTTACCACTACGCCAAAAGCAAGCTAAAGCTACTAGCGAAAGCACAACTTTAATTCCTACTGCCATCACATTTTCGAGAGGCAGGGTGTTGGACTTGACCCTTTACCGACCTCTGCCCAACAATCCCCTAACCACCAATTGGCCCATTACCGGCCTCCACCTAACCTGGCTCTAACACTACTACGAGCTATAGCCAGTAGAGAAGGCTAACTTTATTTCCTTATACCACCATCACATTTTCGAGAGGCATGTACTGGACTTGGCCCTTTCTTGTTAATCTCAACAATATTCAGTGGCAGTTTTTCTGAATTATGATGAAACAATTACATTTGTTCTTCTTTTGAGGGAAGAAAATTATTGGGGAATTTTGCAATATCCACAAATCCACAATCACATAAAGCATTATCTCAAAAACGAATATGTCAAAGAGATTTTCAAGAGAAGTGCCATTGAACAAGAAATGTACCAGAGCATCCCCTCTTTTTCTAGCAGCACCAATCTCTTCTATTTGCTTCAACTCTAGCATTTTTACTCCAATTTTGTGCTGAAACTACAAAATGAGAAAAATAACCATTTCAGCACACAAACAGTTGAAACGCATATTTAACTAAAAACAAGACAAACAAGACCTTTGCGATTGAAGCTCCGGACATGGGAGAAAACCTTGGCGCTAAAAGTGCGACGCAACTGGCTGAACCAGAGAGCCGCGACCTTCGTTGCTGTCGTCGAGGATAGCTTCTGAGAAGAGAAAGGTTTGGAAGTCCATAGCCAAGGCCAAGAGCTTCCATTGTTGGTTGTTAAGCAGTGCTCCTCACGCGCCGTCACCACCTACAACCACTACCTTCTTCATATCCTGACGGAGCACCAATCACAATCGAAGATAAGAGTTAGCTACACGAAGTCATATAATCCTGTTTTAGTGCAAATTTGTCGAGGAAAAATTATGAAATATATAAATATATTGAATGTTTATTTTTAAGAAAATATAATTTTAGTCCTTAACTTTTCATCATTACAATATATAATTTTGACTCTTCAAAGAAATTGTATTTTTAATTTTTTTTTTTAATGTTATTGACTCTATTACATTGCAGTATTGTTCAAACGTCTTTCTCAACCTAATGAATCTCATGACTTCTCACATGGGAGAAGTCACTATATGAGTATATGTCATCTGAGCACAAGATACTTGTCAAAATTTTATTACTTTTATTCTTTATAACATTGTCAATTTTGGTATTTCATCTGCAAAATAGAGATTTTGTTAACATTTTTTGTTAAAATTTTCCTTTTCAATTGTGATACATCGTCCTTATTTTTCTTACATGACCCTGTTAAAATCATACTTTTTATTGTACTAATTAAATATTGAGACTAAACAAAATTATAATTAAAGAAGAAATATTAAAAAGTAATAAAATATCCATGTACTAAAACTGAAAGTTTTTTAAAAAGTTATGAGTGTATATTACAACGGTAAAAGTTAGAGACTAAAACCGCTAACAAGGAACAATTGAAAGACTAAAATTACATTTTTTTTCCATATTTTTAATATATTGGTACTACATTTAATATATTAAAAATATTTATCAATAGTTTAATGCGATAATGAGTCATAATATAATTTATTTTAGTTAGCTTGGTAACAATAGTGTTTCGAATTCGAATGTTTAGAGCTATTTATTTGTTTTCTCGATTTGAATCCATAAATTATAAATAACTTAAATTAATTTGCTTCGCTAAAGTCAATTGGCGAATTTCATCTACATCGTACCTTTAGTAGAGGCTTTGAGCTTTCTTTATGGTAAATTAAAGTTAAAACTCTAGTTCAATATATGTTTGTAGTTAATTACGTAATTTATTGATTTGATGTTTTTTGTTGATTTGATATTTTTTTGATGGTACATACTACATATATATGATGTACTAGAGATTAGAGAAGGCTGGGATTATCCTGCCAATGTTTCATTTGCAAAATGATGATCATTTTTACTTCTTTTTTTTTGTTCTTATGAACATGATTTGCAAATTTGCAAACCCTATACTGCGGCAGTTTTTGTACTTATTTTATTTATTTATTTTTACTTTATAATATTTTAATATAATTAATATAAATTAATAATATTATTTTAATATATTGGGACCTACTTTTGAAAGTCAATTGGATTTGCAGGGATGTGGTGTAAATAGTAAATAATTTGCAAATTATGTGATGTGGAAGTGAGATCCATTTTTAAAAGTGAGAGAGATTTACAGGAATAAGGATAGCTTAAGGTACCCTTCTGAAACTAGCTATAAAGTATGACACTAAATAATAAAAAACTACTAATAACTAGAGAATGATAGTTTAAAGAAAAGGCATAATAAGATTACTACTAATAACCAGAGAATGATAGTTTAAAGAAAAGGCATAATAAGATTTTAAGAGAACAAATGAGATATTACTCCGGAGTAATTCATAACAGATAAAGGTTGCAGGGAATTGAAAGAAGAAACTTGGGACAACTCAGTCAAGATGACTAAAGATACAAACTTGTAACAAGAAGATTACAAATTTGAATTCTAGCTTTCATGGTTTGAGCCAGTCAGACCCAGTGTACACTCTTGAGGTAGTGGCTGCAGGTTTCCCTTAAACCCTTTACCGACTAGAATCACAAAGCAGAATTTACTCAATGCACACCCTCAGATAATGGCTGCAAATTTCCCTTGTCACCCCGTAAGAAGAAAATGACTATAGCTTATCAGTTGAGTAATGTGAAGGACAGTGCATTAAGTAAAGATCAAAGTAAGGTATAAAAGAAAAGAACCCTTTAAATAAAGGCATTGTCAAGGTCTTATTAATTTTTCCATTAGTCTATAAACAACATGATTTTCAGCAGGGTCATGGCAAATAGAAGCTAGTAATGACAGCCAAACTGAAGGTTCTGGTATCTTAGCTTGACTAATCATCTCCTCTAACAATACAATTGCTTTGTGTAAGTCATCTACCAAGCAAAGACCTGGGATAAGAGCATTAAAAGTTTCAACTCTAGGCCAATAGGAATTATTCAACATTTGCTCCATCACCATACTTGCTTTTGCATACCTACCCTCATGGCATAGCCCATCCACTAAATTCTCATAAGTTTCCCTATTAGCAACACAACCCACCTGCCTACATATCTTCTCCAAATACTTGAGGGCTAAATCTGATTTTTTTTCATCACACAAGCCTTTTATTAGAGCATTATATAGCATAATGCTGGGAGCACAATTGTTACCTGCCATGTCCTGGTCAACAACTTCCACCGCCTCATTGACTCGATGTTCTCTGAATAACGCAGCTACTTTAGCTTCATAAATTTCCACTGATGGTCTAAAGCCCTTATTACACATTTCGCTCAACACTTTGTTACCTTCATCAATCTTGCCTCCATTGTAATAATCAATTGCCATTGCCCTGTAACTCTCAGAACTTGGAATTAAGCCTTTGATTAAAGCGTCATTGATCAGTACCTTCAAACTATCTATATCTGCTTCGTCATAGCACTGAGTGAGATCAATTTGTTTGCGGTGTCTCTTAGGGGCCTTAAGACCTTTATGCAAGACCTTTGAAAGAATCTTAACTGCCTCATCAACATCCCCATTATCACACAATTCTTCCAAAAGTGTTCGATATATCAGAACATCCTCACCACTGCCCTTTTGTGAAACCCTCCAGAACATGGAGTACAATAAATGAATAGCCTCATTGAACCTCTTTTCTTGACATAGTCCGCTCATCAAAATCCTATAACTTCCCTTGTCCGGATAGCAGCTTTGGTAATTCATCTCTTGGAATATATGACAAGCAAGATCAGATCTTTTGATTCGACAAAGGGCACCCATCAGCAAATTCAAGGAAAAAGTCCGAGACTTCACTTCCCAGCAGCTTGAATTCTCAAGAAAGAGGTGATATGCAAGATCCAGCTTAGATTCTTCTATTAATATTTCCAACAGGGTATTGAACGATTGAGTCCAATTCACACAATTGAAGTTTCGAAGGCTTTTGAAGAGCAAAACAGCTTCATCAATCAATTTGGCTTTTGCATAGCTTTTAATAGCACTCACAAAGATTGAGTCATGGCACTGGCACGAATCTTCCTTCATCTGATTAATAACATGTTTCATCTCAGTCAGCCGACCAGAGCTTCCTAAAATGTTGATCAAGGCCGCATAAACAGAACCATTATGATGGTATTTTGGATATCTATATTTCGCTTCATTACAGATTTCAAGGGCTCTTAGTGGGTTCTTCTGGTTCTGAATGATCCGTGAGAGTTGTGTTGGTGTTAGAAGCCTTGGCCATCTTATTGTCATCTCAGCAACAACAAACCCGATTCTGAAACAAGTCAAAAGATACTCCCTACTATGAAACATAAAAGCAACAATATTTTCTTTAATTGGCAGCAAGCAACAAAGTAATTCAGGATTCAAAGTAGACACCATGTGCAATCCAATTCTAAAACAAGTTTAGAGCAGTGGTTATTTTGTATACGGCTAAAATTTAACTATTCAGAAGAAAAATTCAGTCAGAAATTTTTTCGAACAGTTTATGGGCATTCGCAGTTTAACAGAACACTTTGCACGTATGTATAAAGCAGTGCATCTAACTAACATTACCTCACTTCAACGGGTATCAGAAACTTTGCGTAAATGCTTGTGGGGAAGTAGAAATGCAGAGGACAATTTTGGATGTGAGGTAATATTCACTTTGAAAAAGAATAATCTTGCAGCCTTGCTGAGAGAGCGAGAGAAATCATCACTTATTTTTGTTTTCCGATCAACTATTCAGATGCTATAAAAATCTTGAAGTAAAAAATTGGTTAATTTAGTTCAAGAATCCAATCAATGATTCACATACTTAAAAAATCGCTATACGCTCTCGTTTTAAAAATAAAAAATAAAAAAAAAATTGTTTAATTTGTTTTTTTTTTTTTTTAATACTAAAATTCTTTCGGTTTCAAAATTTTTTTTTAAAATTTTTTTTTGAACCGCCGAATACACTAGCTACGCCTAACATATGAAATGGGTTCTTGCCTGAGTGGGAGCCTAATCGTTATGTTTTTTAAATAGGATTTCCTCCGCTTAATTGATAACCACGTAGGAATGTTTTTTTTAACCGTCCGAAGAAGTAATTGATTGAACCGTTGACATCAATTCCACGAACGCACACCTTTGGCGAATTTGATTCGCCGGAGAGATCCTTCAGCTTGGTCTAGATAATTATAAATTATAAATTATTTAATATTTTAATAGTTAATACTAAAATATTAAATATTAACCTAAAAACATGAGTTTGAAAGATTTTGAGTTATTTTGTTTAAAAATACATCATTTTGAATGAAATAATCTATTTAAAAAAAATAATAATAATAATAGTTAATCGACCGACTAGGCGGCCGCCGATTACGGTGATAATCTAAGCGGTTGACTTACGCTTAGAAGTAATTTTTGCAATACTTAATGATTAACTTTAATCATTGATTTATTTCAATAAATAAACTTTCAAGTTTGTGGCTTCTATTTATTAGTCTTTATAGGCCAAAAAAAAAAAAAAAAAAAAAAGTTCTGAAATAAACAAACGCCAACGAGGAACTATGTCACCCTTTGCCTAGCGACCCCCATAGCATCGGCCCGAAGGAGATCCCTCATCGATTCGTGGGGATCCAAGATATACACCGAACCTCAGGCTCCGCAAATTATGTTGTGCAACCGTTTGCAAAAACGACGTCGTTTTGACTAAAAACGTGCGTCCCACTTAAAAAAAATAATTCAGGTTTGATTCCCGGCAATAGCATTTTTTTGTGCATAATTTGAATTATATATCCACAAATTCATAACTATATATCCACAGTGAATGAATAACACAAAATCCAGAATGAATGAACTAAATATCCACAATGAATGAACTAAAAATCCACAATGAATGAACAACATAATGCTGTTGAGGGAATCGAAACTGAATTTTTTTTTAAAATGGGACGCGCGTTTTTAGTCAAAACGACGTCGTTTTGCAACCGTGTGCACCATGCATGGTGCACACGGTTGCACAACATAACTATTGCCTAGGCTCCATCCTGCCCAAGATTTGCAAGCATGTCAGCACAACTATGTTGCGTGTCTTCTAAATCCCCCAAAGTATCAGCGTAAAACGGGTACTCCATGCCATGACACATTATCCTTATCAAGATCCTTGTTGACACTATTATTGTATACTCAACAAGAAAGAGGCAACATAGGGATTAGAAACCATACATGTTTTTTGAGCAATTACAGTCGGGACCTCTTTCGCCAAGTTAATTTCGACTGGAGATCTTGCCACATGTGTCTCCGCTAAAGACTCATCCCCGCCATCAAGAAGGGGTTCGAACTTATTTCTAAAGTTCCCGAAAGGCTTCTCCGCAGTCACTCCCCTTCGATCTGGACGAATCACCACATCCACGATGTGGCTTCCTGTGTGCTAGCATCCATGGACCAAAACGACCCTCCTACTCAACGTGACATTCTAGTGCATCATGACCCTCCAGTCTACCATCCTCATCAGGAGTTGACATATATAACAGTATCGCTGGTGGGTTTCTTAGCCACTTGTAAAACACAACAAGTCTGAAGGTAGTGGCAGACTGGCAGCAACAAGCATTCATAACCTCAATTAAATTTTTAAAAATATTAAAAATTAAGATAAAAACTCAAGATCAATTGTTGATTAATCAAATGTTATTTCATTTCATCGCCTCCACTACTACTATGCAATATGCAAGGATGAGTCTCCTACTATGCTAGGAGGGAAACAAGGATAGGTGATAAAGTTTAAAAAATGAAAATTAGGAATTTAGGTAGGCCCTATGCCAAGTTGTAGGCCCCCTTCATAGAGAGACCTAGCCTATTTCCACCTATAACGACCAAGATGGAGAAACTCGCAGTGTGGGTGAGACTCTCTGGGCTGTCATTAGAATACTTCTGACGAAGTCATTAAAATCATTCTAGGCGATGTGGGAACCCCATTAAAACCCAATCGAACCACGCCTGTCGTGGAACATGGTCGCTTTGTTCGTGCGGCTATCGAGGTTGACCGGAGAAAACCATTAGTGTTTAAGATTTGGATCAAAAACCATATTTAGAGGGTGGAGTACGAGGGGTTACACGTGTGTTTTGAATGCGGATCATATGGTCACCGTTTCATCACGAACTGCTCTAAAGATGCTCTGGCCAGAGAGTGAGCAATCAATCACATTGCCTACACAGATACAATGAAGGATATCTACATCCACACCTCTCGACCAGTATACGAGCAGGCCCAGCCATAGGCAAGGGCAGGCTGGGCCCTTGCCCAGGGCCCCATGCTTGGAAGGGGTCCCTACCCTATACCATTACTCTTATATCTACTATACTAATAAGAGCTCAAGAGAGTTAGGCCTATAATGGGTAGAAAAAATGGCGCTCAAATTTTTTAATCAAATGAATGGCTCAGATTGATCAGATTTTAATTTTTCCTTAAGATTTCCTAATTTATCCTTAATGAATATGATTATCCGTTAACTTTTTCGTTAAATATTATCTTTTCCGTTAATTTCTGTTAGTTCACCGTTAACTTACTCATTGATTTCAATAAGAAAGGTCTTAGGTTCGAACACCATCCCAATTAAATTGGCATAATTAGTACTCTATTTTACTCTTATTAAATTAAACAATAATTTAGTAGCTAAAACAAAATTATGTAATTAAAATTAGCATAATTTAGTAATTAAAATTGGTAGTACTCTATTTATGCATTTCTTTAATTTAGAATTATGTGTCTACAATGTCTTTATTCAAAAAAAATTAGTCATTATCAATAAATTAAATAAGAGAAAATAATTTCATTAGTTATATTTTCTTTATTTTTTTCCAATATAAAAATTATTTACATTCAAATTCATCAATTGATTATATTCGCTACATTTTCTCTACAATGTCTTTATTAAAAAAAATTATTCATTATCAATAAATTCATTAAGAGAAATAATTTTATTAGTTATATTGTCTTTATATTTCTCCAATGTAAAAATTCTTTACATTCAAATTCATCAATTGATTATATCCACTACATTGTCTATTATCTTTTTTTTCTGCACTATTTTTTAATTAAATATCAAAGTTATAATACAAAATAATGATATATATATTTATTTACTAAGTATTTTATTAATATCATGAAAAAGTTAAAAAAATATATATAATTAATAAAGCCAATCATATTAACTACTTGAGAGATTTGTTGAAAAAGAGAGTATTCAAATCACACAACAAATTGAAGTGAGAACTACCTCGCAATGTCCTTGTTTGACAATCACCAGCTAGCGGATTATATTAGCGAATTTGACCAGCGAATTATATCAACGGTTGGTAAAAAGATATTTGAAAAAATTAGCTGTTTAGATTAACATGTAAAATGACCAAAAGGTATAATAATAATAATAATAATAATAATAATAATAATAATAATAATAATAATAATAATAATAATAATAATAATAATAATAATAACAATAATAATAACAATAATAATAATAATAATAAAAATAATAATGATAATGATAATGATAATGATAATGATAATGATAATGATAATGATAATGATAATAATAATGATAATAATAATGATAATAATAATAATAATAATAATAATAATAATAATAATAATAATAATAATAATAATAATAATTGTTTTTTAAAAAATAAAAAATATATTGTAGACACTTAAATTTTGATAAATATTGATTATTTATCAATATTAGTATATTTGAATATATTTGAAATATTTTGGATAATATTGATATTATCTAATTTGTTAATTAGATAATATCAAAAGAGTTTGAGCTTATCAAAACTCTCTATCCTACATCTATAAATAGGAGCTCTCATTTCTATGTAATCACACACATCCTAGGAAAAATCATAGAAAGAATTCTGAAGTTTATTCAGAGATCACAATAAAAATGTGATCCTGAAAGTAAAAGCCCCTCCTTCTCCATATGTTGATGCATGTTGATCCAAACCTCTATTGAAGATCAAGCCATTTGAACCCGGAGGCCCTTCAAGAAGAACAAGCTATATATATACAAGCCCTTCTTTGAAGATCAAGCCACTTGAAACCCGGAGGCCCTTCAATGGTGGAATGTTCAAGACATCAATTGAAGAATCAGAGGATCCTCCAGAGACTTGTACCCACACCGCAATGATACTTGACATGTAATTCAGAAATTTTGAATATTTCTAAATATAATTCAATTTAATTTGTTCACAAATTGGCACGCCCAGTGGGACAGCTCTGCCTCTCATCTCTTCATAGGCACTTTCAACCGATATGGGGGCAAACCCCATATGAAATTTGAAATGGAGGAGGCTAAATGATACTCCTTGGCACGAGTTAAAACGGCCTCATATCTTTCAAGGCTCCTTGACACGAGTTGAAACGGCCTTATATCTTTAAGTTATAGTGTCGAGACTTTCTTGCACTACATACTTTCAAGTTTTATATGCTCTCAAGTGGTGTCCAAGAAAGTCTCGAGGGGGCATTTGTAGACACTTAAATTTTGATAAATATTGATTATTTATCAATATTAGTATATTTGAATATATTTGAAATATTTTGGATAATATTGATATTATCTAATTTGTTAATTAGATAATATCAAAAGAGTTTGAGCTTATCAAAACTCTCTATCCTACAGCTATAAATAGGAGCTCTCATTTCTATGTAATCACACACATCCTAGGAAAAATCATAGAAAGAACTCTGAAGTTTATTCAGAGATCACAATAAAAATGTGATCCTGAAAGTAAAAGCCCCTCCTCCTCCATATGTTGATGCATGTTGATCCAAACCTCTATTGAAGATCAAGCCATTTGAACCCGGAGGCCCTTCAAGAAGAACAAGCTATATATATACAAGCCCTTCTTTGAAGATCAAGCCACTTGAAACCCGGAGGCCCTTCAATGGTGGAGTGTTCAAGACATCAATTGAAGAATCAGAGGATCCTCCAGAGACTTGTACCCACACCGCATTGATACTTCACATGTAATTCGGAATTTTGAATTTCTATATTTTAATTCAATTTTCTTTATTTACATATATAATTAAGTCAATCATATTAACCAAGTGGCTTGTGGTCTACTGGTATTGGATTGCTCCCTTATGTGGGAGGTTTAGGTTTTGAGCCTTGTTATACATAGTTTGTATGGGTATACCCTTTTCTTTGTAATAAAGTCAATCATATTAATTGTACTACTTGGGGGATTTATTTGTGGAAAACTACTTCGCGATATCCTTGTTTGGCAATCAACTGTTAGCTCTTCAATATTAGTATATGTTTAATATTTTATGCCCTAATTTTTATTTTCTCTCCCTTATGTCCCGTATTTGGTTTCAACCATACCTATAAAATTATTTTATTGACAATTATAATCAATATTGACTATATTATCTTGCATTTGTAAACTTTGAATTACCTATTTAAATACGCAAATTCAACATTCAGTTATCTATGCATGAACAATTTCAATATAATCTTGTCTTGATATACTTTAAAGTACTTATTTAAAAAAAAAAAAAAAAACATTGGGCATTATCCCAATCGCGCAATGCGCGTAAAAAACTAGTATACTATAGAAATGCGATATAATGATTTAGTATACATTTATGGTATTGGGTTTTGAGTGGGCTGGGCTTAGCATTTTAATCCGCATGGTTGTGGGATCGAATCCCCATATGTAATTTTACATAAAAATTTCCTCCTCTACTATTTAGTATATGAATTTAAGAATTTTAATACATTAAGATTTGAGTTGGTTGAGTTGGTAGGACTTGTAGTTTCTATGCTCATGATCGTCAATGGATCAAATCTCCTCATATATAACATTTCCCTAAAATTTATTTCTATTTCTAATTTGTGTTTTTCTAAATTTATTCCTACAATTTATTTATTTCTATTTTTAATTTGTATTTTTCTAAATTTAATTTGTAACTTTGTGATTTCTAACTATGATTTTGTAATTATAGTGAGATTTATAATATAGATTGATTTGTAATACATATCAAATTTTGAATCTATTTCTATTCGAGTAACTTACTACTGATATTTAGAATATTTTTTGTTTGGGAACATTATATGTAATATATTTTGTGATTTAGTTATGAAAAATATTTTAAAAGATAATTTAATTTTTGTGCGTCATCGTATTCAAATTAATCTAGAAAAACTTGAAAGTGATCTAACTAAAACAGAGTATTTATAAATATGATATCAATATATAGGATGTGTGATTTATTACATGTTTTTTGAGTTAATACCTAAAATCGTCCTCGACTATAGTGGTTTTTAGCAATTTCGTCCTAAACGACTTTGGTGACCTAATATCGTCCCAGACTTTTGTGTTTCGCTCAATTTAGTCCTCCATTTGTTATTCCGTCAAATTGGTGTTAAATTAAGGGACAATTCAGTAATATCAATATTGATCTCTCTTTACTTTCAACTTGTGAAGTGCGAAATTCCTCTTTCTTGTACGAATTACACCAAGAATTACTCCCGGACCTGCAAATCAAATTTTATATTCGCAATTTTAGGAGTAATTCTGGGAGTAATTCGTAAAAAAAAAGGGATTTCGCAGTTCACATGTTTATGAGTAAAGAGATGCCAATATTAAAATTACTGAATTGTGTATTTATTTAACACCAAATGGACATAATAACAAATGGATGGACTAAATTGAGCAAAAACACAAAAGTCTGGGACTAAATTGAGCGAAACACAAAAGTCTGGGACGATATTAGGTCACCAAAGTCATTTAAGACGAAATTGAGAAAAACCACTATAGTCGAGGACGATTTTGGGTATTAACTCCATGTTTTTTTATTCGAACTATTTTATCCAATTAATTATGTTTCATATTTTATTATGAATATCTTTTATCACGTTTGAGTGTTTTGATTTATTGTTCCCAATAATTAAGATTTTATGTTATGCTCTTAGTTGTAAGTTTTTTTTATATATAAATTTTTATTAATAATTACTTTATTATTTATTATAATAATAATGTGATTGTCTATAAGCTCATTTGGTTTTAAATTATTTATTCATTTTTATAAACTATATTATTTATTTATGAAAATACTGATGCAGTGATTGATTATTGTGGATTTAGGAATGCATCTATAATTGTTTTCACGTGTATGTAAAATTGTTAAAAACTTGTGAATCTTATTTAAGTTATTTGATATTAGTATTGTTTCCTTATTTAATTTAAATTTTAATTATAAAAATATATATTAATTTCGTATAGGGCCCATTTTTGTTGTTATGCCCCGGGCCTAAAGAATGATAGGACCGGACCTGTATACGAGTAAGTAACTAAGGGCAAAGAGTGAGCAATCAATCACATTGGCTATTATATTGTATTTTTTAATTTTTTAATTCACTCTAACATATTCATAGTATACATTTAACAATTATGTCAATTTTGATTGAGATTGAATTCGAACCTAATAAGACCTTATAAAAGTCAATGAGTAAGTTAAGAATCATATCATATCCTATATATATACACACACACACACAATAATAAAGCATAAACTTTTTGGAAAATAAAAATAGAAATAAATTTCCCGCTCAACTAAAATGCTGAGTTTAGAACATTATTAGGGGTACTAAAAAGTCTTCTCGGTTTGGTCATAAAAAAAAAAAAAGGCAACAGATTTTAAACTCTGCAAAATATGAAGAGGCAACACATTTAATAATTACATAGGTATTGTCAAATCAACTGTTAGTATTCCAAAAATATTTCCTCACCTGCCGATATTAAATTACTATCAATACAAAATTACAAATGCTATAAATCAAAGACATCACATCTATCTTCAGATTTTGCAGAGCTTTAGGCTGAAGTTAACCCTGCAAAGAACCCATTGAAAAAGTGAGGTGGCAAAGTGATGTATTTATATTTTTTTTCTTGCTTATTTGGATTGCCAATTTACAAGTAATGCAAATTGGCAATGAGTTTTACTAAATATACTTCCTAAATTTTATTTCCTTATGTGGCGGATTTTGATAAGTTATTTTTTCATGTGGATCCCAATACAAGTGTCTACATCAATGTTGTTGTGTATGAAAGTACAAATTGAGAGTACAAAATGGGAGTACATGTAGCATTTTTCATTGGCAATCCATTTGCATAGTACAAAGCTGCTGCAACAGCTTTGTACCTTTTTTTTGTAATTTTTTTTTATTTTATTTATATCCTTTTGTTTGTTTTCTTTTCTTTTCTATTTTATTTCTTTATTAATGTTCTAGAATGATGTGATATTGGGGTTCACTTTTAAAAGAAGATTAGATTTATATGGATGTAATGTAAATAGTAAATGATTTGCAAATTAGATGATGTGGAAGTTGGACTCATTTTTAAGGATGAGAGAGATTTACAGGGATAATGTTAGCCTTAGATGTATAAATGAATAAATGAATGGTGCGCCGCGGTCGCCGAACTCAAGGGCAACCGAAGGGAGCCAAACAATCCGACAAATTAAAATGCTTGGCTTTGTTGAGCTAGTCTGGGTTTTCACTGCTGGAATCCAACGAACTGATATGCTAGAACAAGGGAGCAGTTGGAGACATTGGCGGTCGCCGAGGGAAGCGGAGTGGCGCTCGCCGGTGGCACTTCTAGCAATCAAGGTGAGAGTATGAGAGACAGAGAAGTGAGAGTCAGAGGGTGAGAAGTTGAGAGGCTGAGAGTGTGAGATCAGAGGTTGAGAGTGTGAGAAGCGAGAGGGTGAGAGTCTCCTCTCGCTTTCTATTTGTATTTTTTCCTTATTTTTGTGATATGTTGTTCTAAACTTCTGATTCAGTTAGTCAAAACCTAAATACATTTGTTTTTTTCCAGAAAATTTTAGTTTTAAAACTATTTAGGAGCTTCTCTTTCAGTTTGAGATTAGGGTTTCTGCAACTGTTCAGCAATGGGGAAGGGAACGTGGAGCTTTGGAAAGAGGACAAACAAGACCCACACTCTCTGTGTGAGGTCTAGCTGTCGCAGTTTCCATCTCCAAAAGAGTCGCTGCTCGGCTTATGCTTACCCAGGCGTCTGCAAGAGGACATATAACTGGAGCATGAAGGCGATCCGTAGTAAGACCACTGGAACTGGCCGCATGAGGTATCTCTGCCATGTGCGTGTCGATTCTAGACCAACTTTAGAGAAGGTACAGTTTTACCGTTTCATTCTTATATTTAAAAATTAATGATGCATTTGACAGTCATTTCCAAGCTTCTGGGTGGAAAAAATTTGCCAATTGAAGTGACTTGATTGATTAGGTACTAAAGCAGCTCCAAGGAAGAAGGCAGCATCAGCTTCTGCTTGAAGTTCTTTGAGGGTGAATCTATGAAGGTTTAACTTTACCACCTACCTAGCTTTCTCTAGAGTATTAGTTGATACTACAATCAATATATTTTGGTGCTCAGTTCTAATGCTGTAGTATGATTAATTCCATATGTAATCTTACTTCTACAAAATAATTTGTAAGGAAATTCATATATATATATATATATATATATATATATATATATATATATATATATATATATATATATATATATAATATATTACAAATCTAGAAAAATATGCAGTGTTGAGTATTACTTACAAGTCTGCCCATCATTCTGTATATACTATACACAGGGCAATACTAAGTAAATTGTTACCAATAATTCATTATTAAGCGAAGTAAACTTAAAGAACTATATTGACACTTATCAGAAATTCAAAGGTTGGTACCCAAAAAATATTACAAATTTATACTTTAAACTATATAAGATTCATAGTTGGAAAATAATGATACAAAATATCAGAACTTGAAGACATATCTGATACATCATTTTACTCAAGGTAGTTATGATATATATGCAGCAACCTTTCAAATTCCAACACATTTAAATCTCAATGTAGTTAATAAATTATAGCTTAAAAAAAACTCAAAAATATATTAGAGACTAATACAGCTCTATTGTGTATTTACACTTGGACGGGAAAAATTTGGCTCTATTGTGAATCCCTAGGTGTGTGGCTATTTTATATAGTAAGATAAGATTACATATAGAAACGATAATATATAAAATTTATATTATTTTTAATTTATATATGGCGTTTGTTAAAAATTTATAATTTTGTATATAAATTACAAAGTAAATATTTAAAATACTATAAGTAATGCTTTGTACCGGTATTTTTATTTTTTTTGAAGAGTACCGGTATTTTTATATGTAGTTAGTTACTATTAGAACACAAAATTTGTTCAAAATGTATAATATTGTAATTGTTTTCCTTTGCAGTGATCTGTATTGAACATTAAATGATCAATTGTTAAATAATTAATGTAATTAGATCAAATACATTTTAATCACTTTGTTTTTGCAGAAAATAAAATTCTGTCAAGTATTAAGATAAGTAGAGGTTTAAACGACAAACGACAAATTACATTGTTGTTTACCATGAAGTATTTAATAATATTTAATATTTGTTATTTAAATCTACAATCTACAAATCTAATAATAGTCAAGAGTAAATACCTAAAATGGTCCCTCGACTATAGCTAAATTCACAAATTGGTCATTGACTTTCAATTTTAACCAATTAAGTCCTTAACTTTAGGGATGGCAACGGGGCGGGGCGGGGGCGGGGAGTATACTCCCGTCCCCGTCCCCATCCCCGTCCCCGACGGGGAATTGAAAATACTCCCCATCCCCGTCCCCGCGGGAAATTAAGCGGGGACGGGAATTCCCCATTCCCCGTCAACTTCTAGTCAAAATGTTAAATAATTGTAAATTTTAATAATAAAAAAATTTAAAATTTAACTTCTGTTTCAAAATTTAAAATACTAAGTATATACATATATAGAGAGTATATATACTGCCTAATATAGACAGTACATTAATTATTTACTAAACTTGTATTATTATTATATATATAAACATACAATACGTTGTACAGTGGCGACATAGTTATATATAGAGTTAATACCCAAAATCGTCCTCGACTATAGTGGTTTTTCTCAATTTCGTCCTAAACGACTTTGGTGACCTAATATCGTCCCAGACTTTTGTGTTTCGCTCAATTTAGTCCTAGACTTTTGTGTTTTTGCTCAATTTAGTCCCTAATTTGTTATTCTGTCCATTTGGTGTTAAATAAATAGACAACTCAGTAATTTTAAGATTAGCATCTCTTTACTCATAGACATGTGAACTGCGAAATTTTTTTTTTTTTTTTTACAAATTACTCCCAGAATTACTCCTAAAACTGCGAATATAAAATTTGATTTGCAGGTCCGGGAGTAATTCTGGGTGTAATTCGTACAAGAAAGAGGAATTTCGCACTTCACAAGTTGAAAGTAAAGAGAGACCAATATTGACATTACTGAATTGTCCCTTAATTTAACACCAATTTGACGGAATAACAAATGGAGGACTAAATTGAGCGAAACACAAAAGTCTGGGACGATATTAGGTCACCAAAGTCGTTTAGGACGAAATTGAGAAAAACCACTATAGTCGAGGACGATTTTGGGTATTAACTCGTTATATATATATATATATATATATATATATATATATATATATATATATATATATATATATATATATATAATACAATGCATTAATTAATTACTACCACTTATATTAGTTATACATACAGTACAGTGGCGACATAATTATAGTTATATATAATTGTTTGGGGACGGGGCGGGGCGGGGCGGGGAGGGGTATCCCCATCCCCGTCCCCGTCCCCGACGGGGAATCACATATATTCCCCGTCCCCGTCCCCGTTCCCCGAAAAATTTCCCCATCCCCGTCTCTATCGGGGCGGGGAACGGGGATCCCCGTCGGGTGCGGGGCACATTGCCATCCCTACTTAACTTTGCAATTTTGACACGATTTGGTCCTCCATCTATTTGACCATTTGTTGACCGTGATCGACGATTTCCAAAAGAACCTTCAGTTCTCGTCGGAGCATGTGGAGGCCTCCAGGATGACGTTGCACCGGTTCGGAAACACGTCGTCTTCTTCGCTCTGGTACGAACTCAACTACATTGAATCCAAAGGGAGGATGAAGAAAGGCGACCGGATTTGGTAGATTGCTTTCGGCAATGGATTAAAATGTAACAGTGCAGTCTGGAAATGCAACCGGAACCTTAAAAACTCGACGATGGACCATGAAATTACATATATATCCTCAAAAATCACAGTCAACAAACAGTCAAATAGACAGAGTACCAAATTGTGTTAAAATTGCAAAGTTAAGGACTTAATTGGTTAAAATTGAAAGTCGAGGACCAATTTGTGAATTTAGCTATAGTCGAGGGACCATTTTGGGTATTTACTCAATAGTCAATAATGTTAGGCCTTTAACTTGAACCAAAAAAATGTCGGTAGTAGTTGTTTCTTAAAATGAATGGTTCATATTATTTTGATTTTAGTATTTTTTTAAATAATTTTTCTTATTTACCCTCTATTATATTATTTTCTTCCCTTAAATAACCCTAAACTCCGCTAGTATAAACTTTAGTAACAGAATATTCCGTTAACTATTTATTATTCTTAACATACTCATTAACTTATATAACAAAGGTCTTAGGTTCGAACCCAATCCCAATTAGAGTTGACATAATTGTTAAACATATATTATGAATATGTTAAAATGTATCAAAAAAAAAAAAATATAATATAAAATTTAACATAAACTTTGATCAAATAGTTAGTCCGATTAAATACATAGCATTCAAAGTTGAGCATCAAAGATTATAAATCAGGAACTTTAAAAATCATTTGATTTTCTTAATTTTTTTTTTTAAAAAAAAAACAAATTTAGGTTAAGTTTTTTTTTTATGCGTTTAATTAATCCTCTTTTTATTATTTAGAACAAAACTTAATATTTCAATTATGCTTTTGCATTATCGGAATGATTTAGGTCATTGTGGTATTAATATTCTTTGTATTTTTTTTTATAATGGTACAATTGTACATTACTTTACAAATATTATACTATTATTTTTTTTTATTTGAAAAAATTGTTCTTACATCATTGTTAGACCTACGCGCGGCCTAACTACAAAGTTGTTGATCATAAATACAATTACACATGGACTCTAAAACCAGTAAAACGGTAGAACCATTTTCCAAATAATTGACAATGTTAACATTCTACTAGCTCCAATTGAACAAGTTTACACATCATAATTTTATAAATGCATGAAAACTTCTAAAGAAATTTGTAAGTTAATTTTTACTATATCATTATAGCAATATCTATTGTAACTATATATTTTGAATTATTTATTATCATCCTCTATTGACAGCAATTGTAGCAATTATCATTGACAAACTCTCAAAATAATTTGTCTCAACAAGGAATGGAAATTTAAAAAAATCATTGATTTCATTATTGTTGATGAAAAGTATGTACGACACTTTATTACTCTTATTAAATTAAATAAATTAGTAGCTACAACAAAAAATAATACATATGCATTTAATTAATTTAGAATTAGATGTCTATAATGCTTTATTTAAAAAAAATTATTCATTATAAAAAAATTTAAAAGAAATATAATTTCATTAGTTATATTATCTTTATTTTTTACAATTCAAAGATTCCGTACCTTCAAATTTATTAATTTATTATATTCACTACATTGTCCATTGTCTTCTTTTTACATTATCTTGTAATTAAATATCAAAGTTATGGTTTCAAAAAAATATCAAAGTTATAATATAAAACATGTTATATATATTTATTTACCAAATATTTTATACAAATATAATAAATATTAATATTTTGTTCATCAATACTCTCACATGATAACCTACGACACACATCTCACAACACATGAAACATGTAGGGGAAAAACTACCACTATTAAATATTAATAGGTGTTTGTAAGATAAAGAGTTCATATTACAACTAAAATCTCAGTCATATACATAGCAAGACAAATCTAAAACTTCCTACACCATAATCCCATTGCATGATGAATCCCCTCTATACTGCCACCAGTAACCTGATTGCATATAACACACTACCAATAATAAAAAAAAAAAAAATAGAGGACATGTACAGAAGATGAAAACAATGACAATGCTATCCAAAAGAGAATTAAGAAGAATTAGAGAAATTTAAACCAAAAGTAGTATTTATTTAGACTATCGCTTTATGACTAAGTATTTAGACTAGCGTTATTACAAAGTTGCAAACATTTATTTTAGTGACAATTATAATCATTCTCTCATATATTATTTTGAATGAGTTAATACCATCCGAGGTCCTCCGAGTATAGTGGTTTTGCCACGTTTAGTCCTAAACTTTCAAATTGACCATCTGTGGTCCTTCGACTTTCAAATTTAACCATCCGTGGTCCAAGTTAACCACCCATGGTCCTTCAACTATTAAATTTTAACCAACCATGGTCCTTTTAAGAGGACCACGACTGGTTAAATTTTGAAACTTGAAGGACCATGGGTGGTTAACTTGGACCACGAATGGTTAAATTTGAAAGTCGAAGGACCACAAATGGTCAATTTGAAAGTTTAGGACTAAACGTGGCAAAACCACTATACTCGGAGGACCTCAGATGGTATTAACTCTATTTTGAATTTATATACTTTAAATTACCGATTTAAATAAACAAATTCAACATTTATTTACCTATGCATAAACATCTCCAATATAATATTGCATTGATATACTATGAAATACTTATTTAAAAATAATCATTGAGCATTATCCCATTCACGCAAAGCATGTAAAAATACTAGTAATGTAATATAGAATGCCAGCTAGTAGTGTTTTTTTTTTATTCATTAAGATCTTCTTCATATTCTCTTTTGTTCTTCAAATATATTCAACTTAATTGGTGTGTAATAAATAAATTCATTTTGGATAATTGAAATGCTACAAACAAATTTTCAAATCTTATTCGTGCATCGCACGAGACAATTACTAGTATAATAATAAATAGTTAAGAGAATATTTCGTTACTATAGAATGTATGGAAAAATAGTTAACAGAATATTTTATTACTACAGAATGTCAGAATGTATGGGTATTTAGAAAAAATAAATGATATGATAGAGGGTAAAGTAAAAAAAATTTTTAAAAAAAATTACTAAATCAAAATAATATGAACCGTCGATTTCAACAAATTTACACCAACATTTTTTTAGTTCCCATTAAGAACCTAACTTTATTGGATCTTATTTTGTTTGTGGATGTAGAGACAAAAGATAATATGATTTTACCATGTTATTAAATTTTAATACAACAATGCTTTGTAAGCGATCATTTCAACATAAGTACTCAATCTCCACAACCAATGGCAGAATAGAGACAAGTAATGAATTCCAACCATAGTTTAGTGGCATAAGTGTTAGACTATCAAAAGAAAATCACAAGTTCAATTGTCACACATACAATGGTAGATAAAAACACAATTCTGGGAACCATGATTTTTCTAAGTTACAACGAAGACCATATCAAATTATTGAGTACAAGTAAACTTGTTTACGGTTTCATATACCATAACCTGCAAAATGTAGGTAAATAGAAGCCAACTTGTAAGCCATATATGAAGTACACAAAATCTATCTTCCTAATAGTGCAACACGATCCTTCTGTACTGCCTGTGACAAGTTGATGTCGAAGAGCTCACATCGAATCGGAATCTCCATTTCGTAGAAAGGATTCTTCAAAACGGTATACAATTCGTAGATATATTTTAAGAGCCGTTTCTTTTTGTCAAAAAAACAAAAAAAAAGTGAGTATCATTTTACATAAACTATTGTTGCTCAAACTAAAAGAGTTACGAGAAAACATCTCTGTTGAGATATCATTTCTAGCAAAGGTACTCAAAATCATAGGTTGCAGGTTTATGGTTTGCAAGGAGAAGCTTTGTTGGATGCACAAAACGTCCCTTCACACACTACTGGAAATTCTGAAATTTTCAACCACATAAAAGTGATCTTAAAAAGTCTCATCTTTTGAGATTTTTTTTTTCTTTCTTTCTTTCCTTTTTTTTTTTTTTTTTTTTTTTTTTACTTGAGTAATGAGGTACCTGACACCAATTATAGGTCATTGCCGAGGGGATTCTGATATCAATAATGAGGTACAGTACGTGGTTAGTTAAGTAAGTTAACTCTAGCACTGTTATTTAGTTTCACATAATTCTTTTTCAATAAAATGCCCACATGCAAGCCTAAGAGCAAAGTTCAAAATTTTAGCTGCATTAAAGCCTTCAGATTTCGGACACAATAATTAATCCCCTCACTAAATTGCTCCATTTCCAAATTTCAAAGCTAAGAATTGAACTCTTGACCTTTGGTTAAGAATGGATGAGTCCCATTCGACTCAACCACAACTTCCAGGTTATTATGCAGTATCTAAAATAAAAACATAATAAGTCTCAATCAAAGTTATATCCCTCATTTATGTGGTCAAAGTACCTGCTAGGTTCCTGTACTGTAGCATTTTGTTCAATTTAGTCCCTGTACCTTAATTTTGGTCAATTTAATCCCTGTACTTTAAGATTTAGAACAATTAAGGACAATACTTAACACCGTTAACTTTTTTCGTTAAATTTGTCCACGTGGCGTTGGATTTGCCATGTCAGATTGTTTGATGTGGCATTGCCATGTCAAATTCTGTGATGTGGCATAAAACAATATATTTTTCGAACTAAAAAAGAGTAAGTTTCGAACCCATGACCTTTAAGCTAGAAAATGAAAACTCCACCACAAAGCTATACATTAATCCTGTTATATAATAGTTAAAATTTGTAATAATAGTAATTTGTCTACACGTGGGCACCAAGTTCTCCACCACCAAGCTGTCCAGCAAAACGCATAAATTTTTTCACTAGAAAGCAAAATAATAATAATAATAATAAATAAATAAATAAATAAATAATTTGTCTTACTATTTAAGATGTTATGCTCTCAACACCTTGTCAAACAGTCATTTTTAGCCCATAAATTGTGTAAAAGTTCATGATTTTATTTATTTATTTATTTGCTTTCTAGTGCAAAAATTTATGCGTTTTGCAGGACAGCTTGGTAGTGGAGAACTTGGTGCCCACGTGTAGACAAATTACTATTATTACAAATTTTAACTATTATATAACAAGATTAATGTATAGCTTGGTGGTGGAGTCTTCATTTTCTAGCCTAAAGGTCATGGGTTCAAAACTTACTCTTTTTAGTTTGAAAAATATATTGTTTTATGCCACGTCACAGAATTTGACATGGCAATGCCACATCACACAATCTGACATGGAAAATCCAACGCCATGTGGACAAACTTAACGGAAAAAGTTAACGGTGTTAAGTATTGTCCTTAATTGTTCTAAATCTTAAAGTATAGGGATTAAATTGAACAAAATTAAGGTACATGGACTAAATTGAACAAAATGCTACAGTACAGGGACCTAGCATGTACTTTGACCCATTTATGTCCATGTTTTTAATGCTAATCATTTTGTACATTGTGCTTTTAGAGTTGTACAATATAATTTTTTGGACAAAAATACCCCTACCGTTATAACTTCCGTTATCTTTTTCATTATTGTTAGGGCATGCATCCACCATATATTTTCTTATATTCTTTAATGATAATAACATTTGTAAACATTATATTGGATTATTATAATAAATAAATTTAATTTCATATAATTTTAATTAGTAGAAATTTGTTAGTTATTTTTAAAAATATAAATATTGGACATATGTTTTTGCGTCGCGCATAGAAAAAACTAGTTCAATAATACGTATTAACCATAAGTCACACATTTAGTCCAAAACAACTTTCAAAGATGTCAGAGCATTAGCAACAAATCCAAAAGGCTCATATCCCATAAACCTTAGACAAACAAGGTAAGGAAAAATACGAGTTAATACCATCTAAGGACCTTCGAGTATAATGGTTTTGCCACGTTTAGTCCTAAGCTTTCAAATTTACCATTTGTGGTCCTTCGACTTTCAAATTTAACCATTCGTGGTCCTAGTTCACCACCCATGGTCCTTCAAGTTTCGAAATATAACCAGTCGCGGTCCTCTTGAAAGGACCATGGTTGGTTAAAATTTGATAGTTGAAGGACCATGAGTGGTTAACTTGGACCACGAATGGTTAAATTTGAAAGTCGAAGGACCACAGATGGTCAATTTGAAAGTTTAGGACTAAACGTGACAAAACCACTATACTCGGAGGACCTCAGATGGTATTAACTCGGAAAAATACTAAGTGGATGTTTGGTTCATGGAAAATGTTTTCCAAAGGAAAGCATTTTCCTTAAAGCGAAGGAAAATGTTGTTTTCTAGTGTTTGGTTCATGGAATTCATTTTTCATTGGAAAATGAATTCTTCAAATTTGAGGAAAACAAAATCCTTGGTTGGACCAAGGATTTTGTTTTTCATGGAAGATGGGAAGAAAAAGTGAATAGATTGCCTATTTTACCCTTGCTTTCTTTTTTAATTATATTACTTTTATTAATTTGTAGGGGCATATGTAGGTCTTTATATTCATTATTCCTTATCATTCCAAATCTAACCAAACAATAGAATTAGTATTTCCAGAAATTCTTTTTCCACCAATTAAATAATGGAATTTACCTTCCTAGTAATTGTTTTTCCATGAAATTCTAATTCCACTTCCCTTAAAATATTTTCCACGAACCAAACGAGCCCTAAGAGAAAATATAAGGTGAGGGAAATTTGTGGGAACTGACATGAGAGAATTTAAGAGGACAGAAATATTTGCTAATGAACGTACCCATATTGTGTAAATTGATCATTTTACCAACACACTTCATCAATCAAATAATAGTGTCACTTTTCCCCTCCCGCCTATCTCATGTCAACAAAAAATTAAAAATGTAAAATCAACTATAAGAACTCACAGGGCGTTTGGTTGGAAGGTGAGAATTAGGAGGGAAAGGAATTGTAACTCCGTGGGAAAAGAATAAGGTGAAATTCAAATTACATTTTTTTGATAAGCAGGAATAGAATAGAATGGTTGGGAATTGAAAAGAAAGAAGTGAATAAAGACTAAAATATAATTGTATAATAATAATAACAAGGGCAAAATAGTAATTCACTATGGAATTAACGTTTAATGGTCCAAGGGAATTGCAATTTCACGGAATGAATAAGAAAATTTTCTTACATTTGAGGTTAGTTTCATTTCACTAGTAGCATCACCTTGACTTGTATGTAAATAAACAATAAATGAATTAAAATGCAGAATGGGGTAACAACCTTTTCTTAATTGAAACAAGTCAAAATTGATTCATATATATAGCACAGATCATCACCAACCAATATCCATCTCTGTGCAATAAAATAGTTAAGGTGTCACACAATTACTCATTAATGGAAACTATAATGAGCAGAGAATTGCAACAAGAAAGCTGTAACAAGCAAGATCACCCTAACTAAAGCCGCATGCACCACATTCCATAGTTATCCATAAAAACTTAGTGGGTACGGGTAGATAATCAACACACTTTTCCGAATATGAAGCTACAGGCAATGAATGGATATACAAAGAGGTGATGTACTTGAAGCTTATATAGTGTTGCAGAGGGGAATCTGAATATCCAAAGGGTACTGTCAAAAATTAATAAAATCACAACCCGAATCGATTAGGGTAATGCAAACCTTTCACCAAAAACTAAGGATATCCTTCGCTTATATCCTTGTCACGAAGCAAAGATTTTTGTATTAGAGGAAGGATGATAATGTAAAGGGGCATAAATGTATTTTCATATCTTTTGTCTGTTGTAACTGCCACCATGGTATTTAAGTGGCAGTCTTCCTTTTCTTTGTAAGTCAACCAGATACACTTTTTCCTTTCCAGATGAATAACAGAACAAAGCTTTCCTCACCTGTTCTCTGCTTGTGACTTTACTTCCGATATGGTATCAGAGCTACGGCCGAGCTCGTACCTCGGCGCCGTGACCGGTGAGACAAGCCAAGAAGGACATGCAACGACACCAGTAGCTGGATCGCCGATTCGCACGTCCTCGACAACAACGCCGCAGAGGCATCTCAATCCACAGAGGAGATTTGCAATGGAAGACATAGAGGATCCATACTTCCTAAGCGCAAATGAAAATCCGTCTACGATTTTGGTCAGTCCGCCTCTAATTGGAAGCTCTAGCTATGCTTCCTGGTGCATTTCGATGAAAATCACCTTAGAAGTCAAAAACAAATGGTGTCTCATCGACGGCAGTCTTCCGGCACCGAACAGAGAAAGCAGCCGCTACGGAGCTTGGAGGCGTTGCAGTTTAATGGTGTGTTCGTGGATTTTCAAATCGGTACATTCTTCGATCGCTCAATCCATCATGCATTTGGACAAGGCAGCAGACGTCTGGGAGGATTTGAGAAGGCGATTCGCGCAATGTGACGCTCAGAAAATCTCCGCGCTACAAAGTGAGATCTACGGCTTAAAACAAGGTACTCTCTCTGTAAGTGACTATTATACTAAATGCAGAACTATGTGGGAACAGATGAATGCTTTAAGACCTATTCCTGTGTGCAAATGTGATCCGAAATGTGATCTCATTAGCGTAATTAGAAAAGAACGAGAAGTCGATCAGGTTATACGATTTCTTGAAGGGTTGAATGATGAGTATAATAGTCTGAAGTCTAATGTTCTTGTGCTTGAGCCACTGCCGGAAGTATACAAGATCTTTGTAATGGCAGAAAAAGTAGAGAGACAAATCAGTGTGTCGAACCTGAGCTTGAATAATGTGGAAATTAGCCAAGCCAATGCCATCCATAATACTCACTGTTCTACAGAAGAAATTGTTGCTGCTATGAACACTTATAATGGAAATGGAAAAAAGTATGTGAACAATGGAAGCAACAAGCCTAAGTGTACTTTCTGCGGGATGTCGGGGCACACCATTGACAAGTGCTATAAAAAGCACGGTTATCCCCCCCGGATGGGTGCCCGGTTACAAGTCTAAAATGAAGCAACAGAGTGCTGCACCTGTGATAAGTAATACAGCTGATTTGGGGATCTCTAATGATCAGTTCCAGAAGTTAATTATGGCTTTACAAAGTCAGATGGCACAATCTGCTGGTTCCAGTACTACAGCTGCTGTCTCATTGGCTCCAAAATTCACTGAGAATGATGAAGGCAAGTGTTCTATCTCTCAAGTTAACTTTCTTTCATTATGTGCTTCTAATTGGATACTAGATTCTGGTGCTACAGACCATATAGCTTGTTCTATTGAATGCTTTAATGATTATTATACTGTTGAAGGAGATGAAATTAGCTTACCAACTGGAACCCGTATTGCTGTTAGAAATAGAGGTAGTGTAAACCTTGGACACAACCTATGGCTAAGGGATGTTATGCATATTCCGTCATTCCAATTCAACATTGTGTCAGTAAGCAAATTGCTCAAGGACACATCTTATAGTTTAACTTTTTCTGCTGGACAGTGCATAATTCAGAAGCCTCATGGGACAACGATTGGTTTAGCTAAACAAGATAAGGGACTTTATTTTATGAAGACACTAATGGAATCTGCTACTCATCACAAGAGTTTGGTTATGCAATGTAATAGGATTGAGATTTGGCATAGACGATTGGGGCACTTTCCCATGAATAAGGTGCATTTGTTCAAAGAAACTCAGAATTTGTCTATAATAAATAAAGCTTGTGATGTGTGTCATTTAGCCAAACATAAGCGCTCTCGTTTCCCTATAAGTTCTTCATCCTCGAATGCTTGTTTTGAATTGATTCATGCGGATATATGGGGACCTTTCCCGGTGTGTTCAATGAAAGGAGAACCATATTTCTTGACTTTGGTGGACGATTATTCCCGATATACATGGCTACATTTGATGAAGAGGAAATCAGAGGTCAAAGAGCTACTGAAACAGTTTCATAGCTTTGTTTTCACACAGTTTGGGATCCTAATCAAGATGGTTAGAAGTGACAATGGACCCGAATTTGACTTGGCAGAATTTTTTGGTGAAAAGGGTATAGTCCATCAAAGATCATGTGTCAACACTCCCCAACAAAACGCCGTGGTTGAAAGGAAGCATCAACATATTCTCAATGTTGCAAGAACCTTGCGCTTCCAAGCCCATCTTCCCTTAGATTTTTGGGGGCAATGTGTTATGCATGCCGTATATATCATCAATCGTATTCCATCTCCAGTAATTGAAGTGTTAAGTCCTTATTGCAAGCTGTATGGTAAGGATCCTATCCTCAAATTACTCAAAGTTTTTGGTTGTCTATGCTTTGCCTCCACATTGCCTCATACCAGGAACAAAATGGAAGCCCGAGGACGAAAATGTATATTCGTTGGTATACCGGCCAACGTGAAGGGATACATGTTATATGATTTGCATGATAATACCATTTTTGTGTCACGGGATGTAGTTTTCTATGAGCAGGAATTTCCCTTCTCTGAGCAGTCTACTAAAACAATGCCACAATTGTTCAATCCTCCGCTGCCAAATATCTCTACATCAACACTAATGGACTGTGATGAGCCAAGTAGCTCAATGACTGGTCATAGGCACATCCCAGAGGACTCTCCTATCGACAATTGATCACATCCTTTTCTTCTTAATGAAGCACAAGGCCCTATTGTTGATCAGTTACCATTTGAGATTGCCACTGATGAAGTCCAAGATGCATCTACTCGTGAGGCAGAGGCTACCACTGGTCCTCCTATTCCTTTGAGACGGTCGAACAGGGATAGGCGTATGCCTAGCAAGTTACAGCAATATTATTGTGATATGATACAAAGACAAGGTTCATCGCCTCACATTCTGTCAAAAGTTATCTCATGTGATCATCTAACTCCTTTGCATAAAGGTTTTACCTTGTCTGTCACATCTATAACAGAGCCTCGTACATACAACCAGGCTATCAAAGAAGAGTGCTGGAGAAATGCAATGAAGGAAGAAATTACAGCTTTACAAAACAACAACACGTGGCAGCTAACAGATTTACCGGTTGGGAAAATACCTATAGGTTATAAATGGGTATACAAAGTCAAGCTCAAAGCAGATGGTACAGTTGAACGCTATAAGGCTAGATTGGTGGCAAAAGGCTATACACAACAGCTAGGGGTGGATTACATCGAGACCTTCTCCCCGGTAGCAAGGATAACCACCATTCGGACCTTCTTAGCCGTGGCTGCATCTAATGCGTGGCATATCCACCAATTAGATATAAATAACGCATTCTTACATGGAGACTTAGAGGAAGATGTTTACATGATTCTTCCACCCGGTTTTCAAGGAGAAAAGCCGAATCAAGTATGTCAGTTGCTGAGATCACTATATGGCCTTAAGCAAGCGAGTAGACAATGGAATGCCAAACTCACCGCTGCCCTCTTGCGTGTTGGTTTCAATCAATCTGCTGCTGATCCATCTCTGTTCACTAGGGGCACTGGCAGTAGATATATTGCTCTTTTGGTTTACGTCGACGATATCCTTGTAGCAAGCAGTGAGCTGTCTCTTATTCAAGAACTCAAGCACTTATTGGACAAAGCGTTCAAGATCAAAGACTTGGGGGTCTTAGGCTATTTCTTAGGTATTGAAGCCAAAGCTAGCACTAATGGGTTGAACCTATGCCAAAGAAAATATGCACTCGACATTCTAAATGATGCCGGTTTCATTGATTGCAAGCCGGTGAACACTCCAATGGTTTCGGGATCCCAATTGCTACAAGAAGATGGTACACCCTAAGTGATCCAGGCAGTTACCGTAGATTGATTGGTAGGTTTCTATATCTCACGGCAACAAGGCCGGACATCACCTATGCCGTTCATCGACTTAGCCTGTTTGTTAGTTCCTCGACTGATAAGCACATGGCTGTTGCACATCGCATACTCCGCTATATCAAAGGAACTCCCGGACAAGGGATCTTTTATCCAGCTTCAACCACTCTTTCTCTCAAAGCCTTTTCTGATTCAGACTGGGCCGCATGCGCTGACACTCGCAAATCCGTCACAGGCTACTACATATTTCTCGGTTCTTCTCTCATCTCGTGGAAGTCAAAGAAACAAGCAACCGTATCCAAATCCTCAACCGAGGCAGAATATCGGGCTCTTGCAACCACTGTTTGTGAATTACAGTGGCTTACTTCATTACTTCAGGATTTGCACATAACTTTAAGTGATCCTGCTGCCATTTATTGCGACAACAAGTCCGCCATCGCAATTGCTGAGAATAGTTTCTTTCACGAAAGAACTAAACACTTCGAGATTGACTGTCATGTTGTGCGAGAAAGGATCACTCGAGGGTTGGTCAAGTTACTGTCCGTCACCACTCTCAACCAGGTTGCAGATGGCTTCACCAAGCCTCTCCCGATTTCTTAGTTCGAAATTTTTGTGTCTAAGCTGGGTGTTCAAAATTTACACACTCCATCTTACGGGGGGTATTAGAAGAAGGATGATAATGTAAAGGGGCATAAATGTATTTTCATATCTTTTGTCTGTTGTAACTGCCACCATGGTATTTAAGTGGCAGTCTTCCTTTTCTTTGTAAGTCAACCAGATACACTTTTTCCTTTCCAGATGAATAACAGAACAAAGCTTTCCTCACCTGTTCTCTGCTTGTGACTTTACTTCCGATATTTTGTCAGCGCAAGCCCAGCAACGATGCTCAATAATCGTTATGCCATGGAACCGTGTTCACCATCCATGGTGAACACGGTCCCAACGGTGTTAGTTCACCGTTATCTTCTTTCTTTTTTTTTTCTTTTTTTTTTTAAATTAATCGCGTGACTTTTCTTCTTCATTTTCACATTTCGCGGTTTCACTTTAATTTGAGGTGAGCAATGATTTCGGACATTCATAAATTATGAATCCATGCCTGCACATTCACTTTGGAACCATGCCTAGTTGCCTACACATTCCCGTCCGAAACCATGGCTGCTCCTCTGTAGCGCAAGCTTCTTCAACATTCATAAATTATGAATTTTCTATTATGAAATTATGAATTTTTTGTTATGAGATTATGAATTTTCTGTTATGAGATTATGAATTTAGTGACTAAATTCATAATCTCATAACAGAAAATTCATAATTTAATAAATGTTTTTCTTTTATGCGATTATTAATTTTCTGTTATGAGATTATGAATTTACAGTACACTCATAATCTCATAACAAAAAATTCATAATCTGACCAAACGCGCGCCGTTAACACCACATTAGCGAATTTTTTTTTTTTTTTTTAAAGTAAAAACGGCGCCGTTTGGACCCCCGTTCACCATTCATGGTGAACACGTTTCCAGGGCATAATTTGATGCTCAATGCATCAGATATCCTTCACTTATACGAGTAATGTCCTTTATTTTTGCAGGCCAACCTGACAAAAGAACCCAATTTAGTCATCAATTATAGTAATTTTTCTCGATTTAATTTTAACTATTTTTTTTCGGTAATTTTACTTTTATATTAATATACAATTTAGTGCCCTCAACAATTACAATGTTGTATCTATTCATATACTTTCTCAACCTACTGAAACACAAAATAAATAATAACACCTCCACTGAGACTCAAACTTACAACCTTCCAAATGAAAGTCCAACCCAGATACCATTAGACCACATAGTCCTGGTACCAGTTGATGACTTAATTAGGTAAACCATCAAAATCGATGACCTTATTAAGAACAAAAAAACGTATATAACTAAATTAAGAAAAATCACTATAATCGATGCCTAAATTAGGTAATAACTCAAATTAAATATGATAAATGGGTTAATTATTAGGCAATTGGTATACAATGGACATCTTCCACACAACTGATCCAAAATAATGACATATCTTTGAATGAAAATAAATAGCAGTCATTATATTATGTGGCGTGTTCATTTTCTTTTATAGTGATGTTTTAATGAAATTGAATAACATGTCTCACATATTAAGTGTATATTGTCAAATGAAATTGTAGTTGAATTAGATAGATATTTAGTAGTGCTGTAATGAAACTATCACGTGTATAAAATGAAACTAAATAGCATATCTCACATATTAAGGGTCTGTTTTGAAACTTGAAAAAAAAAATTAGAAAATAATTTCTAGAAAATGACTCATTTTCATAAAATAATTGATTTTTTAATGTTTGGTTGAAAGTAATAAAAAAAAAATCATTTTAAAAAAAAAAAGGAAAATGAACAATATATTAGGCATCAATAATCAAATGTTGAATACAAGAAAGAATAGAATAAAACCAACTACGGGGACCAGACTGAGAACTAGTACCCTAGCCAAAGCGTGAGCAAGCTTATTCGCTGATCTACGAATAAAACGAAATGACACCACATCAAAATAAGTCGTTTTAAGCTCTGACATTCCCTGATTACACAGCCAGCATAGGAATTATTTGGTGAAGCAGACTCAAGTAACAAACACACCATCTAACAGTTAGAATAAACAAATAATCTCCGCCAACCGCATCCCATAACCCATGAAAGAGCTTCCTTAACCGCCATTGCCTCGGCCAAATGTGGATCATAGAGATATTTGACAATTGTATTTGTTGGATAATAAGGTGGAAAAATCCCCAAATAATAATCCTACGGAAAGATTATTATTATATGGGAAAAACAGAAAAAACTGGGTAAAGGTTAGCACGAGTTTGAACACAATGTTCTTTTCCTTAAAACCTTATTTGCTACCTCCCACAAGTGCTATGAGCGTTGTAGCCTAGGTTTCCCAGGATAAAACGTGCTACGATTCTTTGTTTAAGCACCCAAACAAAGAACCCGGCAAACAAAGCAAGGCAAGAACACAGTTTGCTAAAGAAGAGAGTAGAAGCAGAGTGTTTGGAAGCAAAAACCTTGTTGTGTGTAAAATGCTATTGCTCTACCTCTCTTTATATAGGGCTACGAGAGTGCATCTCACGTGCTGTGGTGCAACCTGAGAATGCACCTCTCGTGTTCACCATTGCACGAGAGTCGTGCTCTCAGTGTACCACAACCTCCATGCTATACAATTCTACAAGCTCCAAAAGAACTCTTGTATAAAAGGGGGGCAAATCCTCTTTTCAAACCAATGTGGGACAAAGCTCACTTTTTCCGATCCCTTCATTTCCCAACTCAAATGGGTCTACTTTGAGAATCAATATCTCATTCACCCATTATCCGTTTTGAGCGTACAATATATCAATCTCTTCGTCTCACTACGAAGAACCCGAATCCACTTTGACCCGACCCAAATCGGAAGTGGACTCCACTGATAATTGTACCACAAAATAGCCACTTAATATGCCATTTTAAGCTATTTTTTCCAACAATCCCCCACATGAATGAAAAATTGATTTTCGGGGTATTTTTAAAATCGGAAACAACTGTGTTCAATGGTTGATCCCTACATAGGATAGGTAGGGTCATTCCCTTTGAACCTTCCCTCGTGAAGATACATTTACTCTACTGGCTGTACGGTAGAATGCCACATAGGTACCTCATAAAGGTAGTGTCTTTGAACCGACTGCCGTATGTGTAGACGATGACATATCTCACACAGGAACCTCCCAACCAAGCTTTGTTCTCATGACTTTGCCCATTTTGGTCGTGGGCCACCATTCCTGGTTCTGCAAGAGTTTGTGAAGAATTGTGCCCATCAATTCGCCTTTGAAGCGACCCCCACTTCTCTCTTACATAGGTGATTCTTTTCCGAGTATCCCGCATACTCACACATGTCAACCGACATTCGAATCACTAAAGCATTTAACATGCTAACCTTGTGCAGGAGCCACTGTTTCTAACGAGGAGTGGTAGGGAATCCGAGACCCCCACAGTGACACGCTCCGTTCCATAATTTAGTTGTCTCATTGAACCTAGGTGCCAGTTAGGTTGGGTGTCCACTATAGACCTTTATACCAAGGGCTTTAAACACATTCCTCATCTCAATTTCTCCACAGCTACTCTACATAACCCTTTGGTTAGCGGATCCGCTATATTGTCTTTTGACTTTACGTAGTCAATCGAGACAACACCAGTTGTGAGAAGTTGTCTAATGGTATTATGTCTACGACGCACATGTCTAGACTTACCATTATTCATATGATTCTGTATTCTTCCAATTGCGGCTTGACTATCACAATGCACACACATTGGAGGTACAGGTCTTTCCCAATTAGGAATATCCTCTATAAAATGGCGTAGCCATTCAACCTCTTCACAACATTTGTCCAAGGCTATCAGCTCAGATTCCATCGTGGATCTAGCTATCACGGTCTGTTTAGAGGATTTCCATGCAACGGCTGCACCGGCTAGTGTAAACACGTAGCCACTCGTGGACTTAGAGTCCTTAATATCAGATATCCGGCTAGTGTCGCTATACCCTTAAAGTACAGCAGGATATCTGCCATAGTGCAGTCCAAGGTCTCGAGTATACCTTAAGTATCTCAGAACCTTCACTATTGTCGTCCAGTGTATGGCACCAGGGTTACTCGTATATCAACTGAGTTTACTAACCACAAAGGCAATATCCGACCTAGTACAACTCATAAGATACATCAAACTACCAATAACCCGAGCATATTCTACTTGAGAAATACACTCCCCGTGGTTCTTGGTTAGATGAATTATGCGATCTAATGGCGTCCTAGTCCCTTGATGATTATCCTTGTTAAATTTTTCAAGGGTTTTATCAATATAATGTGATTGGCTCAACACCAGACCATCAGGTCTCCTAATGATTCTAATCCCGAGGATTAAATCAGTCAAACCCATATCCTTCATGTCAAATCTCGCATTTAACATGTTTTTGGTAGACTTGATCATCCGATCGTTACTACCAACGATAAGCATATCATCTACGTATAAACAAAGAATGACATAGCCGTCTATCGTTTCCTTAACGTAGACACATTTGTCACTTTCGTTTATTTTAAACCCATTAGTTAACATCGCATGGTCAAACATCTCGTGCCATTGCTTAGGCGCTTGTTTTAAACCATATAGTGATTTAACAAACTTACACACTTTCCTTTCTTGGCCCGGAACCACGAACCCTTCGGGTTGTTCCATATAGATTTCCTTATCTAATTCGCCATTTAGGAAAGCGGTTTTAACGTCCATTTGATGAACTTCCAGATTCCGCAACGCGGCTATGGCAAGTATCATCCTAATGGAGTTTATTCTCTTCACGGCAGAATACGTGTCAAAGTAATCAAGGCCCTCACGTTGCATGTAACCCTTGATTACAAGCCTAGCCTTATACTTCTCGATGGAACCATCGGGTTTCATCTTCATTTTAAAGACCCACTTGGATCCTAAGGGTTTACTACCCAGAGGAAGATCAACAAGTTCCCAAGTGTGATTTTGTAAAATAAAATCCACTTCACTTTTAATAGCCTCTTTCCACATTGGTCCTTCTGTAGAAGTCACGGCTTCTACATACGTTCGAGGCTCGTTTTCTATCAAACAAGTTAGAAAATCAGGTTCATTTTCTAGCGTGTGCTATCGTCGATAAATGTGATAAAATACACATAGCAATAACGTGTGCTATCGTCGATAAATGTGATAAAATATTTATTACCACTTCTCGTTTTATTGATCTAAAATCGCACAAATCACTATGGATTAATTCTAGTGGTTCAGTTTCCCTTTCAACCGATTTGAAAGGTACTTTCGTTAGTTTTGCCTCAATACAAATTTCACACTTGTGATATGTGTTAATTTGAAAATTAGGAATATGGTTCATGTTAATTAATCTACGTATAGAATTATAATTAACATGACCTAGTGTACCATGCCACAAATTGGAAGACTCAAGCAAGTAAACGAAAGTAACTTTGCTCTTATTCATGATAATAGGCATTACATTGAGCTTAAAAAGCCCATCAGTTAAATAACCTTTGCCTACAAACATTCCTAACTTAGACAAAACAATCTTGTCTGACTCGAACACCATGCGGAACCCATGCTTGTTCAGTAGTGAGCCAGACACCAGATTCTTTCTCAGCTCTGGAACATACAGCACGTTGTTCAACGTCAGTTCCTTCCCGGAAGTCATCTTCAGAACCACCTTGCCCACGCCTTCCACAGTAGACTGAGCAGAGTTTCCCTTCCAAACCTTCTCGCCCTCAACGGTCTCAAAGGTGTTGAACATTTCTCAGTTGCAACACAAATGCCTTGTTGCACCAGTGTCGATGAACCACTCTCGTGGGTTAGAGTCCATGAGATTCACCTCAGTCACCATAGCCGAAAGGCTAATCTCGACTTCCTTCTGACTGCTTTCCTCAACCATGTTGGCTTCAGAACTCTTGTTCTTCTTCTTTGGAACTTTGCATTCAGAGGACTTGTGGCCAGACTTGCCACAATTGAAGAATTTTCCATGAAACTTCTTCTTGGTAATGCCTTCATTCGGACCTAGCTTTTGCTTGTCCATCTTGTTCTTCTTGGAGCTTTTACCATGCTCCACAACATTGGCCTTAGCGCCAACAGTGACAGAATTTCTCCCATCAATCGTCCTGTTCCCCTCCTCAATTCGGAGTCGTTGGATCAGGTCCTCCAGGTTCATCTCCTTTCGCTTATGCTTAATGTAGCTCTTGAAGTCCTTCCACCATGGAGGTAGCAAGTGGATAACAGATCCCACTAGGAAGGCTTCACTCAATGTCATGCCCTCGTCACGGATTTCATCGAAGATTAATTGTAAATCTTCTACCTGACTTTGCACGGTTTTGGAATCAACCATTTTGAAGTCAAGGAATCGGCCAACCACAAATTTCTTTGCACCGGCATCCTCACTTTGGTATTTATCATCCAAGGCTTCCCACAGCGCTTTCACTGTGCCAATCTTGCGATATACATCGTATAACGCATCACATAATTCGTTCAGGATGTAGTTTCGGCATAGGAAGTCCGAATCCTTCCAATAGCCAACTGCCATCACGGATTAGGCATCTTGTTCCCTTAATTCGGGAACCTTCTCAGTCAAGAATCTTGCCAAGCCGATAGTTGTCAGGTAGAACAACATCTTTTGTTGCCCCCTCTTGAAGTTCGATCCACTACCAGTGAACTTCTCCGGTCTTTCGGCCGAACCACTCGGTACCGAAGGTACCTGAGTCATGTGAATATATCCCTCGGTGCTCCCACCATCTTGTAAACCAACATTCACTGGTGGGGCTTGGGAATTTGCAACATTGTTGCCATTCCCACCACTGTTGTTCTCAACAACATTCTCCTCCCCATGAATTGGCAAAACGGGGTTCTCCATTTCTTCTAGGAAATTAGAGATAAACAACCACCAGGAAACGAGAATAAAGTTTTAAGATTGTTAGGTAATAAGGTGGAAAAATCCCAAAATAATAATCCTACAGAAAGATTATTATTATATGGGAAAAACAGAAAAAACTGGGTAAAGGTTAGCACGAGTTTGAACACAATGTTCTTTTCCTTAAAACCTTATTTTCTATCTCCCACAAGTGCTAGGAGCGTTGTAGCCTAGGTTTCCCAGGATAAAATGTGCTGCAATTCTTTGTTTAAGCACCCAAACAAGGAACCCGGCAAACAAAGCAAGGCAAGAACACAGTTTGCTAAAGAAGAGAGTAGAAGCAGAGTGTTTGGAAGAAAAAACGTACTGGAATTCCTTTGTTTCTTGTTGTGTGTAAAATGCTACTGCTCTACCTCTCTTTATATGAGGCTGTTCGGGTTTCAGACCGTTGGGGTGCAGGTTCGTTGTTCAGGATACGAGAGTACAAGGACTAGCAACACGAGAGTGCACCTCTCGTGTTCACCAGAGCTCGTGCTCTCGGTGCACCACAACCTCTCGTGCTCTCTGTAGCACGAGAGTGGTGCTCACGGTTCCGGACAACATTCGTGCTCGCAGGTGCCGGCGCACACGAGCTCGGTCTTGAATCAAGCCTTTTCGATCTTGTTTCTAGTTGGAATTTGATTTGCACACCCCCCCCCCCCCGTGCGAGAGAGCCTCTATGCTATACAAATTCTACAAGCTCCGAAAGAGCTCTTGTATAAAAGGGGGGCAAATCCTCTTTCCAAACCAATGTGGGACAAATCTCACTTTTCCCTTCATTTCCCAACTCAAATGGGTCTACTTTGAGAATCAATATCTCATTCACCCATTATCCGTTTTGAGCGTACAATATATCAATCTCTTTGTCTCACTACGAAAAACCTGAATCCACTTTGACCCGACCCAAATCGGAAGTGGACCCCACTGATAATTGTACCACAAAATAGCCACTTAATATGCCATTTTAAGCTATTTTTTCCAACAGTATTTCTAGCCGCTACATAACCACCACCCCCGTTATGCACCACAGCAGAAACAGAACCCTCTAGTCTTCTACGAAAGATCGCGGCATCAACATGGATGTGCATACAGTCACTTTTATATCATGCCAGGGTATAGCGCATGATCGACAACACCATGAGTGTTCAAATCAAGTGTAGGAAAATCAACCCAATCATTTAGCAAATGAACTAATTGTCTCTTCACATCATCATAAGACCAAGACTTATGATCCCATACTGGATCAGTTCTGCTCTTCCAGATGAACAAACAGAGAGCCACACACATGTACTTCACATTCACGTTTTCAGTAGCCATAATGCTTGATAACCATCCCTCAAAAGATTCCACATCATCAGCAGCAGGGATATTCAACTGATCGACCCATAAAACACTAGTATATTGACAGTCCCTAAACAAATGCATAGGGTAACGGGGCACGAAACATCAATATTGATTCCACGAAGAGAAAGAGCTGTGCGTACCTGTAATATCGATCTTGCACATCTCCACATAAAGTTAAGGAACTCTGGGGAAGGTGTAGCTTCCATAAAGACGTCCAGGCTGTGAAAAAGGAACCTTCACCTATGAGAATACCATGTTCCAAATTATACCTGTGCTTGACCGAATACATCCCACGAATATCATACCGCCAACACCATTGATCCTCAAAAGTTGGTGAAACTGGTATTTTCATGATCAATTCAACATCTTTGTCACGAAACAACTCCTTTAACAATGGTAAATCCCAAGCTTACAAGATCAATTAGACCCGACACCATAGCGGTGCCATGATGTTCAAACCAGGCTGTATGGAGAAAATGAGCAACTACATCTGGTAACCATGGATCATCCCATACATGCATCTACTTACCATTACCAATTTGGCGGTAGCAGCCCCTCCGGAGGATATTCTGTCCAGCCAAAATAGATCTCCAACAGTAACTAGGATTAGCACCCTATCCTACTTCTAAAAATGAGCATTTTGGGAAGTACCTAGCCTTATACAGCCTTGCAACAATAGAATTCGGCTGCGAAAGAATTCTCCATCCCTGTTTAGCTAAGAGTGCTAGGTTAAACTCATGCAAACGCATAAAGCCAAGGCCATCATACTGCTTAAGCATACACATCCTGGACCAGAAAGCCAATGCATCCCCCTTTGATTATTACCTTTAGAATCCCACCAGAATCTATTCATGATCCTTTCCAAACTTTCACAGAAAGTAGTTGGAAGATAATAGATGCTCATAGTATAAGTGGGTAGAGCTTAGGACACACTCTTTAGTAGCACTTCTTTACCTACTCTAGATAAAATTTTCTTATTCCAGCCACCCAACCTTTGCTTCAGTTTTGTCTCAATGAAACCAAACACATCTTTTTTATTCCCCTCACCCCAACAACAAGCCAAAGTACTACCCAATTGATTTTGCCCGTATCATCCCAAACATTGCTACAACTGAATTACCTACCTCAACTCCAACATTTCTACTGAAAACAATACAAGACTTGCAAAAATTCACGGCTTGTCCTGACATTTTCTCATACTCTACTAGACAATTTCATACCACCTGAGCCTCCTCAATCGTGGCCTTAAAAAAGACCAGACTATCATCTACAAAGAAAAGGTGAGATACCCCTGGGGCCCCTCTTGCTATTGAACAGGCAGTTAAATATTTAGCTTGGACACATTTTGTTAAAAGGCAAGAGAGCCCTTTGGCATAGAGAATGAACAGATAAGGCGAGAGGGGATCACCTTGTCATAGTCCCCTAGTCGGAATAATCACCTCAGACACATCCCCATTCACCACTACTGGATATCTAACAGTGGATACGCACATCATTATCAATTCAACCCATTCATCCGCAAAACCCATACTGCTCATGACTTCCTTGAGATAGGTCCACTCCATTCGATCGTACGCCTTCGCCATATCCAGTTTAAGTGCACCCCAGTGATGGACAATTTTAATATTTATGTCCTCGCAAGTGCACGAGTCACTGTAGTAATAGCGTGCAAAGCAAGGGTCGATCCCACGAGGAATTGTACGATGCAATTAATTACGTTTTAATTACAGTAAATTAACAAAAACTGGATGATTTAAGGTAATAGGATCAAATGCCAAAAGTAAATTCTATAAAACTCGGGAAGATAAACAATGAAATCATACTGAAAAGCAGAATAGCAAATAGATTAAATTAAACGACAATCAACATAGTTTAAACAAAATGAAAATGCACGAATTGATATGTAATAGAGTAACAAAAGTCTAGGAACATGAATTTAATTAGCAAAAATATTTTAATATCAACCCTTAAAAGTAAATATAATAAAGCTTAATAAATAAAAGCAAATAAAGCTTGGCAATAAAAGTAAAATAATTAAGCAATGCAAATATAGTAGACTCTACAATCTAGGTTCAATTTTGAATACATAAACTGCCAACCAATTAAATAAAATGAATAAATTAAGAGAGTTATGACTTGAGTAGATGAATTGAACAAAACCACAAAAATGAATTAACAAATAGAAAGAATAAAGAGATTTGAAGAATTACAAAGTAAATTAACAAATCAAAAGAATAGGAGATAGAAGAATTGCCGTATGGAACTGCTGCTACAAAAGAATGAATTTGTTTGCTGTTGTGATAGAAACACTGCCCGGAATTGAAGCTGCCTCAGACCTCGATTGTTCTCTTCTTTTCGCACCTCCGGAATTGATCCGGGGTAGAATTCATGTCTTCCTCTTCAAAACTGCCCTCTTTTTATATTGCTTCAGCCCAACTACTTCTTCCGCTCTTCCACTATTCATTCGGATCGCCAGAGGAATCAAAATGCGAAATATGGTTCTGGTTTGCGTAGCCCTATGGCCTCTGCGCCTTTCTCTCGTAAATATTTTGACTAACATTAATTTATTAAATGACCTAATAATAATAATAATAATAATATAATAATATAATAATAATAATCTTATTAGATATCATATATAACTAATCTACCTTTACTAAACTCCTACTGAACATGTACTACTAAAATTAATAATATTATAATTAAATTAGAATCAATGAACTATTAAACTGACAAAATTCAAATAATAGACAAATTTAATAATTAAAACAACCTAAAATTGAATAACTATCAAAGCTACTAATAATAACAATAATAAATAAAAATAAATATAAAATTAATTAATTATTGCAAATTAACTATAAAAAGATTATTAAAAATAACAACAAAAATAATGTTTATCACCCAGCCATAATTCCCACTCTACTTATGCTAAAGAAAGTGCAAGACCTCAAAGGCAACAAGAACATTGTCAATAATTAACCTCCCAGGGATAAAAACACTTTGTGTATCCGAAACAATATCACCAATTACATCCTTGAGGCGGTTAGATAACATCTTAGCAAGGATCTTATAAGCCACATTACAAAGTGCAATAGGCCTAAGATCCTCCATGCTCTCTGGTATAGCTTTTTTAGGGACAAGAGTAATATTCACATCATTCATACCTTTAGGCATTCTTCACTGTTGTATACATTCAAGAATGAAACGTGAGACATCCATACCAATCTCCGGCTATGTTGCTAGAAAGCTGGATTGAACCCGTTAGGGTCGGGAGATTTATCAGGGGCCATACTGAGAATAGCATCCCCACGTCATCCACTGTAAAATCCCGGAGCAGCTGAGCATTAGTTGTGTCTGTCACCTTCCTACGCATACCACCAACACCATCTCCAATTTGAACCCCATTCATAGTAAAAATCATCTTAAAATAGTTTCTAGTCAGGCTTGTAAGACCATCCGATTCAACCCACAAACCGGACTCATCCCGTAATTTCTTCAAATCATTCTTCTTTTTTTCGATTTGTGGCATATGCATGAAAAAATTTTGTATTACGGTCTCCCAATTTCAGCCAATGCTGCTTAGCACGTTGGCGCAAAAAAATGTTATGCTGATCCATCAAAGCTCTCATCTCCCCGTCAATCTGCCTCACTTCCCTCAACGAACCAGGATCACGCTAGCCCCTAAGAGCATTTAGTCGGTCTTGTAATATCCTTATTTTCCTGTCTAACTAATGTCCAAGATCTCCACCCCACTGCCTCAACTTATTACTGCACACAAGTAATATGTCAAGTAAACCTTCCCCTCAGTTTGATTTCATGCATGACATAATATCTCTACAACCATTCTCCTTAAGCCAAGCATTCTCAAACAAGAACCTCTTCCTCCTTGCTCTTGTCTGTGGTTTCTCCACATCAATAAAGATGGCGGAGTGGTCATATGTCAAAACATCAAAATTATACACAATCATGGTTGCAAAAATCGTGCCTAGGCGGTGATTAATCGGTGCCTGGCCACGTCGAGGAACGCCGAAATCGGCTTCCTCCGCGGCCGGGCGCCTAGGCAGCCTCCTATACGGTCTAGGCGTCCGAACTCCCAATTGTTTTTTTTTGGCAAATAACCCCATAAAAACTTTTTTAAACAATTAAAAATTTTTTATAAAAAAAACTAAAAAATCGGGCGCTTAAGGGGTGCCTAGTGTCTTTTTCAACACTTACACAGTAGCATGTGCATGTGCATGTAACATGCAGCATTCAGCACCCGCTACTACCCTGTCAAGCCTGTAACACCCCACTTTTCTTAAACTTAATTAACAAATTAAACCTTTAAAGATAAGCTAAAGCAGCGGATTAAAACAACTAAATAAACATAAAGAGGTGTCACCGCCATAATCACCACCCACGGTGACTGCACAGGCTATAAAAAGAATCTAAAAGAGTCAAGCTCAAAGTAATACAACCAAACTTGGGGAACAAAGCCCCAGTGATCAACACCAACAAAAGATAAGGTAGTCAACTACAAACCCAAATAACATAAGAGTTTAGACTACAAAGCTATCTAAGCTAAACTAGTCTAACTCGTACTCTCTTTCTTACGAATTGGGCCCACCTGAAAGGGGTTAACACACAACAAGTAGAAAACAAACCCGTTAGCACGAAGCTAAGTATAACGCCACTCAACCCTTTAAAGTAAATACAGTATATACTTTTGGAAAGCATTTGTTTCACATTCTTAGACCAAACAACTTAATCACTTAATCATACTTGGCATTAACTTCTAGATGTTTGCAACCTAATAACAAATAGGCATGCTTATATAACAAACACCACATCGCAGCCTCAAAACTTGTAAACAAATCTAAAGTTTTCTCAAGTACTCAACAATCTCATGCTTTCTCATATAATCAAATAAGCAATCTCATGCTATCAAATATCTCATAAGCAATCTCATGCTATCAAATAACTCATAAAGCAAACTCATGCAATCAAATAACTCATAACGCAAACTCATGCTATCAAATAACTCATAAAGCAATCTCGAGCTATCAACTACTAATCATGCAATCTCGTGCAAGGTATATAACTCATAAGCAATCTTGTGCTATCAACTACTAATCATGCAATGTGCAAGGTATATAACTCATAAGCAATCTCGTGCTATCAACTACTAATCATGCAATCTCGTGCAAGGTATATAACTCATAAGCAATCTCGTGCTACTAATCATGCAATCTCGTGCAAGGTATATAACTCATAAGCAATCTCGTGCTACTAATCATGCAATCTCGTGCAAGACATATAACTCATAAGATGATGTATAGTATAAGTATAGATATACATATACACTTTTTTGTAAAAAGTATACTTTTCTGTGGAGGTTTCTTAGAGCCAAAAATGACTTGCTTTCTTAGAGTCGCAATGACTCGCTTTCTTAGAGTCGCAATGACTCGCTTCCTTAAAGTCGTGATGACTCGCTTTCTCTTTACTCGTGGGCGAGGCAGGACTTCACCATAATGTGAACGAACCTATTGGGTTCGGCGTCTAGCCGGCTAATCTCGCATCCCGCCCACAGATCCAATCTCGTGGTTCCAAAACTCAAACTCTGTGGAATCAGGTATCGAACTATTAGTGTGCACACCCCCTGACCAGGATTCCAAGCCTGGCGGGCAGTTTCTAACCTCGTAACGTGGGAATACGCCGCGTTATATGATATCGGATTGCAATGTCTTTTTCTTTCTCTTTTACTACGAAAGGACATAGTCCAAACGGTCTTCCAAAACAAGATTTTCCTCACAATAGATACATATAGATATCACTCATGCAACTCGAATCATGAAGCATTTATCTTATGCAAATATGCACATAACTTCTCAACACATTCTCAATATGACAAGATAATGACTTTCCAAAATGGATATGAGTTTTTGGAAAATAATACTTAGGCTCACGTTGGCCACTTATGCACTTTTAAAACATGATATGCTCAAAATGCAATTCACTGTAAACATGTTTCAATTCCAAGTTACTGTGAACTCTCAAAGAACACTTAAAATCATGCTTGTAAACCATAAGTTGGCAAATCTTCTCAAAAAACACTTAACAAGTATTTAACATGCACTTAGAACTCAAGGTACTCAATTTATGCTCATTCACTGTATGTTAATATTCAAGATAGACATGCTCTGTACACTTCATCATTTAGGAACTTGACAATGACCTCAATAAATCATAATTTACACTTTAGACATGCTTTTCTAGCAAAACCATAACAAATAATGTTCATGCTTCTCTATTTAACAAATCAGATAATAATATGCTTTTCAGATAGATAAACAAACACTGATACTTCTCATTTTCATTCACTGGAACAACTTCTGTAGCAATTTTCTTTACAAAACTAACACTAAGAGCTCATTTCTTCACCAAATTCAATGAAATCAAAGCCAAAACGTGTGTTAAGACGGCCCCGAGGTTCCGATCCACAAGGGCCCACGACTCCTGGTCCGAAACGACACGTAGCTGAGCCATAAGGGCCCGACCACTACACAGGTTTTACTCAACGGGGCTCTTGGCAGGGCGGGACTCGAGTCCCGCCCCTTGGCCCGTCAATTTCACGGCTCAGGGCAACGGCCTTCACCAAGGGCCATGCCCTGGGGCCGCCTACTCACGGGGCTGGCCAACGGCTCCTGTCTAGGGCCGCTGGCTAGGCCCGTGAGACTGTCTGGTGCACACTGCCTTGTGCACCAGATGATCTCTTTCACCTGCAAAGATTATTTCATGCATTCTAACACTTCCAAAACCTCAACAACACAACATAGATCAACAATAGCTCAAACACTCCAATAATCTAGCATTTATACTCATTTCTACCACAAAATAGACTTCACAGAGTCTTATAAATCGCTTTGGGAGTCCATGGGGTTATACCTTTGAAGTTTTCTTCTTCTTGCTTGGATTCCACCTTCTTCCCAAGCTAGATTCCCCCTTCTTTACCTCCTAAACATACCAAACAACCACACAACAACTCACTACCAAGTTCTCAGAGAAAGGATAAAGGCTTAGGAGGAAAATGAATGGATGAGAAGAGAAGTTAGAAATCTTACTGTGTTTTCTTCTTGTTTTGCAGCTATAGGTTGGGAAGCCAAGAGTGGAATCAAAGAGGCAAAGTCTGATAATGGCTCATTATATACTAGCACAAAACCCTAGGGAGATCTCTCATGATTGGGGGAGGGCAAAAGGATAAAATCTTGGCTAGAAATGTTATCAGACAAAGTTTGGATAGCTTGTGGTCTACCATGCTCCATGAACCAAAGGCTAGATTTGCTATTTAAAATAATTTGGGGTTAAAAAAGGAATTTTCCCAAAATGATTTCTAGATAAACACTTGATTTAGGCTTCTCAAAATTCTCCCGATTTCACTCAGATAGGTTTCTCAGTTCAAAACTTGGTACACGAAGTACCCGAAAATTTAGAATGTTGGTTTTAAAATCAAGTCTTGGTGTTGAATGTATTTAAAAATGGCTCAAAATAATTTATTCAACACCAATTTCATCGCAAAAATTTGTATGGAGTGATAATTGGCTATTTTGGAATTTTCTTAAAACCGGATTTATAAAATTAACTTTTGGGTTGTCACAAAGCCTCTCTTCCAACCAATCCTCACTGCCCATCCCGCGTTCCCATGTAAAATGTCGGACTTTCATTCCGAGATCAAATAGAGCACAATCTTCCAACGCCTTATTAAAACCCTCAATGAGCGCTGTATGATGGGCATGTAAACCACGTTTCTCTGTATGTGAAGCTAGATCATTAAAATCTCCAGTGACCAGTCAGGGAAGTTTAGAGTTACCACGTAAAGAACATAACAGATCCCAAGATAGCTATCTCTTATGCCTTTCCGGGAAGCCATAGAAACACGTCAACTGTCAAGGGTCCATACCTAGAATCATTACCTCGACTTCAATGTGGTGCTTAGAATAGGAAAGCAAACTCACAATGTTACAATCCCTCCACAATAAAACCAATCCACCACCATCATATCGACATAAAACAATCCATCATAATTGAGTTTATGTTTCAACCTATGAACATGATCGCGTCTAACTTTCGTTTCAATCAAAAAAATAAACATCGGCTTCACCTTGACATCCAAAGCCAAGACCTCCTGAACTATGTGTGGGTTGCCAAGCCCACGACAATTCCAACAAATGGTACTCATAAGGATTGGCGGGACTGGGAAGCTCCAGTACCCGCCTTCAGCAAGTTTTTTGAGACAATTTGGTCATCACATTCCATGAATGCATCCAAGCCAATATGATCCTCCTCACCAACCATCCTTCTACGCTTTGGGTCATGAACAGTTATTGTGACAACCCAAAATTTAATTTTATAAATCCAATTTTAAGAAATTCCAAAATAGCCATTTTCACTCCATTAAAAAATTGAAATAAATTGGTGTTTGAATAAATTATTTTGAGTTAAATTTTAAATTAATTCAACACCGAAATTTATTTTAATTCCAAAATCCTAAATTTTCGGGTACTTCGTGTACCAAGTTTTAAACTGAGAAACCTATCTGAGTGAGACCGGGATGAATGTGAATCAAGTGTTTGTTTAGAAATCATTTTTGCGAAAATTATCTTTCAACCCCAAACTACCTTAAATATCAATTCTAGCCATGGTCCATGGAGTATGGTGAACCACACCACTCCAAGAACTTTGCTTGAGACACTTTCTAGCAAAGCTTTTACCATTTTGTCCTCCACCAATCATTGTTGATTCACCTAGGGTTTTGAGCCACTATAAAATGAATAGTTATCAGAAATTGCCTCTTGATTCCATTCTTGGCTTCCCATTCATTTGCATCAGGAGAACAACACAGTAAGTCATTTTCCTCTCATCCAATCTTAGCTTTCCATTTCTTCATGTTTTCTTAAGCTTTCATCTCTGAGGTTCTAGTCCTTAAGGTTGTTGTGTGGTTTGTTTGAGGTGTCTAGGAGGTGAATGAGGTAGTAGCTAGCTTGGGAAGAAGGTGGAATCCCAGACAAGAAGAAGAAGAAGTTGAGGTATAACCCCATGGATTCCCATCTTATGTTTGGCTCTGTGAAGCCATTGTTTTATACATAGAAATGAGTAGAAATGCTAGATTCTTGAAGTGTTTGAGCTATTAAGTGATCTATTACTTGCCTATGATGTGTTGTTGATATTTTGGATGTGTTAGATTTGCCTAAGAATGCTTAACAGATGAAAAGAAATCATTTGGTGCACAAGCAGTGTGCACCAGTAGAAGCACCGGCCCCAGCCAACGACCCAACAAGGGGACTGTTGGCTAGAGACGTGGCCAGCCGGGCCTAGGGAACGACCCTAGGAGAGGGTCGTTGCCTAGGGCCGGCAAGTCAGCGGTTGGAGGGGGGCGGGCCTTGATGAGCCCTGCACCATGGACCGTGAGTTGCTCCTGTGCAGTGGCCGGGCCCTTGTGGCTCAGCTACGTGTCGTTTTGGACCAGGTGTCACGGGCCCTTGTGGCTCGGTACCTCGGGGCCGTCTTGATGCACATTTGGGCTTTGATTTTGTTGAATTTGGATTGGAAATGAGCATGTTATGGTAGAATTTGTGATGAAATGCTTCACAGTAATATTATTTGAGTTCACTGCCTTTGGGAATTGCCTTGTTTTATCCTCCTGATGCTATTTGTGTATTGAATAGAGAAGCATGAACACTTTGTGAATAAGAATTGTTAGAAAAGTATGACTAGAATGTGTTGTATGTTCAATGGGATTTGAAGTCTATTTTGATGGTAGAAATATACAGTGTATGATATATTGCAACCCAAGCATGATATTGTGTTCTTGAGAGATCACTGTGATATATAGATTTGAAGCATGTTGTACAGCTAATTGCATTCCAAGTATATCATGTTTTAAAAGTGCATAAGTGGCCAACGTGAGCGTAAGTATTATTTTCCAAAAATCTCATTCCACGTAGAGCATCTTTATCTTGTCTTTTGAGAATGAATTGAGAAGTATGTGTATGTCGTTTGCATAAGTTAAGTGCTGCATATATGAGATGCATGAGCGATATATCTATATATATCTATGGCGATGAAAACCTTGTTTTGGAGGACCCGTTTGGACTACGTCCTCTCGAAAGAAAGAAATGGACATTGCGGTCCCAGTATATGTAACGCGGCGTATTATCACGTTACGAGGTTGAAAACTGCCCGCCAGGCATAGAATCCTGGTCAGAGGGTGTGCACGCTAAAAGTTCGATACCTGATTCCACATATTTGAGTTTAGAACCAAGAGAGTGTTTCGGTGGATGAGATGAGCATAGGTCGGCTAGAGGCCATACCGAGATAGGTTCGTTCACGCTACGGTGAAGTTCCTACCTCATCCATTTGTAAAGCAAGCGAGTCATTACGACTATAAGAAAGCGAGTCATTGCGACTCTAAGAAAAGAAAGAAAGAAAGCGAGTCATTGCGACTCTAAGAAAAGAAAGCAAGCGAGTCCTTGTAGCTCTAAGAAACCTCCACAAAGAAAGTATTTTATTTACAAACAAGTGTATAAGTATACTTATCCTATAGCATCCTATTGCATAATGAGAATGTTGCATGAGATTGCATAATGAGAATGTTGCACGAGATTGCATAATGAGAATGTTGCACGAGATTGCATAACGAGAATGTTTGCACTAGATTGCATAATGAGAATGATTAACCGAGATTGTATATTGAGCATGATTGCTTTAGTTGCATTTTGATGTCTTATATATCTAGTTTGCATGATGAAAATTTGAAAACATGAGAATAATTTCGTATTGATTGATAGTATGCAATTGCTTGATAGCATGAGTTCGTTATGATGAGTCTTGTTATGAGAAATGTGTGTTGAAATGATTATGTTGATGAGTTATTTATCGCTGAAACATGCATGTTAATATTATAGGTTGCAAGCATATAGAAAGTCTGTTATGTATCTTAAAGTTGTCTAAGTGTTGAGATTGCTTGACTAGATTTTGTGATCAAATGCTTTTCCAAAGTATATATTGTAGTACTTTACAGGGTTGAGTGTGGTTATACTTAGCTTCGTGCTAACGGGTGTTTTCCTACTTGTCTACTTGTTGTTTGTAAAACCCCTTTCAGGTGGGCCCATCGTATGAGAGTTGATCGAGTTAGACTAGCTTAGTAGATCTAGTAGTCTAAACTCTTTTTATTATTATGATGTTTGATGATGGATTGTAGACTTTTGCTACCTATGTTTGATGATAGACATCGGGGTGTTTTTCCCCCAAATGACTTTAATTAAGTAATTGCTATGTTAGTTTGATTTAATGAGTTAGTTCCATCCTTAGCCTATGCAATCACCGTGGAGATGTGGTTGTGGCGGTGACATCCCCACTAGTGTATTATTTAAGATTGTTTATCCGCTGCTTAGTTTATATTGATTTTGGTTTTAGAACTTGTAACTTCATGTATTTCATATCTTTCAATAAAATGGAGACACCTATTTATACAAGACTATATGTACTAACTAAGGAAAATAAATCACTAAGAATATACATAGAATCCCTAAGATTAGCCAAATATAATCCTATCAGAATATACACAGAATCCTTAAGATTAGCTGAATATAATCCTATCAGAATAATGTCTAACACTCCCCCTCAAGTTGGAGCATAGATATTGATTATGCCTAACTTGTTACACAAATAATTTACTCGAGGCCCATTCATGGCTTTTGTAAAAAGATCTCCTAATTGTTCTCCTGTTTTCACAAACCCTGTAGAGATTAAGCCTCGTTGTATCTTTTTACGAATGAAATGACAATCAACTTCAATGTGCTTGGTTCGTTCATGGAAGACAGGATTGGCTGCAATATGGAGAGCTGCCTGATTGTCACACCATAGCTTCGCAGGGATAGGAGCCTTGAGTCCTATCTCATCCAGAATGTGATATATCCACAAGATTTCACAGGTTGCTTGTGCCATTGCTCTATACTCCGACTCTACACTTGACCGTGAGACAACATTCTGCTTCTTGCTTTTCCACGAGATCAAGTTCCCACCGAAGAAGACACAAAATTCGGTTGTAGATCTCCGATTCTCCTTAGACCCTGCATAGTCTGCATCTGCAATACACTCAATCTTCATATGTCCATGGTTTTGATACACAATTCCACGCCCGGGAGCCCCTTTCAAGTAGTTCAAGATTTGTTCAACAGCTCTCCAATGATCAACAGTTGGTGATGCCAAAAACTGACTTACAACACTAACCGAGTAAGCGATATCAGGTCGGGTTACAATAAGATAGTTTAGCTTACCAACCAATCTCCTATATCTTTCTGGATCATCAAATGGCTCCCCTTCTGGTGTCAACTGTGAATTTGGGATCATTAGAGTATTGCACGGCTTAGCTCCCAGTTTCCCCGTCTCTGTCAATAGATCAAGTACATAATTTCTTTGGGAGAGAAATATACCTTTTTTACTCCGTATTACCTCGACACCTAGAAAATACTTTAATGTACCAAGATCTTTAGTCTGAAATTGACCATGAAGAAAGGTCTTAAGAGATGCAATACCAGCCGTGTCACTACCGGTGATGACAATGTCACCCACATAGACAACTAATAAGATAATACCTGTTTTAGAATGCTTATAAAAACAGAGTGATCAGACTTCCCTTTCACCATGCCAAACCTTTCAATTGCTTGACTGAATTTCCCAAACCATGCACGAGGGCTTTGTCTTAGGCCATATAGAGATTTGCAAAGGCGACAAACTTTACCATACTCCCCCTGAGCAACAAACCCAGGTGGTTTCTCCATGTAAACTTCTTTGTGGAGATCACCATGTAGAAAGGCATTCTTAATGTCCAGTTGGTGTAGAGGCCAATCATGCGTAGCAGCCATAGAGATGAGCAATCTAACAGAAGTCAATTTTGCAACAGGGGAAAAAGTGTTAGAGTAATCAATACCATAGGTTTGAGGATACCCTTTTGCAACAAGACGTGCCTTCAATCGAGCCACTGACCCATCAGGATTAACCTTCACCACAAACACCCATTTGCACCCAATGGCCTTCTTACCTGTAGGTAAATCCACCAAGTCCCATGTACCATTGAAATCCAAGGCATTCATTTCCTCAATCATAGCATTACGCCAACCTGAATGAGACAGAGCTTGTTTGACAGTTTTAGGAGTTTGTATAGAATCAAGAGAGGCAATAAAAGAGCAGGAAATAGGGGGTAAGTGAGTATAAGAAACAAACGATGAAACAGGATAAGTACATGACTTTTTACCTTTACGAAGGGCTATGGGCAAGTCAATTTGATCAGACGACGAAGAGACTGGCTCAGGACATGAATCAGGCATATTGTCTGGGTTGGGGTTAACAATATCTGAAATAGACCGTTGTTTACGAGAATATACCTGAGTGATTGGTGGTCGGAAAGGTGGAATAGATGCGGAAGTAGTGGTAACCGTATAGATGAGAACATCTTCATGAAATGTTACATCAATAGACACTAGATATCTTCCAGTTGACGGACAATAACACCTATACCCTTTTTGGACACGAGAATATCCCAAAAAATGCACTTTAGCGAATTTGGATCTAACTTTGTGATATGAGGCCTAACATTTCTCACAAAGCAAGTACATCCAAAAGTTTTCGGTGGAATAGGAAACACAAATTTTCGAGGACAAAGACACTGATAGGGTGTTGCACCATGCAAGACTGAAGATGGCATACGGTTGATCAAAAAACATGCAGTAGAAACTGCATCCGCCCAAAAGTGTTTAGGAACCTGCATGTGGAACAGGAGAGCCCGAGCAGTTTCTAGTAAGTGTCTATTTTTCCTTTCAGCAACCCCATTCTGAGATGGGGTGTCAACACATGATGATTGATGTAAAATACCATGTTCAAGCATATAAGAAGAAAAGGTTTCAGAAAAATACTCTTTAGCATTGTTACTTCTTAATACACGAATAGGTATATTAAATTGTGTTTGTATCTCAGCACAAAAAACACGGAAATGAGAAAGCAATTCAGAACGACTTCTCATGAAATATAACCAGGTCATGCGAGAGTAGTCATCAACAAAAGTAACAAAATATTGAAATCCAGATTTAGACATAACACGACATGGACCCCAAACATCTGAATGGACTAACTCAAATTGAGCATTTGCTCGTTTATTGACTCTAGGACTCAAACTAACTCGATGATGTTTAGCAAACTGACAAGACTCACAATTTAAAGAAGACACCTTACTAAATTGCGAACACATCTTTTTCAACAACGGTAAAGAAGGGTGTCCTAAACGACAATGAACTTCAAAAGGTGTACCCATCCCAAAGCAGGCAACAGTTCTTGGAGTGTTGGAATCAAGAATATAGAGGCCACCAGACTCATGTTCTTTACCAATAATCTGCTTCGTCGTAAGATCCTGGAACAGGCAATGAGTAGGAAAGAAGGTTATAGAACAATTAAGAGCATTAGTGATTTGACTAACAGAAACCAAATTAAAAGACAAGTTGGGAAGGCTCAAGACAGAGGATAACGGGAGTTTAGGAGTTGGATTAGCAGTGCCTATCCCAAGCACCCTAGAGGTGGATCCATCCTCTAAAGTGACATGGGGAGAGGAAGAAGAGGATTGAAAGGTAGAGAGGAGACTAGAGTTACTTGTCATGTGATCCGTGGCACCCGAATCAATAACCCATTTGGAAGCGGAAGAGACGAGGCAAGTGTTGGGGTTACCTGAGGTGGCAGCAGCTACAACTGAAGCAGATGACGAGGATTCTTGGTACCTTAGGAACTTAGCATAATCATCTGCAGAGAGTACAACCGTTGTCTCACTTTTCTCACTATTAGCTTCGGAAGACACCACATTAGCATACCGATTTCCCTGATTTCTAGTCTGAAGCTTTCGGCAATCCTTCTTCATGTGCCCCGGTCTTTGAAAATAGTGACAAATGATTGTATTAGACTACTTTCCATGAGAATCCCTACTGTGATATGATGACTTCATAGGCTCCCCCTTTGACTTCTGGCTTACAAGGACGCTACTTGACTGAGGGGGATGGTAGGTCTCTGCGCGTAAGACTCTAGAGAATACATCAGATAGCAATTTGAGTTCTGCACTAGACAATATTTGTGATTTGGCTGGTTCTAGCCGAGGATGAAGGCCAGCCAAAAAACTCATGATGGCCATTTGTTCTCACTGTTTTTGCTGCTCTTTTATATCCAACGTGAATGGAATTAACTCATTAAGCGCCTCATAAGTTTTTTTGAACTCCATAAAGTAGGTCTGTAGAGGTTTGTCAAGCATTTCGGCCCGATAAAAAGTCTTACAAACATCATAGATTCGAATAATGTCGTCCTTACCCGAATACAAAAAATTAAGATAGTCTAAAATCTCTTTTACAGTTTCACAGTGACTGACAAAACCAAATATCTCATATTCAATTGAATTCCGTATTTGAAGAAATAACTTAGCATCATCACGCAACCAAATTTGTTTAGTGTTGTCATCCTCAGGTGGGTTTTCAATCATATGACCATCTTTGTCAATACTACGCATATTTATTTTAATGGTTCGTTCCAATCCAAATGGTTTGAGCCATTTAGTTTGTGTTCTGTGATTCTTGCATTGATGGGAAGAATATCAGACACAACGAGAGACCGATTTTCAGTCATTATGCTACCCAAAAGGACAACCCAAACCAAGCAAACAGAGGCAAGTCTCCAAACCCACACAAAATAGGTAGCAGGCAGTCACAAACCAAACAACCAGCAACGCTCCAAACCCACACAAACCAAAGCACAACACTGTCGACCAAAAGAGAAGACAGAAAAATATTATCGGGATCTTCAATGCCAAAACCGAGCCTACAGCAGTGTTGTGGAAGGCCAGATGACCTTGGGAAGGGAAACCGAAGCAGATTTCGGCAGCGGAAGAAGGCTCACGCGCCGACGCGTGAGTTTTCGGAGAAGGACGGTGGCGGCGCGTGAGGAACACTCTCCGGGAGAAATTGCGAACAACTTGGCAGTCTGACTGAACGGCTACCGGCGACTCTACTTATGCTGGCGGTGACAACAACCGGCCGGCGACAACCCCCAACCGAAACTCCACCGTGAACGCAGAAGAAGAAAAGAAAACGGGAGAAAAAATATCTGTGTTTTTTTTTGTTTTCCCTTACAAAGCCTCTGATACCATGTAACTTCATGTATTTCATATCTTTCAATAAAATGGAGACACCTATTTATACAAGACTATATGTACTAACTAAGGAAAATAAATCACTAAGAATATACATAGAATCCCTAAGATTAGCCAAATATAATCCTATCAGAATATACACAGAATCCTTAATATTAGCTGAATATAATCCTATCAGAAAAATGTCTAACAGAACTGTAAATAAGATTAAGAAAAGTGGGGTGTTACAGTTATAGCCCTCACACTACTAGAAGCATCCACCCCCAGTTGGTCATTGTTCCCTGCATCCACAGCCGACAACACTGTCATGGCTTTCCCACATGTGGAGTAAGAATCAGCACCCCTGGAAACTACCAAACTGGGTCCCCTTCCAACATCAGCGGCCTTACGCGACTTCCATCTCCCCCTGATCGAGCCCGCTCCACACACTGTGTTCCACAACCTTTTCTGGAGCCAGCGATCGCTGCGCCGCCGACGAAGCAAGGCTTTTGTTGCCCGCCCTCAACACAGCACCATAAGGTTTTACTACCATAGGGTCACGATTGAGAAGTGCCTTGGAACAAAATTTGTCTCCATATCTAATAATTCCGCATAGGAAACAGAACGTTGGAAGCGGCTCGTATTTGAACTCAACTATCACCCAATCACCGGTATCCTTATTTAGTTTCATTCCGTTCCGCAGAGGTTTTGTGACATCTATGGAAACTCGAATCTGGTAGAAAGTTCGCATGGCTCCATCGAAATTCCGATCATCAGACTTCACCAATATCCCTACAAAATTACCCAAAGCCCGAACCCAAAATTCAGCCATGTTGAGAGTTATAGTGTAACACCCCGTGTTACGACCCCTAAAACCAATTAATTATTTAATCATTTACCCAACAGAAAGAATTAATATCCATTAATTAATTAGGAAAAGGTCCACCATGGTCCATGGGTCCACATCCCTATAACCAACTCCTTAGTCCTATAAGGAATAGAATTAGCAAGCCCATAGTATTTGGACCCTAATTGGGACTCTTAGGTATATAAATAGGGGGCATAGGAGGCACCTAGAACCCACACCACAATAATCTCTCACCACACAAGAAGTTCCAAGAATTCCCCTAGGAGAAATCAAGAAAGAAGGAATCTTAAAGAAAGACCCTTCATAGCCAAGGAAATTAATTAAGGCTAAGAGGTAACCCATGTCTTAACAAAACCTATTTTCTTTGCTATAATTATCTTCTTTGGCTTCTTCTCTACGCTTGTGTCGTGATGAATCGTTTATAATATTGATGATATGATCTTGATAATTGATGAGATAATTTTATGTGGAATCTTGATGATCTTGATGATGATAAGAGGTTCTTGATGATTATGTGATGTTCTTGATAAATCTTGATGTTTCTTGATGATAAAAGATGAACTATGATCTTTTTAATTTAAATATGATTAGAGCCTTAGGATGAATCGTGAAACTCATATTGTGATATTCTTGATGTATTTGGGTAGGAATTCGCATGTTCGGGTATTGATTATGTTTAGAAATCATGATAGGATGTGGGCTATGTGATTCTTGCTTTTAATCCGTTAATTGTCTACGTGGTGTCATCAATTGCGTTTAAAAGTGTCTAAGCATGGCTTCGGGTTCCACAAAGGATCCCGGGACGTTTATTTTGATAAAGAGTCAGTGGGGGGTAGGTGGGGGTAGGGGGACCCGCCACCTACCCGCTGCCTGAAAGTGACGCCGCCGGCAGCGGGCAGACGACTGCCCACCGGGCACCCGTTGCCCGGAGGTTTGTCTCTGGCGGGTAGCCGGTGGGTGGGGAATTTGCCCAACTTGGGACTTCGGCTTCCCCGTTTGATGTTTCCCCGACCCTCGTGGTGTCCTAATGGACTCCGTTTATCGTGCCTAAGTCTAGTTTGATGTTTCGGGTACCGTTCGTAGGATAAAAGAGTCTTGTGTATCGCATGCTAGCTGAATTGGTATCCCGTTGGCCTAGGTGAAAGAAGTATGAACCCCTTAGGATTATTCCTAGTATGTGGACGACCACGCATAGGTTTCATTATACGTTTTCTCCCCGTTCCCTATGTGTTAATATGGGTTGCATGTGCTTGCTATGTGTTATGTGTGCATGATACCCCAATTTGGTTGCGATCAAATTGGTTATTCCTGAGTTGCGGTTCAGAAGCTGGCTGCGGTCAGAATTACACTCTTGGGCTGCGGTCCACCGTTTGGTTGCGATCAAACGTTTTACATGAGCTGCGGTTCATATTCCTGGCTGCGGTCAGATGATCACTCTTGGGCCGCGGTCCACTGTTTGGTTGCGATCAAACATTATGATGAGCTGCGGTTCATCGGTCGATTGCGATCGACCCCTTCGTGTTGCGATACGAGACAGGGTGCTGCAGGGTCGTGTCAGAGCTATATGCGCTGACCCTCATGTATGGGCATGCGATTGGTCCTGTGGCGCCATCAAAGTGTGCTTGTGTGATGAGATGAATGATGACATAAATGAGATGAAGTGAATCTGTGACCATAGGATATATGCTAGTATCTTTACATGCTTGGTTATAACTGTTGAATGTGTTTATCCCATAGGATATATGCTAGTATCTTTACATGCTTGGTTATAACTATTGAATGTGTTTATCCCTATCTGTCGAGTCTATTCCGATTTTGAAACTAGAGTTTCCTAGGACATATCTTCCTGCTTCAAAATGGCTTTTCTTATATCTATGTGTATATATATATATATATATATATATATATATATATATATATATATATATATATATATATATATATATATATATATACTTATACGGTATTTCAACACGTTAGAGTGGGTTACCAGCATTATCCACTGAACAGATATATTTGGCTTTCAGGCACAGACGATTAGTTCCGGAGCGCGCTAGAGGACTCAAGGCTTAGATAGATAGTTTCTTATTCGGCCTGCGTGCCATAATGATGTAATGATGTTGTTTAAGGATGATTAGATAGTTTAGCCTGTGCATCTGAGTTCTCCAGCTCAGATGTGGCATAACACCCCGTATTCTTATGTTTAGTACTGCTCTGCTAGGGATTTAATGAGAATTTACCTTTATTATATAAGTTTTAAAAGTCTAAAAAAAAATCCGGGGTGTTACATATAGACTACGGGCAATGTTGAAAAAATCGCTAGGCGCCCTCTAGGCGCTTGGGGCCCGCCTAGGGTGCCTAGAACGCCTAGGTGGGCGCCTAGAGCGCCTAGCCGGGCGCCTAAGCCGCCTAGGAGGCTGGGCGCCTAGGCGCGATTTTTGCAACAGTGACTACGGGTTCTCCTGTGGCGAAACTTCCTTTAAAATAAGGAGGTTTTGCTCATAAGTCCATGGCCCATCATCAATGATACGCAACATATCTCTCTCATGGAAGAACCGGAACAAATACAGATGTGTTTGTAGTTCACGAACATTCATTCCCTTAACCGGTCTCCATATAGCAGTCGTGGTATCCCTGAAGAACAAGAACTTGGTTGGTTTGTCTGTCACCAACCTCCCTACCATGTAAAACGCATCCTCTACAACACCTGCATCAACATGGACACATTCAAGACGTTGAACCCCATCCCCATCATCGAGATCATCTAGGTTGAGGTTTGCCATCGTGCATTCAAACTCTGTCGACGCCATGCAGAGTAGTCAACAAAACTCTAGGACAATTGAAAGGATTGTGGAATTACCGGTGATGTGGAATGGATGATGGGATGGAAAGTGTAAACTATGATGGAATCTCCGAGTGTCGAACTCAAGGATGGCAAGTCGAAGTAAATACAGTGCAAGACAATCACGTGTCATAATGCATTAACAAAAGTAAACTAGGTGCAAGAAGTGTAAGTGGAGCATATGTGCAAGGGAAGGTAGGGATCAAGGAGTGCAACAAACGAAAACATGCAAAAGAAAGCAAAAGAAGTATAAAATAAAGGCGGAGTGGATTGGAATTTGTAGGATTGCAATGTAGAGATATCCATGAGAATTGAGGCTAAGCGGGGGCTTGATCATTGGCACATGGGTTGCTAATGCTAAGCCACTACGTACTTAGCATCCTACACAAATATTATGTCTAAGGCAATACATCGAACACCTTGCCTACGTGTTTACTTCCGGACTTGGCCTTCTCGGATCGCAAGGCGAGAATTGCAAGTGGTAAGGCTAGAGTGCATCACAATCTCTTGCCAATGCACTAATCCTAGACCTCATGCATAAGGTGCGCACTCTCACACAAAAGTCTATACAAAACACACTTCCAACAAGGATCTAGCTTAATATAGTGTGTACAAAACACACTTCCAACAAGTATCTAGCTTGATATAGCCAAATCATATCAATCAATCCATCAAAAATCACAAGAAATGTCCAATCCACTACTAGAAATCTAGCTACTCATATTCATGCTTAATAATTCCAACAAATACAAAAAAAAAAAAAAAAAAAAAAAAAAAAAAAAAAAAAAAAAAAAAGGCATCATCAACAATTTAAGCACAAAAGATTAAATCTAAAGAGATTACCCACTTTGTAGTGTCTAGATTACCAAGCAATCCAAGTTGAAGATATAGATCCTACAAGATATGCTTGGATCTCCTTCTTCTTCTTACAAATCAAGAGTATTGATAGCTAACTTCTAGAGAGGAGTTGGAGAGAATTCTAACCTAATCTAACCTAAAAATTTAGAGAGAGAAATATTGTAAGATGAACAATGAAGAATGGTTTATCTAGATCTGAAATTTTAGCATTAAAAATTCGCCAAAGCCCTATTATTTCCCATTTACTCCGGCGTCACGCCTCGTGTAATTGGGGGTCCTGACACGGTCTTTTCTGAGTTTGACTACCTAGATGATCGAATTGGCCTTTGTAGTCTTCATGAAAGTTGTAGCTCTTTGAAATTCCGATCCAATGCCACTTGAATCACCTCATTTGGACATTCCTAGCTCCAGATATGCTTAATCGAACGAAGTGTCGCCGAAATATCCTGAAATTGTCAATATTTTGCTGTTTTCAACAAATGTAACCAAAATTAGTCATTGTGCCTAACTTTAATCAAACTAAGATATTCCAAGCATATAATAGGCCTAAATGACTCTAATTATAGAAAAATATTATTCCTAAATACTCCATAAAAGTGACACATTTTAACACTTATCAACAATCAACAACATAGATAAGAAGATGAATACTCGCGAACCCTAGCGAGAGAGGAAGACTCGCGAACCCTAGCGAGAGGAAATGTATATCATTTTATTTTAGTTGAATAAGAATGATACTTTAATGGTGTTATAATGAAACTATATTGTGTATAAAATTAAATTAAATATCAGGTCTCACATATTAAGTGCATATTTTGTATGAAACTGTAGTTGAATTATAATGATGTTTTAGTAGTGCTGTAATGAAACTATAGTGTGTATAAAATGAGCTTAAATAATGAGAGAGGTAGCTACATGGATCATAACGGAATTTGTTGTCTACAATTGTTAAGCTCACAGTAAAATTTGCCATTATAAGGTAGGGGATGTATTCAATCTACTAGATTTGTATGGACTACTTAAAGACTTTAATTTCATTCAAGTTATATAACAAAACCAAATGAATGTGACATTCCAAAGTTTACATTTATATGTTGGTTCATGTTATCTTACTTTCGCAAAGGAATATAATATTGAGATAAAGTATAAATAAGTCACTGAACTATTTGCGAAACGACAATTAAGCCATCGAATCCAAATAACCCCCAAATAAGTCATTGAACCCGAAAAAAAAAAGAGTAAATAAGCCATTAAATCCGAAAAAAACGAGCAATTAACATTTTTAACAGGTTAACTCCAAGTTTTTGTTATTGTATTGTAATATTATTATTATTTTTTTTAAAAAAAAACTATGCATTTATTTTATCAAAATAAAGCGTCTACAAGCAAACATCATAGCCCCAAAAGTGGGCTATGGCTCGAAAAAGAGTCATGGCCTTTTCGGCCAAAACATATATATGTACAAGGGGTGACCCAAAAGTGGTCACCCCAAATAATCAAACAAGAGCTCCTAGCTCATCAAAAAATAATATATTGTAATGTTATTTATTTACGTTTATTATTATTATTGTTGTTAATATTATCCACTTGGACAATATTAGATTTTAAAATAATTAAAATCAAAACAGTTTTGTTTTTATGAGATTTGATTTATTTATTTATTATTATTATTATTTTTCACTGGGTTTTCTGTTTAATAATAATAATAAATAAATAAATAAGATCTAAACAAGACAAAATTATTTTGATTATATATTACTTTAAAATATATTACTATGTAGGTGGATTATAATAAAAAAAAATGTAAATAAAATAAATATTTGGCAATCCAGTCATCAAAAATTTGGAGTTAACATGTATGTTAAAAATGTTAATTGCTCTTTTTCTTCGAGTTCAATGGCTTATTTGGAGGTTATTTGAGTTTGATGGTTTGATTGATGTTTCCAAAATAGTTCAGTGACTTATTTGTACTTTATCCCTATAATATTCCCCTAAGAATGCAACAAACCCTCCACATTAGATTTTGAAGGGAATGCAATTCCCTCACAATTCTTAGGTTATCTAAGATTCTCATGCATATTTACTATTTTTATCATTTTAATTTTAATTATTATAAAATATATATTTTATGTTAGCTTATTATATGTATCATATTTAATTATTTTTTGTAATTATATATTTAATTATGTCATGCTAATTTATAAAGTAATTTTGTTTCTCAAGTTACGTTCAAGCTCTTAATTAATTATTTTTAGACAAATTCTCCTATGAGACCGTCTTATGGAACCTCATCCGCGAGATAGGTTAGATTTTTTATATGTATTATATTTTTCCACAAAGTTATCACTATTTTCATCATAAGTAACCATTCAACTCTTAGTATTATATTTTGATTTAAAAGACCAAGTGGCTTGTAGTCCACTGGTATCGGATTGCTCCCCTAAGTGGGAGGTGTAAGGTTTGAACCTGCCTCAATTGAGGCAATAGTGTGTATATGTAGGGTATCCCCCTTCCTTATAATAATAAAAAAAAATTTTGATTTAAAAGTATTATATTTTTTCATCAAAAGTATCACATTTTTCTTTATAAGTATTACGCATTCTCTCATAAGTAACAATTAAACAATTTATCAATGATTAGTATTACATTTTTTTCTCATAAGTAACTATTAATAAACCCCTAAATATTACATTTTGATTTAAAAGTATTACATTTTTCCTCAAAAGTATTACACTTTTTCTTATAAACAACAAAAATTTTATTCTTGATTAGTATTAAATTTTTCAGTATAAATATTACATTTTCATCGTAACCCGACCTGTCTCACAAATAAGGATACGTGAGATGGTCCGACCGGAAAGTTACTATTATTTTTAAATCATGTATTTATATATGTTATCATTGTCTTAATTATTTAATTATTTTCATTTTAAAATTTATTGAAACAGATAAAAATAAATTAAGGATATTAAAATAAATAATAATAATTATAATTATTATAACATAAAAGATAACTCCAAAACCAAATAAATTTATATTACATACATTAATTTGAACCAACACAAGAATACAACATTTTCAGTAATCTAACATTTGTTAAGGTAATCTAATTAACATTTCGTGAAGCAAACGCCTTCTGAAAATTTGTTGGTTTTCAATTTAGTTTATTTATATGTCATTCATATTTTTAAAGAGTCTTTTAAAATATGTAGGTATTTAATCTATACTTTTAAAAAGCTTTAAAAAGTATATTGATATCCAAAAAGTTATTAATTTTTATATAATCTGTCAAATATTTTTGTAAAGTTTTTCTTCTCAAATACTCCATACATTTTTTTTTTTAATTTTTTTTTAACATTAAGTAGGGTCGTCAATTCATAATAATCAATAAAAAAAATTATTGTCATGTTATAATTTTGCTCCGTATATAGTATTAAAAGTTTTTGATAAAAATTTTGGTCCCTGTGCCCATTTGGATATTTATAGGGTAGCTGCAAATTGATCTAGGTAGAAAATCTCATTACTAGCTACTTAGCTAGATTCTAAGCCTCAAACTACTAAATTATTGTACCCTATTACCCTAATTGCACTAAAGTCTTCAATCTTTATAAAAAGTTACCTAACATGTGGTAAAGTCGAAACTGTTAATTAAAAGCATTTGTTGTAATATTGGACCTGCATTTGACTTGTGTGCTTCAGTGCTTGTTTCACTAACACGCCATTTACTTAGCTACCTTCTTTTTACCACAAAAATTAATGAAAATTTTTACCGTATCATATGGGTCATTTGTGTAAAATTGCGAAATGTGCACTCAATGAACTTAAAGTTGTATATATAATTGCTATTGCATAAAATTGAACTGTTTTAACCACTTAATATAAATGTTTCATGTTATTTCTCATTTTTTACATGAATAAACACTACCGATACATCCTTTATTTTTTTTTTTTGACCCAAGCTATCCTCTTTCTTTCTATATATGTATATACAATTTTGTAGCCCTATTGTAATTTGTTTGATTTTGTACTCGTGATTGTACTTTGTTTGGTTAGGACGGAGTCAGGAATTCTGTTGAGGGGGGGCGAAATAGGAACGAATTCAAAAAAAAAAAAAATTAGTAAAGGCGAAACATTAAAATAAAAGAGATATTTAAAAAATAAATAAATAAATTACCTAAGAAATATAGGTGTAAATGTTATTGGATATGGGAAAAAAATAAAACACATCGAAACTTTATAAAAATATTCATAACAAAATATGAAACATAATTAATTTGATAAAATAATTTGAATATATATGTATGTATGTGTGTGTATTAAATATTAAACAAAACTATTAAAACGTGACTGTGTTAAAACCATAGGGAATGAGCAAAAAAAAAAAAAAAACTGTAAAATTATAGTGACAACCAAAGGATTCGAACCCTTGACCTTCATTATAACCAAAAAGAGTTAATACCATCTGAGGTCCTCCGAGTATAGTGGTTTTGCCACGTTTAGTCCTAAACTTTCAAATTGACCATTTGTGGTCCTTCGACTTTCAAATTTAACCATTCGTAGTCCAAGTTAACCACCCATGGTCCTTCAATTATTAACTTTTAACCAACCATGGTCCTTTCAAGAGGACCACGACTTGTTAAATTTTGAAACTCGAAGGACCATTGGTGGTTAACATGGACCACGAATGGTTAAATTTGAAAGTCGAAGGACCACAGATGGTCAATTTGAAAGTTTGGGATTAAACGTGGCAAAACCACTATACTCGGAGGACCCCATGTGGCATTAACTCTAACCAAAAATATGCTCTACTAACTAATCTAGCACATTTCTTATTAACAACTAACATTTTTTATATACTAATACTCAAACATGTACTATATATATAGATATATACATACAAAGATTATATATGAAGTGGGGATGGAGTGAGGGGGCAGCTGCCCCTGCCCCTGCCACCTTTGGCTCCGTCCATGGTTACATCTAGATTTCATGGTGATGTCAAACACATAACAATATCATTATTAAAATATTAAGTTGCATTCAATCTCATATATTACACTCTCTTTACATCTTCCAGAGATATAAAACTCGAAAATGTATTATTTAAAGAAAGATTATAATTTATCATTATATCAAAAATCAAACCTCTATTTCATTTATTATTAGAAATTAATATAATTTTATTTTTCATTCAAAGTATTTTTCAATTTTCATGACCTACCTGTTACTCATTTACTCGACTAACTTTTGTCTTTATTTTTAAAGATATTTTTTTATAATTTTAAATTTAATATTTTTGTATTTAGTAGAGGCCTAGGGTCTATCAAAGAAGTTGAACAAGGAAGATTCATGAGAAAAAGGAGGAGTAGGAGCGAAGACATACATAATGGAGAAATTTGAAGTGGGTTAGGAGGAAAAGATGAGGTTGGACCTATACCTATAAATAAGAAGGTCCTTAGTCCCTTTACAAACACCATCTTCATTTTCTCTCTATTTCAAGTAACTTGCCTAAATAGCCTGTTGTAATAACCCCCAATAGCCTTGGATTTGTGTCCAGCGCAGCTTTACTATTATTTTATTTATGGACCGAAAGGGAACATGTAGTCTAGTGGTTTATTTGATAAATTATTGCATTTGTTGCTAATTTTACCCCTAAATATGGTGGGTTTAATTTTCTTAAAAAAACACAAATTAAAATCATTATTAGCTATGAGGACATTATGAAAAGTATGTGTTCTTAACTAATTCAATCCTTTTTTTGTACAAATATGATGGGATCAAGTAGCCAACGATTCCAGAATTTACAAGAATAATTTTACCAATTAAAAAATGGACTTTCCCGCTCTCGAGGGTCAGTGTCTTGCAAAGACGATCAAATGGAACAATCTAACATCGTGGTGATAAGATGAGGTAATTGGACAAAAGGGACACACTCAAGCCCCTAAAGAGACTGAGCCTAACGTTCACCAATAATATAATCCATTAGTTAACCAATGTGATAAGAGCTTTGATGACGTAGTAGCAATGGAGCACACTGCTCGGGCGACCATGGGCCAAGGAAAAAGGTTAGAGGTTGATACCACGGGCCACGGGGCATGGAGGTCCCAATGGCAGGATATATGGACAGAAAGTACGTCAAAGGAAGTAATAGAGAAGAAAGTAGAGTAAGTTCAATTCTAGAGAAGCAGTTAATGAGAGTACCAATCAATAGGTTAGGGAAAAAGGAGCAGGAACCTAAGCAACGATCTTGGAGGATTTGGCTTGCATGGTCGATAAAAGTCTAGAAGGTCAAGAAACACTTCTCCTACTAAAAAAAACAAGACAATATACTCCTCGAATTTCTGATTCGATGGTGTGCAAAAGTGGCCAAGGTAGAAGGAATGGACAAGAAGTTAGCAATTACTCTTTGAAGAAAACCAACATGGTTGGCGTGGTGGTTCACACCTTGTCCCTTAAACATGAGGTTGGGGGTTCGATCCCCACCCATGTGAATGGAGCAAACCATTTGGCCAGTCCCCTACCACTTAGTGTGCTGACCGTAGGGACGGGGGATTAGTCTTCTGGCTTTCGGCTGGAGGGATACCTTTGGGCAATCAAAAAAAAATTACTCTTTGAAGAAAACCCCAAGTCCAAAATTCAATCCAAAAAGCCAAAGAAGGATCTTTAGTAAGCTAGGAAAGAAATGTGAGTTTGGGCCTAGACACTGGGAGTTTGATGGTCAAAGTGTAAATAGGTAAATGTTCACCCCTAAATATTACTCCGTATATTTTAATTTAAAAATATTATATTTTACTCAAAAGGATTATTCTTTTCTGTATAAATAATAAATAATTTAATATTTATTAATATTACATATTTAATTATAAATATTATATTTTCATCTTAATTCAAGTCTCATGAATCCTTATGCCTGAGACGGTCTTAGAGTATACTCACCCTTTAATGCTTACCATAGAAGCGTAGAATCTTGGAGTTTATTTTTATTTTTATTTTTATTTTTATTTTTTAAGGCTAGAACCTTTGAGTATGGTACAAAAAGTAGTAGCTATTAAATCACTAGATGGGACACAAAGTTATCTTACTACAATTAGGGGGTGGCAATTTACAGTTTTTGATTTTTTTTAAAAAAATAATTTTCTTAAAATTAAAATTATTGGCGAACAGACGTTTTGCTTAGATTTTGACATACTACCAAACGCCGCCAAATTTGTTGGAATTTGACAAAATGCATTTAGAAGTAAAATGAAATTCAACTCGCTTGCCTATTAGCTATTACAATTTATATCAAAACTACTTACAAATATACTAAGGATGCGTTTGGTTACCACATGGAATCGAAATGTGAATCAAATACTTGATAATTGTAATGGATTTTGGTGAAAGTATTTTGAATGTTTGGTAGTATGATGGAATTAGAATAATTATTAATATTGATGTTTGGTAAAATAAAGAATTTAAAATTATTTTAAAAATCCAAAAAATTAAGACAATTGATCATAATATAGTGACATCCAAAGCACCAATATGACCAAAAATAAAAAATCTAAGAATATTAATTTAAACTTAAAAATTAGATTACCGGTAAGATGAAATGATACGCATTTTTAATTAGGAAATGAAGTTTTTAATTGAAGGGGTAATCAAATATCGTAGTTATGTTTTAAAAAGTTGTCTCAAACACTAACTATGATTTTGATTTTCATTCCTGTGTGTAAACTCATGAACCAAACACACCCTAAATACGTGATATAATAATGTTTCAGAGAAAATTTCAATTTTGGTCATATGACTATAGGGGCTTTGTTAATTTCAGCACCTGACTTTCAAAAGTGTCAATTTAGTACCTTGACTATGCAATTTTTATCAATTTTGGTCACTCCGGTCAAATTGCCGGCCAAATTTCGCCGGAAAATTTTAACTGTTAAAATAATGAGGATATTTTAGTCATTTCACATCTCTTTTGTTCTTCTCTGACGAATTCATCTTTCCGGCGAATCCGAGGATGAGGTGCGCTGCGATGCTTTCAACATTATCCAAAAAGAGAAGTATTTATTCAACATTATCAGAAAAGAGAATTATTTATTCAACATCAATTTTAGCATAATGTTGATATAGAGAAGTTTTAGAATAAATAGGCACCAGCATCAGTTTTAGCATTTTGCTTTCTTCTTCGAGCAAGTCTTTTTTTGGCCGGAAAAGCTTTCAACAGGAATTTTGACAGGAACTGCACTGGATAAGCACAAAGAGAAGTGCAGCTCAAAGATTTCTAGGTCCGTTGATATCTCAAGCTCCCCTTACACAAACGGTCAGATGTTTTCAACTGAAATTTTGGCCATTTGAACACTAATAAATCGCCGGCAACGGCTTGAACGAATGAGTTTAAGTATGCTTTGGAAGGTGTGCTACTGCGGCGGATTCGCCGAAAAAAATGAATTCGTCGGAGAAGAAGGAAGAGATGTGAAATGACTAAAATACCCTCATTATTTTAACTGTTAAAATTTTCCAGTGAAATTTGACCAGCAATTTGGCCGGAGTGACCAAAATTGATAAAATTTGCATAGTCAAGGTACTAAATTAACATTTTTAAAAATTTGGTGCTGAAATTAACAAAGCCCCTATAATAATATGACCAAAATTAAAATTTTCTCTAATGTTTCATGAACAAAAGTGAGTAAAATTATATAATCAAAATTAATGTACAAATACATAATCTTATAACTGTCATTAGAAAAAGAATTGTAAAAGTATAGAGAGAAAGTGAATTAATAATGCACTAGACTCCCTCTACTTTTCACCGCATTTTCTTTACATCCAGACTTGAAAAATGTCAAATCATGCTTTCTGCCTTTCTGGCAAGCAAAATGTGTTAAAAAAGAAAGAAAGAAAAAAAAAAAAAAAAAAAAAAAAAAAAAAAAAAAAAAACTTAAGAGCTAATGTTTTATAATAATTTATTTATATATGGTTTATTTGTGAACAAATTCAAACATTTATGACCTTCAAAAAAAAAAATTCAAACATTTATGAGTTGCGCTAATTATAACTAGTCCAAAAGCAAAAAGAATTTAATACTTTAGTATCAAAGTTTTAAAAGTGGGTATAATTCTAGCTAATTTATTTAACAAGGTAAAAAAATGGTTTTATTCAAATTAATTTACAATTTCATAAAAGAACTTATCAAATTCATAAAAGATTCCTTTTGATTCCAAGACAGTACATACTATTTTCTAAAAATAATTTATTTTCTTGGATAGATCAAGTTTTTCAATTTCATCATACTATATCATGAAAGTAAGTATTAAATAAGACTTCTCATCCATTAGACCAATGTTTTAAAACATAATTTTTTTTTCCTTTCATGTTTATTGACCTTTGTTGCATAAATTATGTGGTACTAATTTTAACTTAATGTAATTTGTAAATAATATTTTAATATTACTCGATGCACATTCTCTCGAATAGTGGTTGTGAATTTCTCTCATGTAAACAAAAATACAAATATACACAAGAAAAGCATGATTTTTTAAAAAAAACTTTGAATTAGTGTATTTTGAATGTAATATATGTTTAAATTAGATAATATCAACATTCAATGAATTGAATTTGACTAAATAAAAAATCATGGAATGAAATACCCAAACAAACAATTACAATTTATAAACACTTGCAAGAGCATCTCTATGAATTAATTTATACTTACAATTATTTAAACTCCAAGAGCATGTGTACATGTAAATTGACTTCTTTAGAGATCCATTCAATTTACCTTATACATTCTTATAAGAGCATTTCTATTAGTATGATTTTTGCACAGATTTTTAAGTGTCAACTAAAAGAGAAGAGTGGAAGAAAATAATTATAATAATAATTGACCACCCTCAACGCGCCCAATGGATGTTGCTGTTGCGCTTAACGCGCACCAGCTAAATTTTTATTTTTATTTTTGGGTGGGGCCATAGTAGGAAACAAAACCAGCATCCACTACAACACTCTTTTTTCTTCTATCTCCTCTTCCTCTTTCTTCCACATAAGATTAACAACCTCAAAAATTTACTCAAAAATCACTATTGTTGTTGCCCTAAATTACAACCAACCATCAATAATCCTATGAATACGCCATTGTAGCCCGCATGGGTAGCTCAACTGGTCATAGAGGTGAAACTTTGAAAGAATGACCAGGGATCGAGTCTCACCAGCAGCAGTGTGGGAGCAACCTCTCAAAGTGAGGAGGGCTCCTTGTGCGCAGTGAGCACCGGTCTAGCCTCTGTGGTTCATGTTCAATTGAGTCACCATGATTTACATCCTTCCAAATGCTCCGTTGGGCCGAGGTGTGGGGGCTCTTACCTTTGGAAAAATGAATACGTCATTGTTTTCTCGAATCTAATCCGTATGAATGACTCAGTGTCTAATACGTAGTTTTAACAATGATCCATATTGTTTTCAAAAAAAAAAACAATGATCCATATCTGATGATGATTAAACTATTACAAACAAAATTTTCACCAAAAGATAATATAGATGGTAAGCATTACTTTTTTTTTTTTTTTTTCTGAAAGGAGATGATAAGCATTACTAATTTATTTAAAATGAAGTGAAATATCAGCACCTCTTACTTTAGAAACATTTTATTGTTTCAAATATTTTACTCTTTGTCTCATTTTACGTACCCTAAGGTGATGTCTGGTAACACACTTTTAGAACCCTAAAACCCATCATACTAAAGTGACGTTTGGTTAGACACTTTTGGAACCCTAAAATCCATAATACTAATTATTTGATTCGTATTCTGATCTCAATTTTCATATCCTAACCAAACGCCACCTAATTTTGATATAAGATACAATGAAAAAAATATTTGATAATAACTTTAAACCCAAATCTACTTTTATTCAAATGTACAACAGAGGGGTTGGCTTCCCCCATTAGACAATTATTATATATACCCTAATGGACACAACCATATCTATTCACTTAAACTCCCAAACTACCCACAAATCTTGAAAGATGGTGCCTTCAAACTTGAAGACTTTTCTAGCTCTTGCTTTGCTCTTGTTGCCAATAGCTGCAAGAGGGGATTATGAATATGGTATACCTCTCCCCATTCTTTCTTCTAACTCTTTTTGAAACGTTACTTAGAATAGCTTTCCAAAATAAATTGTTATTTAAGCTCTCTATATGTTACCAAACAGAACTTATAGCTTATTTGTAACTTCAAATAAGCATAAACTCTAAAATAAGCTACACCAAATAAAGCCTATAGGTTCACCTCTGTGCATATCTTATTTGCGAGACGGGTCAGATCAAGATGGAAACATAAAATTATAAATATATGCAGTTATGTGTATGTTTTTGGAATGCAGAACAGGAGATATGCACAGAGGTGAACTGTGGAAAAGGAAATTGCAGGGAAGATAGAGGATACAACTACAACTTCAGGTGCAGGTGCGAGGATGGTTGGAAACGCACCACAATAAAGAATACTAACGAAGATGATTTCCAGTTCCTGCCCTGCATAATTCCTGAATGTAAGTTCTTCGTCGCGCATAGTATATATAAATAATAAACAGGTCATATACCATCAAACTTTACAAGAAAGTAGAATTAGACCTTGAACTTTTAAAAGGTGCAATTAAGTACTTCAACTTATTAAAATCAATCAAATAAGTCCAATTTACCGATAACTAGCAGGTTACCGGTAAGCATGTTGTTGTTGACCTCCATCATCGATAATAACCGGAGAAAAAACCAAGTAGCGACGACCCGGTCGCCTTCTCTCGTTGCCTTCTTCAACTGAGGAATAAGGTTACCGGCATTGCCTTCTTCTTGGACAAGGCGACCGGCACCGGATTATATTACCGTTGGGTGGCTGACAATTGGGCCTGAATGCATCAAAATGACAAGTTCATGTGTTTAATTGAACTTTTTATTAAGTTCAGGGGCTCAATTGCTCTTTCGTATAATGTTTAAGGGTTTATTTGACCCTTTTCCCTAATTCATATAATACTGAAAGACAAAAATTTATTCCTAAACCAAGAAACCACAAGTCTCCTAACCAGATTTGTATTGATTACTTATGCAGGTACCCTTGATTACTCTTGCATGCCAACACCTCCTCCACCTCCACCCCCTCCATTCAACTCTTCTGCCTTCGACCGTAATCCCCAAACACCTAAACAATTTTCTGCTGCAATTTTAACCTATAACTTGTGCAGTTTGGCTAACATCCTTTTGTTTTTCTCAGCTTGCTATGGGGTTTACTGTGGGGAAGGAGCATGCATAAAGAATACAGACTTCACACATATCTGCCAGTGCAACTATGGCTACAACAACATCCTAGGCATCCCGGTTTTTCCTTGCTTCAGTCCATGTAAGAACAAAAACCACAAAAGATATATCAAAATATATTCTTTATATATAGACATCAATATGACTGAACACAGTATATACTATGGTTTCTGTTTTCAAGGTGCCCTTGGATCAGATTGTTCAAGGCTCGGGATCAAGATCACAAATGACACCTATAGATCGCCATTTGATAATCAGGGTGAGGCTTCTAACAATTGCAATACAAAGAACTATTTAGATTAACAAAGGCATCATGAATCCGATAGGGTTTAAACGTGCACTGGTTTTTTATGTAAAGGGTAACCACCAAAAAAAAACAAAAAAACAGATAATGTTAAATCTTTTTCAAATTGTAATCACAAATAAATTCAGAATATGAATCAATCTGAAGTTGAAAAAATACAACCACTCAAAAAGGATAATAGAAATTATTACGAACCAAAGTCAATATATGCAAAAGTCATAAACAGTTTAAAGATTAGTAGCTATGAAGGTGATGGTTCTATAGACATAACTAAAGTAATCAAAGTTTCAAAATCCATTATTTTTCTTAGGAATGAATAAAAATGCGAGGAACTTTGAATATGAAACTAATCTCTTTACCAGTTCAACCAAGCTCAACTATCTGAAGCTTATTAGAAGTCAGCTCTAATCCTAGGATTTCTCAGTTATGGTTTCAGTAGTGTTCATAGGGAGCTAAATCTTAAAAACCATAAGGAACCATCAGTCATGTAAAGACATTCCTTTTCTTTATATTAGCAGCTAAATCAATTCTGCCAAGGAAGTCGCACTGGATAGCTGTACTACTGGCCTCAGCCGGTTTGGCTTTGTGGAAGTAGATCGATCCCAAATAACGTTGAGAAGCTTTATCACATAATAACTGATTTGCAGTGTTGCACCTGTGTTGTTGGCTCAGATAGGTATATACCACAGATTCAGTTTGTATAAATAAATATGAACAATATGTATGTTGTAAGTGGATTCTTGTATGCAAAATGGTTCAATAAAATGTAGCAGCTCTCAAATTTTACTAATGCCACTCTTCTCATTCCGTACCCCTTCTTTCACTTCAAACTCTCTTTATACCATATATACGCTATTAATCACACCTTTTTAGACTATTTAATTCTTACTATACACTTTGTCATATTCTCAAATATAGCTTTTGAGGAATGAAAACCCAATCAAATGATTAGACAACTAAAAACTACAGGGATTCTACTTAAGACTCTGGAATACCTAAATATTCCGTTCAACATTGTAATATTAATTCAACTATCTACCTTCACCACCTCACCAGATGGTAGTATTGACTCAAGCCACACACACACACACGTGTATATATGTATTGTGTTTCTTCATTAGAAACATAAAATTATAGTAATATATTGTAATCTTTCAGTATTATAACATTTTCTCATTCCTTGATTCTTCCTCCCTCCGCCTAACTGACGGGTGGTTGTTACTCTCCACCTGCCAGGCCTTTCGATCTTTCAAATTCAACAAATGTATTGATAAGTGGTAACAAAATCTCTTCCCAAGTAATACCCGACGCTGAGTTCAAAATTTATCTTCTAAAACACCTCCACGGAAAATTACCTCCACCAATATGTCCACTCTAGAAACAAACCAACATTGTATTACCACTTATGCTTTATTACCAAATACCAACAAATTCATAACGTATCCATCATTTCTTGTATTGATTCCATGGTCCAAATGTCATCTGTAGATTAATGTACTTATAACCATGTTTGATGTCATAGAGATGCTAACATTCACAATAAAGCAATAGAAATGAAATCCTCAATCTTCAAAAGGATTTTGCTCGTCCCTATTTCGGCTTGCAGTCTTGAATTTCTTCACAAATATCATTGCACAGCCAAATACCAGATTTAGAGATATAAAGACACAAAAGAGAAGTTGAAATAATTTGCTCAACACAAATATCATTGCACAGCCAAATATATCTGCAAACCAATACTAAAAACCAAAACTATTCTGCTTCATATTTTTCTAAATGCAGGCACTGATCCAAGAGAAAACTCAAGTGCCTGCCGTCAAACACTAGATCAAAACCATAACTTTACATAAACAATGAAAGAAAGAAGAAATTCAGTTGGCATAAAAGAGCACATTGTGAAAGCAAAAACAGAAAACGGGGAATCTCAGGGGTAACCCCAGCCAAGATGACTAAAGATACAAACTTGTAACCACAAGGTCACAAGGTCACAAGTTCGAATCCCAGACTTCTTGGTTTGAGCCGATCACTTATAGGTAACCTAGGCTGGTTTACCTCCTTGTGGTCCTTTGTCAGAATGCTGGCTAGGGTCATAAGGCGGGATTTACCCGTGCATACCCTCGGATAATGGTTGTGGGTTTCCAAAAAAGAACGCCGGAGTCTCTAAATGCAAAATGCTGATGAAATTTAAACTAAGAAAGCGAGCTACCCGAGGGCCGAGGGCATCTTCATCCTCAAGATCACTAAAACACTAAACAAATTTTCCAATTAGTGCACTTTCTTGTTCTTTTAACATTCACACTCTCATCTATAACCACATTATGATGCAAACCAATTAAGGAGTAATAGATAATTCAATTCACAATAAACCAAATTTTTTGTTTTTCTTTTATTCATACAAAGAGAATGTAATGAACTCATTTAATTCAATAATCCATTTGAACTATGATGTACCAAAAGTTATACTACAACATAAACTTCCAAAACTAAAAATTATAAAACAAGGCTAAAATGACTTGGATTCTCACCATTTTCACTTGCTCTTCACACTCACTCCTTCCTTTCCAGCAATGATCACAGCAGTGGCCATATCCAAGAACAATCCATGCTCCACCACACCTTCCAACGCCGAAATCTCCTTCCCGGCGGCGCGGGAATCTTTAATGGGAGTCTTAAAGTACAAATCCACAATGTAATTGGAATTATCCGTCACATAAGGCTTACCGCCGTCCAATCTCAACTTGGCGTCGCAATCCAATTCTCTGAACATCTCCTGGAGGCGGAGCAGATTGTATTTCCAGCAGAATTGGACGACCTCGACGGGCATTGCGAGACCCGACCCGCCAAGCCCCGAGACGAGCTTCGTATCGTCGACGACCACCACGAACTTGTCGGACGCCGCCTCCACCATTTTCTCGCGGAGGAGAGCGCCGCCGCGGCCCTTGACCAGGTCCAGATTCGGATCGACCTCGTCGGCGCCGTCGATTGCTAGGTCAAGCTTCGGGTGATCATCGAGCGTGGAGAGCGGGATGTTGAGGGAGGCGGCCTGCTCCTGAGTGCGCTTGGAGGTCGGCACGCCGACGATGTCCGTGAGTTGGCCGGAGGAAATGAGCTCGCCGAGCTTGGCCACCACGAAGGCGGCGGTGGAGCCAGTCCCGAGGCCGAGGACCATCCCGCTCTTCACATAGTCCACCGCCTTGTCGGCAGCGAGCTTCTTGAGGTCGTCCTGCGTTAAGGCAGGGGGAGGGGAGGGGGCGGAGAAGGCTCTGAAAGTGGGGGTGCGCCGCACGCTGAGAGAGGAGGGGTTGCTGCGCTGGCGCGGCGGCATAAGGGAAGGTGTGCGTAGGGTGGTTCCGGCGGCGGAGGAGGCATTGCCATGGAGGAGAGAGGAGGAAGAGATGAAGGATAAGGTGGCCATGGCTATGGCGGAGATGAGAGGTGAGAGTGGACTGGAGTCTCCACTCCTCTACTATAGGATTCGATCTAAAGATTGTGTTTTTGTGAAAGAGAGTGTAATGTGTTAGGTGATAGGTATTTTGGTCTTTTTAGAAACGTTTGTGTGGTTTGGTTGGTTGGTGAGAATTTCATTTCATTTTTGTTGTTAATTATTAGATGGAGCACGTGGATAAGCTATGATTTTAACGATTAAAATTTGAGTTAATACCCAAAATCATCTTCGACTATAGTGGTTTTTCTCAATTTTGTCCTAAATGACTTTGGTGACTTAATGTAGTCCCAGAGTTTTGTGTTTTTACTCAATTTCGTCTCAGACTTTTGTGCTTTTGCTCAATTTAGTCCCCCATTTGTTATTTTGTTCATTTGTTGTTAAATAAATAGACAATTCAGTAATTTTAATATTGACATCTCTTTATTTATAGACATGTGAAGTGCGAAATCCCTCTTTTTTTATGAATTACTCCCAGAATCACTTCTAAAGCTGCGAATATAAAATTTGATTCGTAGGTCTGAGAGTAACTCTGGGTGTAATTCGTGTAAGAAAGAGAGATTTCTCACTTCGCAGCAGGTTGAAAGTAAAGAGAGGTCAATATTGATATTATTGAATTGTCCATTTATTTAACACCAATTTGACGGAATAACAAACGGAGGACTAAATTGAGCGAAACACAAAAGTCTAGGACTATATTAGGTCACCAAAGTCGTTTAGGACGAAATTGAGAAAAACTACTATAGTCGAGGACAATTTTGAATATTAACTCATTAAAATTTATTACACACTAGCTTCCGGCAATTTATATCCTACACCACGGCGCGCGCTGCATTGTGCGCCCAGATGTAAAACGACGTCGTTTCAATTTTTTTTTTTTTTAATTTCCCGCCCCAGTGTTTGGCAGTTAATTTTTCTTTAAAAAAAATCCATGTTCAAAAATGTACATAATGTTATACTAGAATACACATAATTGTATACATGAATATACATAATTATATAACAAAATATGCATACTCTTTTTTAAAAGACATAATACACAATACACATAATCTAACTTTTAACATAATACACATCAACTCTTAACATAAGACACAAAAATTTCTTGATTCGGATGTACATAATTGTATAAAAGAATGTACATAATTGTATAAAAAATATACATAATTGTATGAACAAATATACATAATCACAGCAACTTCCTACCGCGCCTCCCAAAACGATGTCGTTTTGGGAGGGGCGCGGCGCATAGTGCTACGCGCGCCGCGGTGTAGGGTATAACGATTGCTAGGTTCCCCGTACATAGATTAATCCCTAACAGCACGTTTGGTTCACAGAATGAATTTGGAGGGAATAGGAATGCTATTCCACATGGAATGGAATAGGTAAGGAATAAAATATGAATTGTATTCTATTGTTTGGTTGGCTGAAGGAATAGACTTTAGTGAATTGTATTCCAGTGTTTGGTTGGTTAAAGGAATAGAAATGGAATAAGTTTTAAAGACATAAATACCCTTATACATAATAATAATAATAATAATAATAATAATAATAATAATAATAATAGTAATGAATATTGATGGGGTGAGAACCCCGTGGGCTCGGGGCCCAAGAAGAAAAGAGATCAAGCCCAAGAAGAAGAAGAGAAGCCCAAGAGAAAAATGGAGTAAGCCCAAAAGAGATACGAGTCAAACCAATGAGTCGGATCGACCCGGGAGTCGACACGGGTAGAAGGTCGGCCTAAAGTGGCCGTTATCATTTGAAAGACCTATTAAATTACCCTACTCACCCACAAGGCCAAGTGGCCGTTGTCCTCATCACAACCCCATCATTACCAATTAAGTACACATTTACTACCTAACTTAATACCCATAACCCCTTATCCTATTTACTACCTCATCCTAACCCCCAATTTAATACCCTTAATCCCTACTAAATACCCCCCAACGTCTCTAAAGCTCCTTTAGCTATAAAAAGGGGAAGGCAACAAGATCAAAGGGGGGGCCTTGATCATGGAAAAGGCACTATGCCACAACACAAAGCAAATAATACTCCTCCCACTCACTCATTCATCTACATGTGGGGAGGACTCTCCCAAATATTTTCCCAAGGAGACTCCGTATGAGAAGGCTCCAAGCACTCTTCCTACACCACTCTCCCAAGAAGGCTCCATATGAGAAGACTCCACCACCATTCCATCGAGAAGCATACTCCATCTCTCGGTATCATAAATAGCTCTATTCTTACACAATATCTCTATATACAAAATAGTCATACAACATGTACAAAGATATACCTACGAAATACATAGTGGAATTAGGCTTGGCACCGCCCAAAAAGGCCCGTGGTTTTCCTTTCGGTTTCCACGTCAAAATCATCGAGCCCATATTATTTTAGCAAGCTTTATTGAAAGGTGTTTCCTCCAGCTAAAGGTTGTGTTGGACCTCCTTGGGCCCGAAAACCCAAAAACCAACAAATATGATTATGATATACTGAATGTTATATATATATATATATATATATATATATATATATATATATATATATATATATATATATATATATATATATATATATATATATATATATATATATGCATGTGTGTATGTGAGATAGAGAATAATAATAATAATAATAATAATAATTATTATTATTATTATTATTATTATTATTATTATACAAATACATATTTATTTTTATATTTATTTTCTCACTTATCCCACATCGGTTGGATAAGTAAGGAATGGAGCCTTGAGGCTCCTATAAAAGGAACCTCAAGGCTCCATAATTTCAATTGCAATGCTCATCTGCTAGGGAAGCTTGCAATGCCCATTCGCTAGGCAGGCAGATAAGCAGACTACTTAATTTAGGATCCAAGGCTCCATAATTAAGGAGTTTTATACAGTTAAGTTATATATATATATATATATATATATATATATATATATATATATATATATATATATATATATATATATATATAATAAACTGTCAAGGTTGGTGTTTTGAGAAAATATTTTTCGGGTCGGTGTTTTGAGAAAATATTTTTCTTTTCTCAAAAAGTCAATTGCAAATGCTACAAAATGTGTGTGTGTGCCTATATATATATATATATATATATATATATATATATATATATATATATATATATATATATATATATATATATATATATATATTTATATATATATATATATTTATTTATTGATAGATTGATGGATAAAAATTATAATTAATTAAATACATACATTTATATAATACACTATATTTATTAAATAAATATAAATATTATATAATGTGCAAAGGGTATTTCTGGTATTTGTGATATAAAAGCTATTTCCAAGCGCATGGGAATAGTTAATACCAGGGTCCCCCTAGGAATGGCTATTCCCCTTGCGAAGGTAATAGCTCATTCCTAGGCATGCTATTCCCATGACAAAATGATCCAACCAAACGATGGAATAGGTCTATTCCAAGGAATGTTATTCCATTCCTGACCTATTCCATGAACCAAACATGCCATAAAATTATTATCTAAGAACCATTCAAAGAGGTAAATTCTGAATTGTTCTCTTCTTATGTTTTCACCACTTTACTTGTACACTCTGTATATAAGAAATTTTTATCACATAGCAGGACTCGTTTCGTTCGCAAAAAATATTTTAAGAGAAATGAAATTGAAATTCCATGGAAAAACAATTACTAAGAAGATGGATTTCATTGTTTGGTTGGTGGAAAAAGAATTACTCGGAATACTAATTCTATTATTTGGTTAGATTTGGAATTGTAAAGAATAACGAGAATAAAGACTTATATATCCCTACAAATTAATAAGAGTAATATAATTAAGAAATAAAATAAAAGTAAAATAGTCTAACCATATCACTTTTTCTTCCCATTTTCCATGAAAAATAAAATCTTTGGCTCAACCAAAGATTTTGTTTTCCTCAAATTTGAGGATGGAAAATGAATTCCATGAATCAAACACCAAAAAAACAATATTTTCCTCCACTTAAAAAAAAAATATTTTCCTTTAAAAAACATTTTCCATGAACCAAACATCCCGAAGGTTTCCAAATCACTTCAGAGTTTCGTTGGATTCAAATCTCATTGTTCAAAGCAAATTTGTAATGATTGAAATTTATTATTTTATGATAAAATTTTGTTTGAAGCAAATCTACTCCTTAATATGATTGATCTCCTTTTATAACTTATTTTGTTAATATTTTTGGTCAAAATTAATCAATAATATAATTACACATGCTTACAATGAGATTTGAATTTTTAACATTGTATATCTATCTATTTCGTATAGGAATAAGGGTTAAATAGACCACTGAACTACACACGAAACTATAATTAGGCCATCAAATTCTAAAAAACTACAATTAGATCCTTGAACAATACAAAATCAAGCAATTGAACCCAAAGTAACTTGTTTACCTATTTAGTTGATGACATGGCGGTTACTAAATACAAAAAATAATAAATTTTTTAATTTTATTCTAATAAAATAAAATAACCACCCCCAAACATCGGCTTCACCGGAGACGAAGAACGTGTCTTCGTCTCCAGCCTGGAGACGAAAACGTGTCTTCCGATCTCGAAAGGGTGAGCTGGTTTAAGATTCTTCTTCCCGTCAAGAATGGAGGTCAGGCTTATGCTCATCCTGCCGACGCCACTGTTTTCCGATCCCGACACAGTCCTCCCTCAGAAACTCATTGAAGATCCTTGGAAACCCCAAGAACGACGAAATGGGCTTTGTCGGGCTTTGGGTCGGAGAATACGGTACAAATGTCTACTACCGCCATACCCCTGAAACCCAATCAGACGACCTTAATTAACACCCAAAAATTCCCAGGTTTTGTAACAAACAAACACACACACACACACACACACACACACACACACAAAATCTTTATTTATCATAAATGGAGCCTCCATGAACGAGCAAGAAAAACAAAAAAAAAAAAAAAAAAAAAGGGAAGAAGAATATGACGATAAAAAAACTTGCTTTTTCAGTCAGAAATCCCCAGAAAAATATAAAGAAAACGCTGCCAATAGTCCAATACAGTACTAAATTTTGGTAGCTTCCATTCCCAAACACCTGTACGTAGCTCTTCATCAAATCATCTAGAAAATTACATAGAGAAAAAAATAGATTGATAGAGAGAGAGAAACCCATAAAGAAAGAAAGAGAAAATGTAAAAAATGTAAAATGTAAAATGGAAATGAAGTGAGAGAGCCAAAGAGGTCTCCCCATCGTCTCCGGCCCTGAGACGAAGACACATTCTTCCTCTCTGGCGCAGACGAGGGAGGGGGGGGGTGTGGGTTTTTCTTTTTAATTTAATTTAATTTATTTTATTTCAAATTATTAAAATTAATTTTAAGAATTTTTTTAATTTAGTAACCGCCACATCAGCGGATACCTGGTCAACAGGTTACTTTAGACTCAATTGCATGTTTTTGTATTGTACAGGGACTTGATTGTAGCTTTTTTGAGTTTGATGGCCCAATTACAATTTCGTGTGTAGTTTAGTGGCCTATTTGACCCTTATTCATTTCGTATATAAAATGCTTTCTAGTTTCCACCCTCTTATAATTACTCTTTTTGTTATTTGTTGCAAAATTTGATTAAAGTGATTCTTTAGTAGTTATTAAGAAGATCTTACAAGGAGAAAATGATAAGCAAGGTTGTCCATACCCGGTGCCACTAGTGCAACGACACATAACCTCGGCAAATTATGTTGTGCAACCGTGTGCACCATTGCAAAAACGACGTCATTTTAACTAAAACGCGCGTTCCAATTAAAAAAAAAATCAGGTTCAATTCCCGACAATAACATTTTTTGTGTGCATAATTTGAATTATATATCCATAAATTCATAACTATATATCCACAAATTCATAACTATATATCCACAGTGAATGAATAACACAAAATCCAGAATGAATGAACTAAATATCCACAATGAATGAACTAAATATCCACAATGAATGAACTAAAAATTAACAATGAATGAACAACATAATGTTGCTGAGGGGAATCGAAACTGATTTTTAATTTCTTTTTTAAATGAAATGCACGTTTTTAATCAAAAACAACGTCGTTTTACAACCATATGCACTATGCATGGTGCACAACATAACTATTCCATAACCTCCATATTTTTAGGCCCAAGTTTAAAAAAAGTTTTATATATACGGTGGTTTTATTGGACCATGTCCATTATGAAACTGAGTTGACAATGGCAATATAATATTGGTAACATGAAAATATTGAATGAATTGGACGCGAGTCACAACTTCCCTTACGATCCTAAAAAATAATATTTGAAAATTGGCTTAGAATCGAAATCCAATAAAGTCTATTACAACTTTTAAACAAATAACTCAAAAAGAAAAAAGAAGACAATTGACAAGGGAAGTCAAGTATACGTTGAAAAGACGATATCTAAATAGAGCAATGACTCCATATTTATAGTATTTTTGGGGCCAACAATAGCAAGAAACAAGTGAGCAACAAGACCAAGAAATTCAAATTACACACATGTTCTAGTGTCACCCACTATTACAAAAATCGGTCTAGGCACCCGCCTAGGCGCTAGGCGCCCCTAGACCGTGGCGATTTCCCTCCTAGGCGGCCGGTCGTGTCCGCCTAGCGCCTAACTCGGCCGACTTGGCCGCCTAAACAGCTGCCTAGAGTCTAACTTGGTCGAGTTAACTCGTCCATTCGGTCGAGTTAACCGGGTTAGCTCGGCCTTGCTAATTTTTTCATTATATATATATATATATATATATATATATATATATATATATATATATATATATATCATGGTTGCAATAGGCGCTAGGCGCTAGTCGGGCGGTAGACTAGCGCCTAGCGCCTAGACGGCCTAGGCGAGGCCTAAGCGGCCTAGGCGATCGCCTAGGCGGCTAACTGAAAAAATGAAAAACAGTGTACGTGTGTATGTGCATATATGTCATATTATACATACATACATACATACATACATACATACATACATACATACATAAATAAATAAATAAATATATATATATATATATATATATATATATATATATATATATATATATATATATATTTATATATATATATAAATATATATATATATATATATATATAAATATATATATATATATATATATATATATATATATATATATATATATATATATATATAAATGAAAAAAATTGGCAAGGTCGAGTCGGCCGGGTTAACTCGGCTAACTCGACAGAAATTGACGAATTAACTCGGCGTAATCGGCTGAGTTAGGCGCTAGGCGGCCGCTCTCCTAGGCGGGAGCCTAGGGAGGAAATCGCCACGGCCTAGGGGCGCCTAGCGCCTAGGCGCCGATTACTCGGTGCCTAGGCGAGATTTTTGCAACCCTGATATATATATATATATATATATATATATATATATATATATATATATATATATATATATATATATATATATATACACACACACACACACACATAATATATATACATAATATGACATATATATACACCCGTAGACTAGTTTGATACGTTGAATCTTTAGATGATTGAAGTATTTGAGCATTTCATATTTGAGTATTTTTAATTTTTAATATTGTTTTGATGTTATGACTTATGAATTATCATTATTTTATTTATTTGGAGGTGTTATTTGATTTAATGTTGAAGATTTAAAATTGTCAAATTGCAAGTCTGCCACTGTTTTTTTGGCTCCCGCCTAGGGCCGTCTAGATTCCACCTAGGCACCGCCTAAGCGCTAGGCGCTGCCCGAGCGCCTAGCGCCTACTGCAACCATGGTGTCACCATTATAATAACCTATTAAAATGTTTAGCTACATTGTGACCCACTACCATGGTTGCAAATCGCGCCTAGGCGCTAGGCAGCCGCCGGTCGCCGCGAGGAAGGCCGGAATCGGCCTCCTCCGCGGCCGGCCGGCTAGGCGGTCTAGGCGGCCGGTTCGGCGATTTATTTTATTTTATTTTATTTGCGTTGTAAAGTGTTACAAGTTCGGGAAGGCGGTTTGGCCCTCTAATTTCTCCAAAAAATGCTTATTTTGCTCTTATTTTTATTTTATTTTTATTTATTTAGATGGTTTCAACAATATTCAAAACGATTTTACAACCACTTACGTAAATAATTTGTAAGAAAAAACTAGAGGAACCTTATGTTTTATTAGTGAATTTTACAATTTTTAATTTAATTTTTTTTAAAAAAATTAAAAAATTTAAAAAATTTAAAAAATTTTAAAAAAATAATAATAAATCGGCGCCTAGGGGGCGCTTAACGTTTTTTGCAACCTTGGCCACTACCTTTCTTCAAATTGGAAATGTAAATTAAAACAAAAGGCAATTCGTACATACACCACCGGGGCATACCCTTGACCACGGACGAAATGTAAATACTAAAGTCAAATGTGGAAATGGGTAGAACTTTTGGGATGAGGTTTGGAGGATTGCTTAAGTTTGAGCAGGAGCAAACACTTGGGCTAAGAGCTAAGGTTTGAGCTTGAAGGAGCAAATACTTGGGCTAAGAGCTAAGGTTTGTGCTTGAAGAAGAAAAGCTTAAGCTTAAGCAAGAGCAGATCGGAAATGCTTGCTCATTCTTAGGCTTGAGAAGGAGCAAGGGGAAATGCCTGCTCATTCTTAAGAAAGAGCAAAGGAAAATGCCTACTCATTCTTAAGAAAGAGCAAGGGGAATTTGCAAGAGTGGGTTTGCTATAAATAGACAACTCCTCTTCATTGTAATCTCATCCCATTCCACCAGGAATCATCCCATTAGCATAGCAAAAATATAGAAAGTAGAATAGAGAGTTATACTTATAATTCCTATTGTAATATCATTTTGCCAATACAGAAAATCCTTCTTCAAATTGCCTTTATTTTGTGTATGATTTATTTTAAATCTTACACTAGAAATATTCTCATTATTTTTAGTCAAAGTTGCTATTGTATTTTGGTGTTGTGAATCGTGTCGATCCTAACACCTAAACCACCCAAAACGACTGAAAAAATCAAGGATAGTTGGAGAGATTAAAGGAACCACCCAATACCATCTCCAACTCAATCCAAACTCCAGACGCCATTTCAGATTAGTAATAGTAATATACAGAAACAGGGGTCAAGCAAAATGGAGCAACACACGCCGGACGCATGCCTTTCACCGGAAAGAACTCCCGACGCTAGAAAACGGCGGGAGGAGACACCACCAGAAACTGTGAACCCACCATTGCATACAACAATCATGTTAACTGGAGAGTCTCGTTTGAGAAGCCTAGAAAAAAAGACAAAAATGCAGTCTCATAAATCATTTTTAATTCGAACAACCAAAGCAATGAATTTTAAAAACAGAAGAAATCAGATTAAAGCCAAAATATGAAACTTCATAATGTAAACAATATTCATTGTTTAGTGGAGAAGCACGACAAAAGAGCACATATATAGTGGTATGACACTCTAGAGAAAAGTCAAAGAATTATATTCTTTCTACAAAGAGAAACACTCTAGTCATACTAAGCACTATGATCTACCCAAACTATCCTTTCTTTTCTTTTCTTTTTTATATACATGCACCAATGCTTTTTCTTGTTACTAACCTAATTCTATCCTATTAGTACAATGGTAATGTTTTAGCTTCACCATAACCACCTATCATCTATAGAATTACTTTCCAAGTTTTGAGTCTTTGACTAACTTGCTTCACATTTTTCCCTTATGTTTCTACTCTTTCAAAGAATATAATACTATAGGTATATTCTAACAGTAAATATTTAATTAGATATATGCTTGAGAAATTGACTAGCTAACTATATTTTTTTAAAAATCTTACACTATATACTCCTCTGTCCCATTTTATGACTTTGATTCAGTTAATGAGACTTGATTGAAGTTATTTTTAATTCAAGATTTCATAATATTAAGTTAAGTATTAATATATAAAATTTATATATTTAGAAACTACATTAAGGCTCTGTTTGGCAAACCTAGCTGAAAAGCTATAAGCTAGGAGCTGAAAGCTGAAAAGCTATAAGCTCGGAGGTGAAAACTGAAGAGCTGTTAAGCTAACTGTTATGATTGAAAGTGTTTGGCAAAATTAACTTTTTGATAAGCGGATAAATGTAAAAAGACTAAAAAGGACATCTTCATAAAATTTAAATTAGTTTGTTTACATATTACAATTTAACATTTTGAAATAAAACTATTAGCATAATCATGATCTAGCATCTCATAATGAAGTAGCAATATTGTTACAAATCTCATAATAATAATAATAATAATAATAATAATAATAATAATAATAATAATAATAATAATAATAATAATAATAATAATAATAATAATAATATTTGCGGTGAAAGTTGCGGATAAAGGAGAAGAGAAAAGGGTTTTAATTGGGAATGATAAATTATGTCATTTCTTTAAAATAATAAGGATAAAGATGAAAAAAAAGTTAGGAAGCTAGAAACTTATTTTGAAACGCTACCTAAGGTAGCATTCCAAAATAAGATCTTATTTTAAGCTAGGAGCTTATTTTGGGAGAATTACCAAATAGAGCTTATAGCTTATTAGTAGCTTAAAAGAAGCTATGAGCTCTGCCAAACAGAGCCTAAAAGTATTATTAAATGCAAAAAATTTAAAAAATAATAAAGAAAGTAAATAAAGAAAAAAGAATTGGTTTGACCAATAAATAGTAAATAAGATATAGATGGATAGAGTATACTAGAAAAGAAGGTACTTCAAGGATGAGATAGAAAAGCTTGTACAAATCTGAAAATAATAATAATAATAAGGGAAAAGGGTCAAATAGACCCTCAAACTATTGCTCAAAAGTCAATTAGGCCCTCCAACTTTTTTAAGAGGCAATTACACCCCTGAACAATGTATTTTGATGCAATGAAGCCCAAATACATGTAAATGACCTGCTATCCCAGGTCATTACAAATCCGGCGACATTCCGACATATTTTCAGGCAAAAAAAAGTGACCGGCGACCGGAAATCCCTCCCGGAGAAGGCCACCCAAATCTGGGTTGCCTTCTCCGGTTGAGAAGGCCACAACAGTGGTGGCCTTCTCGCCGGAGAAGGCAACCCAAATCTGGGTGCCTTCTCCGGCGAGAAGGCCACCACACTGGTGGCCTTCTCGACTGGAGAAGGCAACCCAGATTTGGGTTGCCTTCAGTGGCCTTCTCAACCGGAGAAGGCAACCCAGATTTGGGTTGCCTTCTCCGGCGGGTGGCCTTCTCCGAGAGGGATTTCAGTGACCGGCGACCGATCGTCGGTCACTTTTTTTGCCTGAAAATATGTCGGATTTGTAATGACCTGGGATAACAGGTCATTTACCTGTATTTGGGCTTCATTGCATCAAAATACATTGTTCAGGGGTGTAATTGCCTCTTAAAAAAGTTGGAGGATCTAATTGACTTTTGAGCAATAGTTTGAGGGTCTATTTGACCCTTTTCTCTAATAATAATAATTCCTGACCAACTTAGCGTGTAAATCTTCATACGTTTTAAGCCTCAAAATTGCTCTATTATGAATTCCACCTCAAGATAAAAGAAAATCAAAATGATACAAATAACAGTTCTAAGCCTCGAAAGAGTGAAAAGTCACAATTCAAAAAATGTAAATTAAAATCTGCTTTGGAGCTGTTTGCATCCTGCAAGCATGTTGCACGTACAGATAGCATATGCTACTAAATTATTCAAAGATAGAATAAAGATTCAATTTATAAATTACAGAACAAAATGCTATGATATAAAGGTTACTGATAATAAAGGATAGTAAATAGACTCCATAATCAAGTTCTTCACGTACTCAAACTACTCACTGTGGCACCTATTGTTGGGAAAAGACATTCAAATTAGAAGTCAACATTCTTGTCCTAACTTCTAGGCTCCACATACTCCTTGTCCACAAAAGTGGTGTGAACGTGGGTATGACAAAGTAGAGTAATAGTCTAAGGATTCCATTATTTGCGTGAGTGTATGTGGTCATGGTTAGAGCTCCTTGACTATAAATATAGTATCCTTCACGATTCATCAATACACTCAAAAAGGAAGTTTCCTTTTTTGGCTTTTCTTCACTTCGTGCATACCCTCTAGTCTGAACATATATATAGTCAGGTCGCCTACGTGGTTGCTAGTGCAAGCAATCCGTAGTAGGTCTATGTAGCCTGTCGAAAGCGTGCCAGGGTTCTAACTGCACCGTTACCGGGCAAATAACGCTTTTAAGGTAGTGTTATTATAACACGGCACATATTTCCTTCTACCATACACCCGTTGTGTCCGTGCTTCTTAAAAGGTTTCCCGCTCGCGCGTTGACGTTGCGAATATTCTCCAACAGTTAAAAGCGTTATTTTAGCAACAGTCAACTACTCGAATCATGAAGAAGATTATAATAATTTTCTGGCGACATGATGGTGCAACAACAACAGAGATTAGAAGTGGAAGGCAGCAGCTTCATAAAGAACAATACTGGTGAAGCACACTGTTTCGGCTTATGTGTAACCTTTAAGCAAGGGATTACAACAAAAATAATTATTGGGTTCATATCGGAGCTTTGACCATACTCCGATGAGGTTTGTCTTCTCATATTTTAATATGACACATGCATATTTATATGATAATAGACTATCATATGCAAATGATTATTTTGAGCACAAGTAGTCATATATTATTGGGCATTGACCATATTCCCTTAAAATTATCATAATGGCATAATTTAGAAGATGGTTTGCCTATATCTTTGCATCCATTCGATTATTATGTTGAGAGCATTTGAAACGTGAAATATATATATTGTGACAAGCATTTTGGAAATCATGCTTTTATATTTTATATGGTGAGTGCTTTGAATATTATAGAGAAAATTAACAACGGTGTACACAAGGATAAGTTAATTGTTATTTTTCACGTGGATGAGCTTTATTATTTTGTTGTGTCAGAAGTGTTGAATTAACACTACTGGAAAGTGATTAAATCATCAATCTGACTAAAAGCTTATAAATTGTGTACTTATGCACATATTGAATTTATAACATTATGTGTTATATTGTGGATATGTTACAAACTTTGCTCTATTTGATGAGATACATATATGCTTTACAGTCACTTAATCTTAAATATCTAAATTGTGTATTGAGACTAAATTCCAAGGCTTTACTCAAATTGTGGTGGTAGCATAGAAAAGTCATCCATCTTGAATACTCTGTCTAGGAAGATGGTTTTTAAGTAAACTTCGGTTTCACCACTCGACCTGGGAGTTTTTAAGAAGTAGGGTGTTGATCATGCAGGCTAGTTAGAGCGTCACTTGATCTTTACCTGAAATGAGGTTGACTTTCATATGTTGCTGAACAATCAAAGCCTTGCAATAGAAATTGTTGAAGTACTGCAATAGTAATATTGATCTGCATCATGTGAATGCTTTATATGAGTCTCAATCTCCTCAAGTGAAGGAAGAGTTGTGCAGGTGGCAACTTTGAGTGTTAAAATTATACTTGTTGAATTCACCTTGTTGAGAGATATTTCCTAATAAATGTTAGTTTGAACATATCATTTGCGTATGAGATTAATTTCTTGTAAAAATATGATGTGAAATTTGTGATTATGTTGTCCAACTTGAAGTAGCATACAGACAACATTATCTCTATGGCTTACTAACAATGAGCATTTGTATATATATTATTTAAATTCTTGGTTGAGTCATCTTGAAAGACCTCTAATACCTGTTTAAAAGGGTAATTATGATGGATTGAGATAACCAATTTTGTTGAAATATATTCAACTATTGAGTATGTATCAGGCAAAGTGCGAAGCTACTATAATGCTCCACAAAGAAAATCGACAAAACTCAGTCTACAAAGGAGCTAATGTTGGGCACCAAAGAGCAGTCTGGGTAAGAGATCAAACACATTTGATAAAGATATTTGTAAGTGTTGCATTGTGGGGGTGATTAACTCCTTATATTTTCACCAAAAGTTTCTCTGTGGTATTGAGAATAATGATGAAAGAGGATGTTTCATGTTAAGCATGAAAATCTCAAGGGATTATTTACGAGTAAACAAAGTACTTGTCAAAGTGCATGTAAGTTTGATCAAGTGAATAAACTTACTTGAGGGCTAATTATGAGGATTAGTCGCTGACTCATTGGAAGGACTTAAAGTCCAAGTGGTAATGAATTCGTGGTGGATCCCACTTCTGTGGTCAAACGAAGCCATGAAAAGAGTTACAAAATAGTACACTAGTTGGTCATTCCGACAGTGTGTGTACTTGTGAGGTTGAGCTACAGCTCTTAATGAATTCATAACTCTTTGAGAAAGGGTGGTTTTGTTGAGACAAACCTAATGAATTCACCGCATAATGACTTGAGTACAAAAGTGCTCTTAGTGACTTATACTCAATTGGGGTGGTCTATTTTGAGGTAGACCTAACAAGATCCCTGACTTGAGTGAAAAGGGGTTAACTGCCTCTTATGAAAGATATTGGGGGTATCCCAATAAGCTGAGTGGCTAAGAAATATGTTGATAAACGTGGAGTTGTGGGGGTGTCTAGCTAACACCTTCACTACATATACATTGTGATTCACGAATTGTCGTTTGTATTGCCAAAGACAGTGTCGTCTATGATAGAAAGAAAAAACTTACAACTGATTTATGTCTTTAACTATTCTATAAGCCTTAATGGTGGTCTATACTGAGATAGACCTGATAGAGTTAAAAGTCTGTATTGAGATGGACTTCACAAGACGTAAAAATCTATAATGTTGTAAGACTTGTCAGAGTTAAAAGTCTATGTTGTGATAGACTTTGACAGGGTATAGTAGAAGTCTATATTTGAGACAGACGTAACATTCCTTAATACTAAGGGTGTTCATAAGAAGTCAAAGAGTTTGACTTTTGTAGGACCTGCCTTTTGAGTTGGTGTGTGCATTCGAGTTCAAAATTTATCTAACCGGTGAGTTCAAGATTCACATCACTCCCGGGAAGAAAATTACTCAGTGTCACTACGTGTCAGTTCAAGTTCTCAAACACTGACATTAAGATCAACTCATTTGTATTGCTAAGACATTGTTTCCTTCTAGCCTTCAACTTGGAACGTGTGGGAGATTGTTGGGAAAAGACATTCAAATTAGAAGTCAACATTCTTGTCCTAACTTCTAGGCTCCACATACTCCTTGTCCACAAAAGTGGTGTGAACGTGGGTATGACAAAGTAGAGTAATGGTCTAAGGATTCCATTATTTGCGTGAGTGTATGTGGTCATGGTTAGAGCTCCTTGACTATAAATATAGTATCCTTCACGATTCATCAATACACTCAAAAAGGAAGTTTCCTTTTTTGGCTTTTCTTCACTTCGTGCATACCCTCTAGTCTGAGCATATATATAGTCAGGTTCGCCTAAGTGGTTGCTAGTGCAAGCAATCCGTAGTAGGTCTGTGTAGCCTGTCGAAAGCGTGCCAGGGTTCTAACTGCACCGTTACCGGGCAAATAACGCTTTTAAGGTAGTGTTATTATAACACGGCACATATTTCCTTCTACCATACACCCGTTGTGTCCGTGCTTCTTAAAAGGTTTCCCGCTCGCGCGTTGACGTTGCGAATATTCTCCAACACCTATAACTTTATTCATAATCAACACATAAACATATGATCCATGTACATATTAGATTGTGTAGTATTGGATTTTATACACTGCTCTGAAATCTTCAAGGATCCAGAGTTCAAGACCATTATTATAATAATAGTAACAGATTGTCACTTTTATCTCGTCATCTCTATTATTTGTAACAGCTCAAGTATTTGAAAGTGCAGAAGTTTTAAAGTAAGCATAGTGTATATAATATAAAGTTATAAAGTAATGTAATTCTTTTTCCTCTTTGATTTTTGTTGATCAAAACACAAGTAATTCAAACTTTTGTTCTTTACTTGCCATGTCTAAGAGTAAATGAATATTTAATTTATTTCGTTTCTCGTCTCAACTCTATGATTTTTTTTTATTTTTTTTTGTGTGTTTTAAATATTTTCAGAAACACCAATACTTTATTGTCTTAAATCTAATTTTGTTCTATTAGTACAATGAGTAATGGTATAGGCACATCGTCGATCATCTACAAAAAATTTTCCCATGTTTTGGTTAACTGCTTTGTACATACTGTGTTTTTTCCTCCTGTTTCTACTTCTTCAAAGAGTATTACTATAGGAATATTCTTATAATAAATATTTGATTGGATATGATACATGAAAATAACTAACCAATCGAACAAATAGCCTATAATTTGTTCAATATACGAAGTAATAAAGTAATAGTGTATATATAATAAAGTAATATTGATGGAGAAAATAGAATTCTCCATAAAGAAGAAGAATGATAATAAGGTGATTGCAGTGAACCAATAAACAATAACACAACAATTTAACATGGAAACTAAAACGGTAAAAATCACGGGTCATGACCACAGGCCGGAGCTGTCCCCCTCCCCCCATATATTATAAAAATAGATAAATATTGACAAGAAATAAGGTAGATTAGATGGTAAAACACTTGTGCAAATTTTAAGTAAAGTTAAGGGTTCGAATCCTGACTTCTATTTAGTATTGTGGACAAGGTTTAAATTTTTTGATTTCCACGTTAAATATCTTTGTATACTTATTTTTTCTTCTTCCTCTAACACTTTATTTTATTTGGAGAATTCTATTTTCTCCATCAAATATAATTCAAATTTCTGTTCTTTACTTGTCATGTCTAAGAGTAAATGAATCTTTATTTTGTTCTTTCTTACATCTCAATTATAGAAAATGCCAATATTTTATTTGTTTTTTACTTAATTCCATCATATTAGTACAATGAGTAATGCTATAGGTATGCCACCCATCATCTAAAAAATTGCTTTCCAAACTTTACTCTTGTGAGTAATACTATGTACATTCTTATAATAAATATTTGATTGGATATGCAACTTGAAATTGCCTAGCTAATTATTTGATCAAAGAGCTCTATAATTCAACCGTTAATTAGTTATAACGCATTACAAGAAGTATGTTTTTATGATCAAGAATTATTTCACCATTTTCTTTTGGCAAATTCAAGACTACAAAAATAAACGTGGAGAAAGTTGGGTTTAATCCATAGTAATAACATTTTTTCACACATATTTTGATATTATAGCTCAGTCAGTCTAAATCCACCTAAATCTTAAAGCATCTACAATAGGAATGGTTTTTTTGTGATTTTTGAGGTATCAACTCGGAGAGAGATGAAGTAAAGAAAAAAAGGAAAAAAAAAAAAAAACATGATCTTGTCAGGCAAAAAATAAAAATAAAAAAGGGGCATTAACGCGCCCAGAGGGGTGCGCAGAGTGTTTTTCACGCAAAAACAGAGAAAGATTTAACCAACAAAAAAAAAAAAAAATACCCACAAAAAACTTTAAATACTACAAATATATTTAAGGATATTTTCATCTCTCTCCTCCACATCATGCCCTTTTTCCTCCATGTCACCAAAAAAACCATTAAAATTCACTAATAGTGTTGCGGTGTTGCTGTTGCCTTTAGTTAACTCTATAAATTCACTAGTACCATAATGAATATCAATAGTTGTAAAAACACTTCCCTTCAAAAAAAATAGTTGTAAAAACACTTGTGTATAAACTTTAGTGTGCAAATAAAAATATTTCCTTGCAATAATATCATCAGCAAACAAAGAGGATATCATACTCTCCAGTCGCATACAAAAGGATATTCCATCACCAATTAGACTTCAAAATTCAAATCTCGGTGCATACAATGCATGTCGGATCCGGTGGCTTCCTCGGAATGTAGCCCTCAAACTAGAAGTCCATTCATTCTTTCCTTTTTCCCCAAAAGGTTGAATCCCCAACCCAAGAGCCCGGCAGCTGCTTGTCATTACATCTTCAAAAGATGAAGTCACTCAAGGCACAGTTGTCATTTGGGGAGTGTTTCTTAATGATGTATGCACTATCTTCGACGCCAGCATTTAAGCAATTTATCCTGTGCCTGGAGCATTGGGAGTCATCGATTAGGTCATTGGTGTCCAATATTTTAACTCTAAGTAACAACGATTAGGTCATTGGTGTCCAATATTTTAACTCTAAGTAACTGATGCATACGTACCATTCAAAATGGTCTTCACAGCAAATAGAACCCCATATAATTGAAAATCCTGCACCCTTCCTGCAATTGTGAATCCATTTTACACATAGCAACAATGATGGGCAACCTTTTGCGAATAGGACCAAACTTGGTAATACTTTCAACTTTGCAAATGGGAAAAAAAAGGGGGAAATTTACATACCAGGTCGCAGTGTACATATCATAGTACTTGTCAAATGCTTTATTCAAACAATGGTGGCAAGCCAAAAGATCCTGGATATCAGTCACTTTGCATGTTGACTTACAGCATTTCACCTGTCTCCAGTGTAAAATGGTACTATTAACACAAAAGGACACATTTCCATAAGACAATATATGAAGCTACATTTAATCAAATTACAATATATTATATTTAACCACAGAGAATGATCTCATTAGAGCTATATTAAATTAATTTGTGATGTGGAGTTTATTTAGCTCTTGTCAAGCTTGTACAGTTGAGTATGATATATTTCACTATTTACTCTCTCAACCACCTCTATATTATAGATTTATAATGGATCACAGCAGGTACCCTGCCTCCCGATAATATAATCCTGGGAGAGGGGTTCTGACTGAGCTGCTATTTAAACAAAGTTTTCTCAAACGAACACCAAATAGCCAAGTGAAACCTTACCAAACGATTGAGCTTATAGGAATAGTACTGTTGATGAGAGGGGTGCGTGCTGATATGCTTGCTCAAATGACCTGCACTAAAATTACAATAAGTTCAGTTAGGTTAGATCAGATTTACTTTACTACACACACTTTCAACACAACTGTTTTCTGAAATCAGTAAAAAACTACAAGAGATTACAAATCGAGTTTCCTTCACTAAGATCCTTTTTAATGGAAAACTACATTGTCTAAAAGATTTTTGCACCTAATGACCTACATTGCATAGCATTGAGCTACAACATTTGTTGTACAGGAAAATGGAGGATGGGGGGAGTATGTAGAAGCAGTGTACTAGCAACCCAAGTTTCCCTTAACAAGCCTCATCCATCTTCAGTACAGTATAGTAGTATACAGAAACTGATTTGAAATAATCAATACTAGCAGACATACACAAAACATGATTATTCATCAATGATAACTACATCGCTGAATTGGTGAAAAGCACCAAATATACCTGTCACAAAAGGTATTACTACATCTAAGACATGTGGCCAAAGATGTAGACCTACGGCAAGAATCGCATTGTGCTGAAAGTGATTTTTTTCTAATTTCACGGCATCTGCAAATAGAAAAAAGAAAGGGTAGTTTTAAATGAATAACTTCAATTTTTATATTTAAACACAATATCAATGGATTAATTGTAGCATCTAAAACTAAAATTGCCAGTGTACCACATTGTATAAAAGAGTTGAAATTCAATGAAGAATAACTAACTGCTAATAATGGGTCAGTTAATTGTTCTTACAGTATGGAAAAAAAATTATAGATTAGAGTTACATCAGTGTTCTTGTTTAATAGTGTCAATGATCAGGATATACATACTGAAGAAAATTGATAGGTTATCTGGAAGGTCCAAGTACAAGAATAACTTTGGAAGAAAAAAAGTACCAAAAAAATTAAGAAGAAAAAAAAAAAAAAAAAAAGAGAACCCAAAAAAAAAAAAAAACAAAACAAAACAAAACAAAAGGGCATAAACATGAACCCACTGCCACACAAATGATACCATAACACTTTGAAGCTACAATAAAATTCATCAGAACTGTTCAAATTGGTGAAAATAAAAAATGGAGTAAAACCACCTTGCATCAAATGCTACTGTGTTGTTCCACATTACTCTCTTTAACTTATACCATATTTAGTTATTTACATGTTGCCAGCTCTTTCATTGATTGTTAGGTAATTGATAGGGGCCCTAAAAATTGAAAATTTCTCTTAAGAAGAAAATTAATGTTGGGTACATCTTTGATCTTCCTTCTATATAGACTTGCATGATGCAGAAGCCTTGTACAGAGGATCATGCCTTCATTTAACTTTTGTGGGAAGAGAGGAAAGAAGATGAGGGTGATCATCCACTTACAGAGAATATACACTTGAAATAAAGTATGCATTTATGCAATGAAAAAAAAAAAAAAAAAAAAAAAAAGTGAAGTAAACAATGCACACTACACCTTTTATATAATTCGAGAAGATCTCTGGATATAGAACAGGATTTACTTGGAAACACTGCAACCTGTACGAAAGGGATGGGTATAATAAGCTTCATTTTGCCACTGGCATATCTTAAGTTTCACTGCACACAAAGAAACTAATACCTGGTTTCTCGTTTCACCTGATTGACCAGATGGATGAGATTGATTTGCAGATGCCATAACCAAACAATCATCAGGAAGATGCCCAGGCCTTTGACATTTCCAACTACAGAAGTAAAAGCATAATTATGTAAAAAAACAAACACATAACAAAAAAGTTTTGCATTAACTTTTCTCTCCTAAAACATGGTTCTCAAGCACCAAGCAACAATTGGTCTAACTGGAGTTTAGTAGCATAAACTTGCATTGACTGCTCCACTCATTTCTCATTTTCTTTTTGACATGCATAGGGTTAGGCCACTGTGCTAAAGACCTTGGGGTTGAGGAGACATGTCATCAGTCATTACCAAATAGATTATGATGAATACCTACCATTCATAAGCACAAAGACCAGATCTCTTCTTGGACCACCGATGATTCTCATAATCCCAGATGTCCCCTCCAGATTCAGGAACTTCTGAGTAGCATTTATTGCCAAAGGGCTCTACTGGGGATTGAGCATTTAAGGGCCCCTGAAGCATCCTCGAAAAATTGTTGAGTTAAAGAAACAGAAAGGAGCTGAAGAGCTTAGGAAATGACCGGATGGAAGTGCAAAAATACCTGTTGCGGCTTAAGGTTTTCAAGAAGCTCAGATTTGCAATCAATGCTGCATATGTCATCTTCAGTCTGCAAGCAAAAGATATATGGTTGTTAGGTTACACAGAGACTATAATGGAAAAATTGTTACATGTCCCAGATAACCCACCTCATTGCAAATGTACTCCCCATACTTCCCACACACCACACAAACAGGCTCTCCAGGAAGAGGGGACCGCTGCTCACTCCAGGTCTTAACTCTATCATCTTCATTTGTACTACCTGAAGTACCAATGAAATAAATTGCAAAACAAAGAAACAGTCAGTGATAAGCTTGAGAAAATCAAAGAATATAATCTGTAAACTTTATAGTGAATAACAGATATTCACATGTTAGGTGACAATGTGACATTTGGATTAACCAGAACATAACCCAAGTCTAGGCATCAAGCTACATTGTTTATAATAGTTATTACTTTGCCATGTGGAAAACAAACGAAATTAAAGAAAATTTACAGCTCCATTAATTTCCCAAATGGCATAACATGCAGTTAGGTAAAGCATGATTTCTAATCCAGAATATATGTAGAGCGTAGAATGTTTAACGGGCTTTACTCTCTGTTGTTTTTCCTTGTTTGTGCAGAGCAGGGTATTGATTCTTGCTAGAAGAGTCAGGTTTGGTTGAGAGATAACATAAATACATACTTTACACACTTTACATTACAATTCTTAAAAAATGGCCTAACAAAATTCATCTAGTGGAATTAATTCATCGAAGCAGTTGGTTTATAATGTCCAGATCCTGGCTTTCAATTTGTTTGATGAGTCAAGGATAAAGGTTGGTGGACTTATGTATATCCTTAATCTGTTCACAAATTAAATGCCAACAAGTATCACAGAAAAGTAGTTCATTCATGGTTAATCATCTGTAAGTTTGGATAGGCAAGATGTAAAGGATTAAATGCAACTATCTAACAATTGAGTAAATAAACAAGACAAGAATACAAGAATTAAGAAAGAAACCAAGTGGCTGGGAACTCTGATTTTCAGCTAGCATGCTAGAGTTGGTACGACAGTGCTTGTTTTCACATTCTGATGAACTACTTGAAGTTGAACCTGAAATTTTAAGAATTGCGTTTCAGGTGAGCCAAAAAATAAAAATATAAAAAACTATCGTAGTCTTTCCTCACTCAAGGGAAGTTGATAATATAAGAAGAAAAGAAAAACAGAGAATGTGCAGCTACAGAACCAGGTTTATAAGATAGACCAGATAACACAAGTGAAACATACACGTTCATACATTATAGGAGTTCACCAATTTCATATAAGTATCTTACCCTATACAATATTTTCACATTAGCTACCAAAACTCGCATAAAATGCATTGGAATCATGAAAATGATTATAATTAGACTAAACCTGAATTAGCAACCCCCTTTTTTCACTCTACCAATTTGCACAACTGAATCTTCTCATATGCAACCTTCTTTACACAAAATGCCAAAACTTGCATCAAACACATTGCAATTGTTTTGTTTTTTGGGGCTTACATTTGAGGTGAGTGGGGATTGAACAAATGACCTCCTACAAATTATCACTGGCTGCTAAACTACAAGGCCTTTGACAAACACATTGCATTTTTTACAATAATTATAATTACACTAAAATAACAAACTCACTTTCATACTCTACCAACTGCATAACTGAAGTCGATGTTTCCTGCAGCAAAACTCACCCCCATAAGCTTATTCAAGAAGTGCGGAATCAAATAAAAAGTTTAAAACTTGTTACAGGTTTACAGCACACAGTTAAGCAATTACTCCATACCAATACATCCGCACTCAATTCTTCATAAGGACGACTTGAAGCAACTTCCTTCCTGTTTCAATCACTCACCGATTAACATTACTATTCCAAACTTTAAAAAAAAAAAAAAAAAAAAAAGAGAGAGAGAGACCAAAATCTTCCCCAAAAAGCGTGGTAGTAATTCAAATTCACCTTCTTTCTTCAATGTAGTCCTGGTGAGACATAGGCTTATCATTCACTTTCACCTCAATTTCATTGTTCCGTAGAGGTTGTCGTCTCTCCATCCTTCGGCGTTTATGGTGTCCGATATCATTATTGTCGGAATCCGGCTTGACGGTGGAAGGAGCCGTGGAAACATTGCCGGTGACGACATTGTAAGCTGAAAGTTTAAGAAATTGAGCTTTAAAAATTGGCGGAAAAAAATTAAATTGAGAAATAAATTGTGCAGATCACCATTGAGATTCTGAAGAACGGAGTTAAGATTGAAGGATTTGTTGTAGACAAAGGAAGGATTCTTGTACAAGTTGCTCCTTGTTCCCATCTTTCCCCAACTTTTTTGATCGATGAACGAATTGGTTGTGCTCTGTTTTAAGAAAAGTGGCCCTCAACAATTATTTTGGAAAAATACTACTCCGTATTTGTAAAACCATATGCACCATTTACTACTTGAATTTGGTTAATTTCAAACTTAGATTTTTATTTGGTGTGCATCGGCCACTAGGTGCTCAATATCTACACGAATTTAGCTATTTAAGAGAAGAGACCAAGATTTAACTTCAATGATTTCAACTTTAAGCATAGCAGGTTATTATTATTATTATTATTAAAAAGAAGAGATTAGATGATGATGGTTATGGTGATGGTAATTATTATTATTATTATTATTATTATTATTATTATTATTATTATTATTATTTGCACCCGTACGATACACGGTCATAAATATAATTAGTATAATATATAGTATTATATTAAAAAAATCCAAAAAAGTGAATTTTATTAGACATTATTAAAGACTTCTTTATATACGACATTTGTAGTCGTATTTTTAGATTGTTTTCAGGCTGACGGTGTGCGTTTACTAAAATAAAAATAATTAATAATCTATCATCTATTATTAAACACTAAGTAGCTAAGTGACTAAAAAAACAGAAATGAAAATATTTTACCATTTGATATATCTTGTAGAGGTTCTCTTGTGATTTTTGTCAGTTGTACGTTACTTTTTACATAGAATTTTATGAAAATTCAAAAATATTCTTTGAATAGGTTATTAGAAATGCCAAAATCATGGTATTAAATATTAAGTACGATGTAAACTAATTAATTGAACTAACCAGTAGATATTGCGCTTGTTCCCGTAGGTAAAAAAGGGCTTCTTGTTCCTAATACAAACTTGTTACATTTGTTTTTGCTTGTTGAATATTCCATGTTAGGGGTACTTAGATAAGTTAGATGTATACTAAAAGAGTCGTGTTTGACTACAAATAACAAAAATAAATATTAGAAAAGTTTTTAAATAATTAAATGAAAATAAATATTAACATATATCAAACTAATTAAAATGTATCCATTTACCGTTAATAACGACACTCTTTGGTGTATCATTTGTATTAGAATCTAACATTGGTGTACATCTCGTGTATGAATTAGTTTGATTTTCTTTCCCAATACCATTGCAATTTTTTTCAACCGTTGAATTTTCAACATTTTCTGCAACTCAAAAAAAAAATCATATACAATAAAAAAAAAAAAGTTTAGTAAGTAATTACATAATTAGATATTTCTTTCGTAAAAAAAGAATCATAAAAACTAAAACCAATCTATTATTATGACCTTTGATGATAGATATGTTAAACAAAAATGTCTTACAATATAACAAATGAAAAAATTACATTACATATAATTTTAATATATGAATTTGTTTGATTTTAGGCCCAAACCAGCCAAGTACTAAAACTACCCAAACCCGGCCCAATTGTTATGCATGGAACCGTGTTCACCATGGATGGTGAACACGGTTCCATACGACACCGTTTTACATGAGTGGTAGTAACGGTGCCCGTAAGTGGCACCGTTAACTCCCACCACTCACATTTTTTTTTTTAAAATTAAACGCGCCATATAGCGTTTCACTTTCCCACTACACCGGTTTCACTTCCTCTCCACGCAACCTCCATCCCTCTGCTCTCTACTCTCGAACTCTCTGCTCTCACTTCGTCTTCCCAAGCGCCATTTCCTGCGATCATTCTCGAACTCTCTGTTCCACAGCCATTCCCTCTACTCTCGTGTTCCATTTCCCCGTTCTCGCATTTCTCGAACAAAACTTCGCGTCCTCCCGTAGTTATCAAAGGAGACAGCCTCTCCATCGCTCATTCTCAACGTTGCTTCACTTGTCTTACAGGTATTTTGTACCTGATGTGTTTATATTTTAGGGTTTTTGTATTCTGTGTACAGATTTTGAAATTTTAAAATGGGGTTTTGAATGTAATGTTATGAACTTATGAATGTATATCTGTAACATTATGTATGTGTAGATTAACCATTATGAATTGATTCGTAGATTGTTTTTACTGCTGTTTATTTACTATCTATGCAAGCTTTGAATGTCCATAATGTCACAACTGTTATTGATACTCTATTCTCTTATGAATTTTCTGTTAAACACTTATGTATTTTATGTCATGCAAATATGTATTCTCTGTGTGAGATTATGAATTTTCTCATATGAGATTATGAATTTTCTATTGTGACTATATGAAATTACGGTTTTGATGTTATGAACTTTGTGATATGAGATTATGTATTTTCTGTGTGAGATTATGAATTTTCTCATATGAGATTATGAATTTTCTATTGTGAGTTATGAATTTTTTGTTCTGCAGTTATGAATTTTCTTTGTGATATTATGAATTTTATGTTATGATATTATGAATTATGTGTGACTGTTATTGATGGACAATATATTCTTTTCGGCAGAGCATGGCTGCATTTATTCGGCACTCCCTTCCCCCCTCTACTAAAATAAAGAATATATTTCCATCAAACTCATGTCAGTTTTGTGCTATATTATATGTTGTATATGAATTACTTGCTTTCTAACATTTTTAATAAAAGCAATGGACACTGCTCAACGCAAGAGAACACGCTCTCAAACAAAGGCAATCTTAAGCTCTCAAGCTGCACAGCCATCACAACCCTCTCAAGCTGCAGATGAACAAAACAAGGTAGTCAAAACTAAGACAAAAACCAAAAGACAACGAACAACAAGGGCCGTACTTGACTCGCAAGCTGCTGAACCATCCCAGCAGCAGCTTGAGGACCTGCTCCAATATGAAGTAATTAGAGAAAAAAGATCAAAACAAATAAATGATAGACAGAGGGGCAAAACAGCCATTGTCCCAAATACTGAAGCAGATGAAGGTGAACATGTAGAAGGGAGTTCTACTCCCTACTTCAGCACACGGATGGGGCCGAAGACCATGTTCAGGCGTGTACAACAACTAACGCCAGAACAAAAACAATCTGTCCGTGATATCGGTTTTGGAGCCCTGTTGGACCTTCAACTGTGTGCAAATGAGTCACAATTAGTACAGTATTTGCTGAACAACTTTGAGCTTTACCAAATACATTTCAAACTGGAGAATGACAAGCTCACTGTTGAAGAAGAGGACATTGAGTACACTCTTGGCATTCCAAGAGGAGAAAGCGTTGTTGTTGAGGCCCCAAAATATGATGAACAGGGAACACCAGAGTACAGGGCTTTCTTGCAAAGCTGGAGGCAAAGGTGGAATATTAAACTTGGTTCCCCAATCACAACCAAGATGGGGGATGTGATAGTTAATAGGGGAGATTATGGTGATGAATTTAAGAGGGACTTCATGGTCTTAACTGTTTCATGCATGATGCGGGGATTTCAGACACGCTACTGCAACAACAGAATCCTCAACTCCTTGATTAATGTTGATGAGATAAAGGAATACAACTGGTGTAGCTACACCTACAACTCTCTGATCAAATCCATTGAGAAGTACAAGAAGAAAAGTAGTAGTTTTTTTACTCGACCAATGACATTCATATTGGTAAATTCTAGTTCCACTTATGAATCTTATGATATTTAGATTGTGAATTATGTGTCAGATTATGAATTTTCCTTTATCAGTTTATGAATTTTCCTTTATGTGATTATGAATTTTCCTCTATGTGATTATGAATTTAAAGTATGTACTTATGAATTTTATGCTATTTAGATTTTAAGAGAATTATATGTGTCAGATTATGAATTTTCCTTTATCAGTTTATGAATTTTCCTTTATGTGATTATGAATTTTCCTCTATGTGATTATGAATTTACAGTATGTACTTACGAATTTTATGCTATTTAGATTTTATGAGAATTATATGTGTCAGATTATGAATTTTCCTTTATTTGATTATGAATGTTCCTTTATGTGATTATGAATTTTCCTTGTTGTCATTATGAATGTTCTTTTAATGTTATGTAATAATGAATTTACATTTATAATTGACAACTATACATTCATAATCTCATAATAGAAAGTTCATAATTGCATAACAGAAAATTCATAATATGGTAGTTGAATATAGTGTTCATATTATGAATATAGTGTTCATATGGATTATGAATTTTCTATTATGGTATTATGAATTTTCTGTAATGTAATTATGAATTTTGTGTTAGGATATTATGAATTTATAGTTATAGAATTATGATTATAACCTTTTTATTTTACCTTTTTCTTGAACATTGTAGCTATTCTACTTTGATCGGGTCCAATTCAAAGGGATGAGGGTTTAGAGAACATATCCAAGCATAACTGCATGGACAAAAAAGCTTGCAAGACAAAGAGTTTCTGCTGAAAAAGGTCGGGTGGATATGGTAAAGGGAAAGTTATCCCGCGTGTTGCAAAGCCTACTGCTGACTGTACCACTCATGCTATTGCTTCTACTTCAAACCAACCTGCTGCTCCTGATGCTCATCATACGGTCCCAACAGTCTCTGTGCCGCCATCCAGTGTTGACAGGGTCACACAAGCGCTACAGTGCCTTGCTGCTGATGTCTTGGAGTTTGGGGAGGCAATGGCTGAAGTTGGCAAACAAAATGCCTCTGTGGATGTTATGAAGGCCGCATTTTCTGGAATTTCTACCATGATTGGCGTGGCAAGTACGATAGACAGACCACCAACCCCAACCTCCTCTCAACTTGATGACATCTTCTTCGCCCAGGAGTCTTTCACAAAGGCCGTTGATGCTTTGGTTGAAGCCTTCCAAAAGACCACCAGGAAAATGGAGTTTCACCCTCCATCGTTTGACTTAGGAATTTCTTATACCCCGGTGCCATTGGTTGAAGAACAACAAGAGCAGGGCGCGTTGGATGAAGATCAATTGGATGCCCTTGTTCAAAACATTGTGAAAGATGCTCCTGGTGCTGCTGATGCTGCTACACTCGCTGCTACTCCTGCTGCTACTCCTGCTGCTACACATGCTGCTACCCTGTTGCTACAACTTCTGAAACCCCTGCTGCTCCAACTTCTGAAACCCAAGAAATAACTCCATTGATTAAGGTGCCATTCCCCAAAGATGTCCCTGGTGCTGCTGATGCTGCTACACCTGCTGCTACACTTGCTGCTAACCTTGATGATATTGATAGGTAAACTAATGAGGTTATGAAATTGTGAATTTTATATTATGTCATTATGAACTTTCTGATATTATATTATGAATTTTTTTCTGAAAGGTTACGAATTTTCACATATGGGATTATGAATTTTCACATATGGGATTATGAATTTTCTATTGTGAGTATGAAATTAAAGTTTTGATATTATGAATTTTCTGATATGCAATTATGTATTTTCAGTTATGCCATTATGAATTTACAGTTATCCAAATATGAATTTTCTGATATGAGATTATGCAATTATGATAATGTTAACTAGCTTCATGTGTTTATAGAGCATTTCTGGACAGCGAATTTGATGTTGAGGATGTCACCGTCTGAAAGAGACCAATCCGAAAATACAAAAACATCCCGCTAAATTTGAGGTCACCTTTCTGGACAAAGAATGCACCGTTTGTCCATAATGCTAGTGTCACAGAGAGGGCCGTATCAAAATATGCCTTCATGGATGCTTCTACAAATCATCCAATAGAGTATGTTTAAATCTGACTATTTAATAAACTTTTTATTTTCATGAATATTTCACATTTATAAACAAGTATTAATTTATTTACTTATTTATCTAACTTTTTTGTTGATGTAGTGAAACTCTATTTAGCTTTGATGATTTCTCTATGACACGGGGAGATTTCCACACCCTAAGCAGCGGTGAAATTTTTAGCACCTTCATTGATGTATGGGCGTTGAGGCTTACACTCTTCAACACAAAACGCGCATTGGGGACGCCAAAATGCATCTATTTTAGCACGTTGGTACATGTAAGTTCAGACCAAAATTTTTTACTCTGTTCTCTTATGAATTTTCTGTTAAACAATTATGTATTTTATGTCATGCAAATATGTATTTTCTGTGTGAGATTATGAATTTTCTCATATGAGATTATGAATTTTCTATTGTGAGTTTATGAAATATGGTTTTGATATTATGAACTTTCTGATGTGAGATTATGTATTTTCTGTGTGAGATTATAAATTTCTCATATGAGATTATGAATTTCTCATATGAGATTATGAATTTTCTATTGTGAGTTATGAAATTACAATTTTGATATTATGAACTTTCTGTTCTGCAGTTATGTATTTTCTTTGTGATATTATGAATTTTATATTATGATATTATGAATTATGTATGACTGTCATTACATATTGCACAACTTATCGTTAATACGTATTTTTTCCCCTTAGCTTCAACTTGACCCGACTGAACAGTGGATGAAGGATCTTCCGCTTCAAAAGTGGAAGGAGAATTTCAATGAGCGGTTACAGTATGAAATTTCCAAATTTGGAAATATTGACATCAATGATGCTGATCTGGTAATTTATAATTACCCACGTTCAACTTTTATTCATTAATGACATATTTCTTCTCTATTCTAACTTCTTCTTCTTTTGACGTTAGATATTTTTCCCCGTGCTTCGACACGGACACTACTTTATTGTCTGCATCAACACCATCACAAAAAGTGTTGAAATCATTGACAACAAGACCCTGCCTACTGGTGTTACCGAAGCTGACAAATATCAAGATTACCCAGTCTACTGGTAACTTAACATTAAACTTGAACTTCCAATCATTTGTTATACATTTTCTATGAATCATTATCACACTAGTTTCATTTTTGTCCAGATGACTGCTTTGAAAGAGTACTTGACTGCAGAAAAATCACCCCTACTACGTAAGATACAAAAGCTTCATGTATCATACTTGGCCCTTCACTGGAAGGAGCTTGACAATGTCATCGACTGTGGCATATATGTCATGCGACACATGGAATCGTACAAGGGGGATATTCAAGATTGGAATAATGGGTTCAAGAGAAACACCCATGTAAATGTAAGAGTATAACATATATTAATTTCAACTTAGATTTACTTTTTTTGTTTTTTAACATCCCATTAAACTGATTGTTTTAATGTTTTTTTTTTTTGAAGGCTGACTTCATTTGGGAACTTAGAGCTAAATATGCGTCAAACATTATCACATGGTGTAGGAACACTGAAAGATCACGGGTTATGAAGGCAGCAAAGGATCTCTCAAAGAATAAATGAAACTATACCGTTTTTGTTGTTTGAAAATGTTGTGAACATGAAGCATTAATTTTGTCAATACTTCATTTTGAAATCTTGACTGTTGGTACCCTAGATTAAGAATCTCTCATTTTGTATTGTGCACAGATATTTTGCACCTGTGAATATACAATCTATTACTCTTAATTCAGATTACATATGGATCATATTGATTTATGAATTTTCAACTACCATATTATGAATTTTCTATTAAGCAATTATGAACTTTCTATTATGAGATTATGAATGTATATTTGTCAATTATAACTGTAAATTCATTATTACAAAACATTAAAGGAACATTCATAATGACAACAAGAAAAATTCATAATCACATAAAGGAATATTCATAATCAAATAAATGAAAATTCATAATATGACACATAATTCTCATAAAATCTAAATAGCATAAAATTCATAAGTACATACTGTAAATTCATAATCACATATAGGAAAATTCATAATCACATAAAGGAAAATTCATAAACTGATAAAGGAAAATTCATAATCTGACACATATAATTCTCAATCTAAATATAATAAGATTCATAAGTACATACTGTAAGTTCATAATGACATAAAGGAAAATTCATAATGACATAAAGGAAAATGCATAATCACATAAATGAAAATTCATAATCTGACACATATAATGCAAAACTGCAGATGTACACATCAAACATATTGCAACTATATAGTTCAAATCTAAATATTTTGCATAGTATTCATCACATCACTGCTAAACATATGAAGTTCTATTAACACAATCTCAATCTATATCTACATTGTGGTCTACATTCTTATTAAAATGAACAAATTGTGAACCCCCAAAGCTTGGATGTACGAGATATCCATCACGAGCAATCTCTGAAATATTTTCCAAGACCAATGATTGGACAGAGCCCTTTGTAATTGAAGCAAGCTTGTTTGCAGCACTCTTTCTCCCCCCTTGCTGCATTGTACTTCTTCTCAATAACACTACTACTCCTTTTATTTCTCACACCTTTACTCCTCCGGCTTGAAGGGTCTTGGACAATACCACTTGACGAAGACACAGCACCCTCCTCAATATTCACATCCCCAATCTCAGCTTCAATGTTTTTCCTTGCATTCTCAACAGCTTCATCACAGAATTGTCTAGCAACACTGTTATCTTGGCTACAAACAATAAGCCTTTGAAATTTCCTACTAATCTCAACAGCCCAAATTGAAGAAGGGACACCACCATTATAAAACACGGATGCAATGTCCACATTTCTACCCTCAACAATCTTTTTAGTCCATCTTTTTAGAATGTATTTATCAGGAATACTAGAAACACAGTGCACATGAAGTATACATAAGCAATGACAGCAAAGTATTCCCAATTCTGAAAACAGCTTGCAACTACAGCATATATCCAAATTGATTGGCTTAAAAGTTACTTCATGCCTTATGATATCTATGTCTGGTCGCCATACGTGATACTTGCACTTACATCCATCATTCAACACCATTTCTTGATAACAAGAACTACCTTTCATAAATTGTTCCTCGAACAAAAAATATATCTCAATCGTATAAACCTCTCTAGCATGTGAAAGGAGTTTCACATGATCCATCATCATGGCAGGTACTCCTTGAGAACACCGGAAATCCTCACCATTTTCCTTACTTCTCCATTCAGAAATAACACTCACAAAGGATGAATAAAAATCACATAAACCAGCAGTCTTGGACAACCTCCTAGAAATTGAATGATTTGTAGTTTCACTCCTTTAAGAAGATAAAATACCCCCGGAGAAATAATCCTTGTTGAACGCAGGACACCACTTCTCCCTACAGTCATAAAGCCTCTCTAGCCATGTATTCTTATGACACTTATATTTTGTAACCATCATGAAAAAGTTAAAACACATGTTTACTAAGCATATTCTGAAAATTCATAATCTCATATTACAAAGTTCATAATCATATAACAAAAAATACATAATGACATAACAGAAAATTCAGAATTGTATAACTGTGAATTCATAATCTCATATTAGAAAGTTCATAATCATATAACAGAAAATACATAATGACATAACAGAAAATTCAGAATTATATAATGTAAATTCATAATTTTTATCCCCTGTTGAATACACAGAATAAATGACTAAACATACCAAAATATGATACTGTACCCAATGAACAAAGTAAATAATAACATACCTTGTCCAATAAACTTCAAACTCAGCTTCAGTCTCGGTGTATTTCAACACACAATTGAACATATCCAGAAAATCCTTATGATTCCTTAATGCCTTGATATGCTTCTTCGAATTCTCACCAATATGCCATATGCAAAGACGGTGGCGTGATGTAGGAAACACCATAGAAATGTCAGCAGCCATAGCTGAACATTGATCCGTCATGATAGTCTGTGGACACTTGCCATCCATGGTTCTTAAAAACGCTCTAAACAACCACGTAAATGACTCTATCCTCTCATTCATCAAAAACCCACATCCAAACATTACATTCATGCAATGATGGTTCATCCCTACAAAAGGACCACAAATCATATCATATTTGTTAGTGCGATATGTTGTATCAGGCACTAACAAATCACCAAACACCTCATAATCCCTTCTCATTTGACCATCCCTCCAAAAAAAACTACACAATCTTCCATCCAAATCAACTTCAAAATCAAAAAAGAAATCAGCCTCATTAGATTGCCTCCTCTTGAATATTTCAATCAAAGAATTGGAATCAGTTCCATCCAAACACTTCAAACTCTCAGAAGCCATCGAATTGTAAGCATCGCGGTTGGTAAAGCCAACCAATGGAGAACCCCCTGACTGATGTTTCAAAAACCTCATACCATCCGCCAATGCAACACCACTATTCTTCATATCTTTTAAATATTCAAGATGATTATTTCCCACTCTTCTATGCGAACGGAGCATATGACTCTTGCCAAATGAACATAACTCATGATTGTGCTCTTTCACATGTTTTGTAACTGTCCACATCCCATCACCCCCCACATCAAACTGAACAAGTGCACCACAACCAGTCCTTATATCAATTTTTGAATAAAGCTTAACACCACTATTTGGTTTCTCCTTATACCCAGCCTTAGCACAGAAGAACCTCTTCATCTGAAATGACTTAGTAGATGCCTTATAACGTTGTTAGCCTTTCCTCACACTAAAACCCACTCTGTGTGCATATCCATTATATAACTCAAAAGCTTCATCACCATTGCTTACTACAACTCCAACCAAGTATTCATCAACTGCAATTGCAACAAAAATATAACCACACATATACCAACTACTAAAATATGAATGTGCAGTTCACCTATAATGAATATAATATGCTACAATAGAAAATTCATAATCTCATGTGAGAAAATTCAAAATCACACAGAATAAAATTCATAATATCATATCAGAAAGTTCATAACAGAGACAGAGTATCAATAACATTTGTGACATTATGGACATTCAAAGCTGCATAGATAGTGAATAATATCATAACAGAAATAAGTTTGATGGAAATATATTCTTCATTTAAGTAGAGGGGAGACGAGGAATGCCGAATAAATCCAGCCATGCTCTACATAAGAAGAACATATTGTCCATCAATAACAGATACACATAATTCATATGCTCATAGCATAAAATTCATAATCTCATAACATAAAATTCATAATCTCATATAGAAAATTCATAATAACATAACAGAAAATTCATAACCTCAAAACTGTAAATTCATAACATGAACAGAGTATTAATACCAATCACAACATTACTGACATTCAAATTGCATATAATCACCATGAATCAGTACCTACAACTACCAGAAACCACATTCATGATACACAAACTAATAAAAAGAACCTGGACTTGAAGACGAGCCAGCAATGTCAATGTTTAACCCTGCTTGATCAGTGCTTATTGAATCACCAACAAAGTCTTCATTCACTGAGTATATGCAAACAGTGTAACATACCAGTTAATATGTCATGAACATAGTACTATTACATTATGAATATTCATACCACATGCATGAATAGAGTATCAAAATTCATAATTGCGTAACAGAAAATACATAATCTCATATTGTAAAATTCATAACAGAAACATGGTACTAATACATAATTACGACATTATGAACATTCAAACTGCATAGATACTGAACAAATACCAATAAAAACAACTAAATCTTCAACATGCTATATCTCATAAATCAAACGAAATCAAACGCATAAAATCGAACGAACCTGGAATCGCAGAAATCAGATCGGTGGAATCTTCTCCTCGAACCGCCGTCTCCTCCATCGCGAATAGGAAAGAATCGCGAATGTCGGATCGAATCAACCGCAAAGAATTGTGAAACTGCCAAATCAGAACTGCCGTCAAACTCGGTGCTAACGCCGTTAATAGAACAATAACGTATTTTTTTTTAATTTTTTTTAAAAAAAATACACCAAAAACGACGTCGTTTGGAAACGTGTTCACCAAGCATGGTGAACACGTTTCCACTTGGTGAACACGTTTCCACGGCATAATTTGCGAACCCGGCCTGGGGAGATGTTTTGTTTGACTAACTCTAACTCTCTCGAACATTGTTGACCGCCATTTCCGATTGTCTCTCTATGGATCTCTCTGTGTCTGTGTATTCTCTCTTCTCGTCTTAGCTCGTATAATCTATGCTTTCCAATCCGATTTCCTTGTCTACAACCTTCATCCTAAATACTTAAATCCACGAAATTGATTTCTACATATATTTGTTGTTATTTATTACCCAGCGATGATCATAAGATTTTGCTGATTACAAAAACCTAGTTGCAATCGGCAGATGGGCATAGTTTTAGACCTTCGATCTTCGTTTTTAGTTACAGATCTGGTGTTTTACCCATAGATCTTCGTCTAAACTGCTACTAAGAGATGTGGATTCTTCACCGTTCTCATCAACTATAAAGTATAAGGTAAAATTTCTACACAAATTTGTTTCTATATACTTATCTGTGTGCATGTATCAATTTCACTGTACGCAATCTTAAAGTTTCATATACTTAGTATGGTTCCGATTTGTTAAGGTATTTTTTGTGCAATTTACAGTGCCATTTTTTCTTTGTTAAACTAAAAAGTAGGGTTCTGATAATTTATCTGTAAAAGCATCAGAAATGTAAACATATATATGTTTGGAATTAGCACGGGTTTAAACATTTATGTTATTTGTTTGAATTTCAGGGATCTATTATTCATATGTATACAAATGTAATCAAGTTTGCAAGTGAAGCATGCATGAAAGCTTTAAAACAGGTATACATACTGTACAGGTAAACCTTCAATTACAGTATTTAATTTGGGTATGGTACCTTGGCTCTGAAGTGGCTTCTTCCTTTTGCTCCCTATAATTGTAGAAGCCAGTATTTTCCTCATGTCTGCTGTGTGTAATTAGTTTGTGGGAATAGGAAAACTGGCAAAGTGGTGGTAGTTGTAGCTTATATATAAGCTCTTAGGTGTTGGTTTTTCTTGGTTGCATAAAAATAACACTTTTTTTTTTTGAAAAGTTAATGATCTATAATCATTAAAATGACTATTCAGTTTTAATTGAGAAATCCACAATTTCAGTTGATTTGTATGTAAATGATTTTAGTTTTTTGTTTTATTTATTTATTTATATTTACTAACATTTTTATTTAAGGGTTTGGCAAATGATGAATTGGTTATTTCTGATGCCCTTTTTGTAAGTGAAGTCCTTGAGTTGTCATTAAAATGATTACATTTTGAATATGTCAATATTTGTTCTTTATATGGGGATGATGTCCTCCTTTTGCCTGCAAATGAAGATATATAAAATCAGATGCTGCTTTTTGATTTAGTTCTTTAACAGAGTTTTGGATTATTTGTGATCTTAAGATGCTTAAGATGTGATGCCAAAAAGTGTGTGAATTCTATGAATTTAGTTTATCCCTTGGGTCATATGAAAGCTGTAATTGTAAACAATAGTCCATAGTGATCGCAAAGGGAGCATTTAATATATCATTTTAGTTTAGTTTTGCAGTTAAATGATGACCTTGAAAGTCTGATGCCAAATTGCGTGTTTCATTACAGTCTGATGCCAAATTGGCTGTTTCATTATATAAATTAGAAAGCTATTATTATTTACATTTATAATTTTGCAGAAAATGGTTTGAGGCTTTAAAATCTGCCTCCAAAATTTGAATCATTATTATATGTTTAGTTTAGTTCTTTCATCTCAAAGTTCTGATTGTACACATGAGTTAATTTGATAGGCAAATGATGATATATAAAATCTGATGCCAAAATTACTTTGAATTTCAAAAATGTAGTTTAGTCATTTGACAGTAAAGGACTGATTGTACATAGCAGTTTTTTTGCCAGGCAAATGATGATATTTTCAATCTGATGCCAAAAATAGTTTCAATTTCATGAATTGAGTTCAGTGATTTCACAATAAATCACTGATTGTACACAGCATTTCATTTGGGATGCAAATGATGAAATTTAAATTTTGATAGCCAAATTGCTATTGAAGGTGTAATTAAGATTGTTATAGTTAATTTTTTTAGTACTATCTTTTATTTGTCAAGGTTACAAATATATATCTAAAACTGTAATTTAACTATTGTTTTTGTAAATTAGGATTGTTTATAATTGCAATGATTTAAAAACCATTTCAGTAAGTAAAGAAATCTATGAGAATATGTTTTTTAGGAGTTGTGTGATTTTGGTGTTTTTAGATGCATGTTATAAGGCATTTAGCTGGTAGAAATATTAAAATGTGTTATTTGAATAGCCAATAAAAATTTTACAATATTAATAAACACTTGTACAATACATTCTACTTTAGACTACATAGTTGTTAGACACTAATTTCATTGTATTCCTTCCCTTTTCTTGCTACATCTTGCTTGTTTCTGCTTCATTGACAAAGTTGCTTCTGCTTCATTGACAAAGTTCCTTGTCTGGCTGATTATTGATAAATCCTGTTTGCATTTAGACATATAATAACAAAATATAAAAACTGTCAGCCTGACAGCACTAACACAGTCATCTGATAGTGATCACTGATTCCATATCATCAGCATCTGCTCCTTCATCTCCTCAGTATCATCGTCCACAAAAACCAATAGTCTAACATTGGAAAATAGAAAAGAAACCAAACATGAATATATAGTAGTAATTGAACAAAACAAAAACTGAATAATTAGTAGATAATATAGGTGAGAATAGAAATGTTTCCAGAAAACTATGCTACCAATTTTGTCTGTCCACATGCATAATCCAAAAAAAATCTCAATACAATTTTCAAAAAAAAAAAAACAAACAAACAAATGTGCAGGTGTTCTCACCGTAATCTTCAAGCAACTGTGTTTTATCAATACTGAGATGGCAGTGGCAGGTGGCAGGTGGCAGGTGTTCTCACCGTAATCGCAACTGTGTTTAATCAATATTGAGATGACATAGTATCTTTGCCCAGATATTTGGTTATTTGTTTGCGTATTTGCAAGTGGTTCGAACTGGAGAGATGGTTTACTTGTGAGTGAATATTGATATCAAGGGAGCTTTATATAGAGGCTGAGATTTGTTTTTCAATTTTGAATATTGTCTTGGAACTATGAATGCTGCTTGAAATGTTTCAAAGCTCAAGATTACATTCAATAGATTATTTTTTCGAAGCATTTTCTCGTATATAGATGTGTAATAGCTGTATGTGTATATCTGTATCTTTATATATGTAAATAAATGTAGATTATAGGTTAGCTTCTCAATGTAATTAGAACTTTTTTGACTATTAGAAGTCTTTATTTACATCGGTAATAGACTATTAGCCACTGATGGAATAATATAATATGCCTGCCATATTATTATTATTATTATTATTATTATTATTATTATTATTATGTATAATAATAATAATAATAATGATATTAATTAGTCAAAGAGAAGAGGTCATCATGGCAAGAAAATAGGGAAGGCTACGGGAAGTTACAACTGATGACATTATATAAAGATTCCGGGATGCAGACAAAAGGGGGGGCCAGTCTCAAATATAAACATCTCTTATACATACTCTTTCTCTCAACCAATTCCATGGCTATGGCCATCTATGTACATGTACTACTCCTACAACCTAGTGAATTTCGGCTTGGCTTAGCCCAAAAAGGCTCGTGGTTTTCACCGTATTGGTTTCCACGTTAAATATCTTTGTGTCCTGCATATTTAATTCTTATTTATTGATTCCCTGCCATCCTTTTATCATTCATATTTTTTCCATGGAGATGTTTATTCATTAATTGGATTAATTAACACGGACCCCCGGGTTAATTAATTCCATCAATGGTTCTCTTGTTGAGAGCGGCTATACAAGCTTAAGCGTGCTCTCTCTCCTATCTATCCCTAGCTGATTAAACACTCAAGTTTAATTTCTTCTCCATTCATATCTCACAGCAAGATATGTTATTCGTCTTTACATCTTTTGTAACCAAACCTTATTTCACTTACTCCATCCAGTACATTTATCTCCAATATACATGCAAATAATACAAGTTTCTTAAGATACATTCTATCCTTTCATACCACTCTCAATCTCCCTTTTAAGGAAAAAAAAAAAAACAAACAAAAAACAAAAAAACTCAAATAATTATTGAAAATGGAGTCTAGAATCATCTTCTTCTTCCTGGCGTCATTCTCCATTCTGGTGTGGAGTTGCAGTGCCTTCAATGTGACCACCATGCTTGACAAGTACCCGAATTTCAGCAACTTCAACCAGTACTTGACGGAGACCCATCTCGCCGGCGAGATCAACTCGCGGGGAACCATCACGGTTTTACCGGTGGACAACGGCGGCACGAGGGCTCTGTCGGGGAAGTCCAAGGACGTGATCAAGAATGTCATGGCGGTTCATATCGTTCCTGAATGTCATGGCGGTTCATATCGTTCCTGATTACTACGACAATCTAGCCATCCAGTGGTTGTATGCTATTTAAAGTTGAAGACAATCCACTGATATAGTGATTGTATGCTATTTGAAGTCGAAGGCTTTAGGTTGTCATGATTCTTTGCGTGAGAATTTATCTCCCCCTCCTGAAGATAAGTGTTATTATTATTATTATTATTATTATTATTATTATTATTAGTCGAATTGTGAGTGTGACCCACTCCCAATTTATTCGAAAATTGTTGTTGTCATTTACATAACGTAATATGGTAAGCTCTGTGCTACCAATTATATTGCGAGGCAAGCCCTGCGCTGCCACCACCGAAATTTTACGGTAAGCTCAGCGCTACCTCTTAAATTTCACGGCAGCTCCGCACTACCTCTTACAACAACAATCCCGAACAATAAGTTTGGTGTTGGTCGCAATAAATTAAAAGGAAGATAGAGGATTCTGAACCTATCTTCTATTTTAATTTTATATTTAAATCAATACTAGTGGCATGACCCACTAATCATGTGTTATTTAGCATGCAGGGAACAACTTTCGTGACTCTTGGGTAGTGCTTCGTGCATCTAACCGTAACTTCCATATGGTCTTCAATGCACTGAGCGAGGAAGGTCACAACTTTGGTGCTCCGTGCACAAACAAACTTTGGTGCTCCGCGCACTAACACGCAGTCCTGACTACATTGCTCATTAATGATGCACTCCGAGTGTTATCATTTTCATTCGGTGAACATTTGTTTTTCTACTTTCTTATACCGAAAAATACTTGCGGTTAAGAAAGTGGGGGACTCATGATGGAATAATATAATATGCCTGCCAATATTATTATTATTATTATTATTATTATTATTATTATTATTATTATTATTATTATTATTATTATGTATAATAATAATGATATTAATTAGTCAAAGAGAAGAGGTCATCATGGCAAGAAAATAGGGAAGGCTACGGGAAGTTACAACTGATGACATTATATAAAGATTCCGGGATGCAGACAAAAGGGGGTCCAGTCTCAAATATAAACATCTCTTATACATACTCTTTCTCTCAACCAATTCCATGGCTATGGCCATCTATGTACATGTACTACTCCTACAACCTAGTGAATTTCGGCTTGGCTTAGCCCAAAAAGGCTCGTGGTTTTCACCGTATTGGTTTCCACGTTAAATATCTTTGTGTCCTGCATATTTATTTCTTATTTATTGATTCCCTGCAATCCTTTTATCATTCATATTTTCTCCATGGAGATGTTTATTCATTAATTGGATTAATTAACACGGACCCCCGGGTTAATTAATTCCATCAATTAATTTGACTGTTGAGTTATCTTATTAAAACGACGCCGGTTAGTGTGGGCGGGAAAATGTTTTAGGCCAAAAGTTACTGCTTTATTATAATGATAGATTATTATTAGGGAAAAGGGTCAAATAGCCCCCTGAACTATACGCGAGAAGTCAATTAGGCCCTCAAACTATCAAATGTTGCAATTAAATACACAAACTCTTCGTTTTAAATCATCGAAGTCCTATGACTGGTTAGTTCCCGGTAATTGTCTGTAAATGCCTCCGTGGCAGCTGACTGGATAATATACTTATTATTTTTTAATTGCCACATAAGCAAACTAAAAACAAACAAATAAATAAAATTAAAGGAATTTATAAATGTCATCGTCCCTGTGCTTTCACGATGAAATCAGTTCGTTCGCCCTAGTTGCTTCCTCTTTCAACACAGATTCTTCAAGCTCTTCTTCTCTTCAAGTTCTTCTTCTCCTCCTTCTCCACCTTCTCCTCCTCCTCCTCCTTCTTTTCCTACGTTTGTCTCATCTTTTCTATTCTTGGAGATGGCATCTTCATCTTCTTCTTCTCCTTGTATTGTCATTGTGGATTGAAATCACCACTATGTGTATCACGAGACAATGGACAACAATTTTTTGGGTGTCAACGGTGGAAGGTACAAGTATTTATAAATTTTTAGATTTTAAAATTTTATGAGTTATTGTTTTATAAATTTTAGGTTATTGTTTTAAATTTGTTTGGATTTTCAACATTTTCGTTGTTTTCAAATTTATGATTCTCTTGAATGGTTCAATTTTTCAAGGAAGGTGGTTGTGGGTATTTTGTGGAAAAGTGTATTATGGAAGGATGATGAGCTTGAATCTGATTTGAATATGAAGATTAAATTAGAGTTGAAGAAAATGAAGTATGAAGTTATGGAAGAAATTCAGCGATTACGAAATGATGTTGAGAAGGCTATTCAAACTGAAGTTGAAAGCAAAAGAAGACATAGAAATACAATAATTTGTTTAGTAATTGTTGTAGTAATAGTCGTGTATGTAAATTTGCAGCAAAGGGCAATACCATACCCATATGAAGCTATGTTGCCTTTGTTGTAGTTTAATATAATGTTTTTTGTTAACATATAATCAATGTTGTTGATCTAGTTTGTATTGGCTTTGTTATTGCCAATTCAAGTATAATTTACGATTTATTTAGTGTTTTAATGATTAATCTTCTATTTATGTTTTTAATATGAAAAAGATCACAAGATTGTACATTGATTTATTCTCATTATTGAACATAAAAAGCTGCCAAAAAAGCACAAGATTAAAATTCATAATCTACACAAGATTGAATACACCAATAGAGAAGCCATACATTTTCATTAACATGTTTGCCAAAGCAGAGTCAATGTACACATTTGTCAAAGACATAATTCAACATCTACGTACATACAACTTAAGTCAACTGCTAAACTATACCAAAAAAGCAGTTTGTAATGGCAGTGTTATACTGTTATGTTCCAAAAACTATCTATTGGCAAACAGTACCAAAAACCAACTACAAAATTCTACTTTCTAAATGCAGCTGTGTGCTATGTCACTTCATTGGTGTTTGGTTGAATGACTCCAGTAGCAACATGTTGAGCATTCCTTCTACGGCATCTTGTTTTATTATGGCCCGGGTTCTTACACAAAGAACAATGCATTGCTTTTCCCTGTTTTGATACCCTTTTCTTAGCACTGGCAGTGGTAGTAGAAGTTGATTTGTCGCGGCGTGATGGAGCTTCACTTGCCTCACAGTTTCTTTTTCTTTTCGGTCTCCCAGTCATTTTTTTTTGGGATTGGAGCAAGTATCTCCTCAGATTGTGTCTTTGGCCAGAATAAATCTCCATTCATTGGCTGAAGTGCATGTGCGTAGGTCTTTAGGTACACTTCCTTTGAATAACAGGAGTCAATGTAGTCCTCTGGGTCCCTTCCAGTATCGAATATGGCACAGATAGCGTGTGGACATGGTATACCAGAAAGATCCCATGACCTGCATGAGCAGCTTCTAGCTGCAAGTTTCACTTTGAATTGTTGTCTCCCTTTCTTAATTTCCTAACCATCATCTCCATTGAAAACAACCTATCATGAGATATTAATCAAGGCCACAATTGAGAATTGTGTAGTGATATAATCTAAGTGCATATTTAACACTGTGAGTAACTTAAAATTCAGCAGCTTAAATTGCATAAATATGACGAGTAACATTAAAATTCAGCAGCTTAAAATTCAGCAAATAATCACTGCATAATCTGATTTCAAGAAGAAATATAATTACCTTCCATCCCATACTTTCAACTATATTTGCATTCAGCTTCTTCATTATCAGTGGTCCATAATTTCCTGTCCACCTTTCAACAGCCTTTATTTTTTTTGCAATCATCTTCATTACCCCTACTCGAATGTCTTCCAACGTAGGGATAATGGGCTTTACTCTTGCTTTCACCAAAGTGCCATTAAAAGCCTCACACAAATTATTATCTACAATGTCACACTTGACAGTTGTCCTAAAGAAAGCCTTACACCACAACCTTGGAGGGTACCTTAACACACATAGACACACATATACTTTAAATTATTGCACAAAACCTGTATGAATCATAAATATGTAATTGCTTACCTTTCTAAATCAGTTTTTGTTGTGATGCCAATGACACCCGCTTTGGTTCATTATTCACATAGTGAATATTCCTCTTCGAGTACACTGCATAATTGAACATTGCGTTCTTGAATTGCTTCCCATCATCGTATAGAGTCCCTACTTCAAGCTCAATTGGCTGAACATTGGGATTATACGAAGTGTTTTTAAATCTACTTGTTGCCTTCTTGGACTGCTCAAATGGTGCTTCATCATTGTCTTGTTCAAAATGATAGCTTGGGGGGTCTTCAGAGTCATAATACTCACTCTGCACTTTTTCATTCACACCCCTATCCAAATTTTCAGTTTCAACCTCTACCCTTGCACTTTTAGCCCTTCTATTTTCCTCCTCATCATTAGACGAGGCAATATCGCACTCAACATCAACAAAGGCATCTTCATTCCCTTCCAAATCATCCCCAACCATGCATTCATCTTCATCATCATCATTGTATTCATCTTCTTCCCCTTCCCAAAGCATCAAAGCATCACCAACTAACTGATTTTCATCACCTTGTTTTTCCAAATCATCACATCGATTTTCATTCTCTGGCTGTGTAACCACCCCAGGATCTTCTACAATGGAATGCATTCTTAAAATAAATAAATAAATAAATATTTTAGAGGTTGAAGGTAGTACACTGCCACACTGGTCAACATATTTAGTTCAAAAAGCATCAAATTACAGCTTTCTCATAGCATAGCATACATTTAAGTATTTATACACAACACACTTCAGACAAACAACATGTGCAATGGGACCACAACAAAACAATTGTTGAAATGTAGTACAAGTACATTAAACTAAAATGCATTCAAGTGACCCACACCAACCCAATTGGTCTCCATTGTTAACTATATATGGGACCCAAATCACAAAGCTTCTAAATTCACACCATCCAGTTGAAAATTTTCACTGTCAGAATATCAAATATACAAATACACATATCTCAATTATCAAATATACAAATACCCATATCTCCACTTTCAAATGTAGAAAACCCATATCTCAAAAAGCTTATTACAATTAGCTACCAATTATCTAAACAATTTAGTTCCTAAAAAGTAAAAGCAGTATACTTTTAAGGTTTGATAATAGGAAAGATTCGGTCCAGCAAGGGATAGTTCATGGAAAGCTAAGGTTACCTCTCTACAGAAACGTTTCGCCTGCTCCAGTCTGTTACATACCCTCCTAGTTGGTGAAAAATTTCTTCGAACTGTTACGATAGATGTCTGTCTACTACCAACAATATGGCTTTCAAGCTCACTAGATCTTAGCCTTTGTCTTGCTGCAATGGTTCACCATCACTTCGCTACCCTGAGTTCGCAATTAAGGAATACGCTGAGTTCAGACTTTAATTTGGGTTAGGGTTAGGGGGTTTAAGATTTTAGTTCGTATTTCGTATGTATGTTAATCTTTTAACTTTATTTGTTTTTTTTACTTCTTATTTCACTATCACAACACTGCCACGTTATTATTTATTTTATTATTAATGTTTAAAACTTTTGTTTTTAGTTTGCTCATGTGGCAATTAAAAACTAATAAGTATATTGTCCAGTCAGCTGCCACGGAGACATTTACAGGCAATTATCGGGAACTAACCAGTCATAGGGCTTCGATGATTTAAAATGAAGAGTTTGTGTGTTTAATTGCAACATTTGATAGTTTGAGGGCCTAATTGACTTCTCGCGTATAGTTCAGGGGCCTATTTGACCATTTTCCCTCATTATTATTATTATTATTATTATTATTATTATTAAAAAAGATGGAATTTCACACTTTTTTCACCATCCCACATCGGTGGGAAGCGAGGGAATGGAGTCTTGAAACTCTTTCTATTATTTAAAGAGTTTCTAGGCTCCTTTCAAATTAGCATTTCATTGCTTTGGACAATCATGGATGTTTTAAAAAAATTAAATTAAATTTTTTCCACGATTGCAAAAATCGCTAGGCGCTCCTAGGCGTCCGGGGGCGCTAGCGCCAATTAATCGGTAGGCACCCGATTTTGGTTAAAGGAGTAAAGGATATTTCCCTATACTATACTAACTTTAAGCATAACATTTTCCACCATCATTTTCCTCTGACACATGCCCCATCTTTTCACCCCATCAAGTCTAAACTAACTTTAAGCATACCATTAATTTTCCTCCAGCATTTTCTTCTATCGTCAAATCGATTCTATTGCTGGAGTGCCTAACGGAAAGGCATACAACGAAATCGGCGACCTACTCGGCACCCAACTGGAGTATTCTTTTCTTGGTTTCCTCCTCGGCGACCGCGACTCCTCTAGTGGCGTCATCTTTCCTCGGTTTCCTCTCAACTCTGTCCATCTAGCGTATGGCGGAGGTGGAGCAGAGGCAGAGGCGGAGAACTAATCTGATCTGGTCTGAAGTGTGTAGGAGACTGGAGGGGCCCAGATGGCGGCTTCTAGTCTGAACTCTCAAGTCCCGAAGAATTGCGAATGATCCTTAAAAAAAAAAAAAAACAAAAAAGGGTGGGGGTTGCGACTATTCAGCCAGCTAGGCGGTCTAGGCGCCGCTAATCGGCTGTCCACGAAGGAGGTCGATTTCGGCATTTCTCGACGCGCCTAGGCACTGCCTAGCTCCTAGGCGCGATTTTTGCAACACTGAATTTTATCCAAAATGTCAATTGCAAACGTTTCAAATTGCAACGTTTGCAAAAGCAGAGGCTTTTTAGCGTTTTGAGTTAAAAAATGAAAAATTTGTCAAAAAAATTTGTGGATCTGTCATTTACCAAATATGGCCAATATATTCTTTCTTACTTTCCTATTCCTAATACAATTTTAGATTAAAATTACTAATCGTAATAATACAGTGCATATACTTCCCAACAATACGAAATAAATACCACAATGCAGGTTTAATTTTTTATTTACAAAATTATTTTAATAATGTGTGTTATATGGGGAATCTAACTGCATCACCTACATAGTTGTAATTCCTACTCACAGTGTTCTCATGTACTCATCTACTTCTCCCTATTGTTGATGTTATTTATGGGTTAATTTTGCTGTTATCTTAAATTGTGTATGGATAATAAATAGTCTCATTTAGTTTTTTTTTTTCAAAACATAGTCTCATTTATTTAAACAATTAATCATTGACAATACATAATTTACGCGGTTATATTAGTATAATTACCTAATAATTACATACTACAATTCTACATTAAAATTTCTTTTCGTAATACAATTCTAGAAAATCGGAGACCCTCAAATAAACAACAATATTATTCCGCCAACAACAATACCATATACCACTATTCCAATTCGTATAAAAATACAATACATATACTTCCCTGTTATTCATAAACAACAATATTATTTTTTCGAATCTGCAAATCATAAACAACAACATTTTTCTTTCGATTCTACAAATCGTAAACAACACTATTATTCTTTCACTAATGGGGTCTATTTTTGTCTCTACTTCCGACCTATCCCCCAAGACGAGAAAAAAGTTATATAAAGCTCCGACTAATGCGTTGTTATTTGTCCAAGGAATATCAACATTCCACAGTCAACCAACAGACACTAGAGTGCTTACTCCATGGCTCCCATGTGAATGCTATTATGTTCAACTATGAATGCCTGAGTTCCTCAATTTCAAGGATATGTATTGTGGCAGTTCATCTTTTTCCACTCTATATCATATTTTATTTTAAACGTGTTCGATGATTATGGGTAATCCGTTTAAATCAGTATGTCTAGGTTCTTGACTCCAATACAGAGTATAAGCTCAAGTTCAAGAATCACTAGATCTGTATCATTAGAAGCTTTATCGAGTGAAAATGTCACAATAACTTCTTTGAAGAATATTTATGACAACAATAAGGTAAAAATCACAGGTTTAGAGTTTGTACTGAAATCATTTGAAAAACCACTCTTTATATTTCTCACGTATTGTGTAATTAATTTTTAGGTCGTAGAATTTTGGGTACTTGGAGAAATTTTAGACATAGAAGGTGAATGGTACTTCAGTGCTTGTAAGAGTAAGGGGTGTGGGAAGAAGCTTCAAGACTATATGGGCAAAATATATTGTAAGGCATGCGATAAACATTGGCTAGACGGAATAATTAAGTACAAAGTGGTGATTGTTGTCTTAGACGATGACCAGGATGTCCATCTTCTACTTTGGGACAATGTTTGCTCGACACTGTTAGGAGTTACTGCTAGCGAGTTGAAGGAAAAGTATTTGAAGTACGTGAATCCATATATCTTAGCAATCAATTATTCGGTTTTGAATGTATTAATATTATCCTGTGTATAATATTTTTATCTGTGTTGGTTGACATAGGATTGTTGCATGTCAAATGAAATTGAGGGCTTGATTGGGAAAACAATGATGTTTAGGATTGTCACACGAAAAGACCAATTTAAATATAGTGGAAACGCTGCTTTTACCGTGCTTGGAGTGAAAAAGATGAAGCTATTGTGCAGACACATCAAGCCAAAATAATCAATAAAGGTGATGAAGGAACAGTGGTTAGGAAGCTTGCTGATGAAACTGAGTTCAATGACAATTTAAAACAAGTAAGTCCTCATTAAACATGTTTCTACATCCTTCAATAATGTTTTTGACTTTTTTTCCACCTTACTTTTTTAATTAGTTTCATCCAGCGTATACCACCACGGGAAGGTACATCTTCATCACCCCAGAAGTCATCTTGGTTGATGAGAGCACTTCCGAGCAACAGTCTTTAAAGAAAACAAATGTAGACTGTTCATCATCTTCAAAGGGTATGAAGAAGCCTAAGATCGAGCCCAAAAATTAATTTCCTATTTCCATACCATTAGACTATGTTTTTCTTTTTTCTTTGTTTAAGTGGAGTTGATGGTTTTATTGGGACTAGGTCCACCATAAACCGGGTATAGGAACATAGGACGGGGGTAGGAAAGAGTAACTTTATTACCCAGGGCGCTAGGCCCAAAATAATGCGTACAAAGCCCGAGGTACATGCCCAGAATGGCGGCCCAAATACAAAGAACAAGGCCCACGGGATGGGTTATAGCTAACTATGCTACTGAGATGAATCGAACCAAGGTGGCTGGGTTGAAAGTATAGACCAGAGACCACTAGACCGTAGTGCTTGTTGTGTCTGGGTTACCCTTTGCCAGGAGTCCAGAACCCCTATTTATGCTTGCCCCCTCCCCTTCCAGATTTCCACGTGTCCCACGTTATTCAAACACCACTCCCCATTTTCCCGTACACCACCCCGCACGTTCACCACACCTCCGAAACTCCCGCTCTCCTACACGCACCCCCGCACACACGTGCACCCTCCCAACCCCCAAGCGACCCTCGCCTGGAGACCGCCCCCGCGATGGGGCGCCGAGCCCGCGCCCGACCGCACGCCGAGCCCTTCAGGAGAGCACCCACTCGATCCCCCACGCAGTGGAGGTAGACGAAACACCGGTCGCGGTGTGTTAGAGCCGCCTGCCTCAGTTTGTGCCGAAGACGGGAGACGGGAAAGCGGTGAGCGAGCCAACGTTATCCACGCCGGGCAGCCCCCGTTGGGCCCGCTCGTGGTGCCACGTGGTTAGGAGTCACGAAGGCGTGGCACCCGCGACGAAGGTCTGGATGAAGCCGAGGGCGAAAGCGCATATCGCCCCTCGGGGACGGCGGTCCGGGTCAACCCCCCGACAGAGTGGTTGGACGCGATGAACACCAAGATAGATGAGTTGGTGCGGTGGAAGGAGTATGGTGCTAACGCCGTGGTACCTAGTATTTCCCTCACCCCGCCTTTCACCCCCAATATCATGAATGAACCGCTCCCCCCTAACTTTAAAGCCCCCGACATTAGGAGATATGACGGGACGGATGATCCCCAAGAGCACATCTTGACATACCAGGCGGCCATGATGCTCATGAGGTCGTCGGACGCCCTGATGTGTCGCGCATTTTTCTCCACGCTGTCGGGAGGGGCGCAGCGATGGTTCACAAGCTTGAAGGGTAGCTCGTTAAATTCATTCCAGCACCTGGCCATAGGTTTATCACCCATTTCATGAGGGGAAAAAGGCGCAGGAAGCACTTCACGCACCTTGCCAGCGTCAAACAGGGAAGAGATAAAACTCTTACTGAATTCATCTTGTGGTGGAGGAAAGAAGAGGCCGAGGTCGAAGATATGGATGGCGGATCGGTGATGGCCATGTTCGTTGCGGCGCTCCGCCCCGGAGACTTATACAAGAGCCTACGGCGCAAAACCCCGAGGTCGTACTCGGCATTGATGATGAAGGCAGATCGGTACGCCGAGGCGGAGGAAGCTAATCGCCTAAAGTATCTAGAGGAGGGTGAGGGTGGTAAGAGGCCACGGCTCGAAGGGCCACCAAAAACCTAGGAAAGGGGCCAACCGCCCATCCGGAGGCTTAGATGGAAGAATAAGGTAGCTTGCATAGCTTTACCACTTTACGTTACATCATGCGAATAATAATATCAGTACCCTTTTCCAAAACATGTGCTCCTATGTGCTATGCATGCGTGACCTATGGTTACCTCAACTATGTGCTCCTATGTGCTACGCATGCATGGCCTACGGCCACCTCAATTATGTGCTCCTATCACTACTACAAAAATACCTTTTAACGTCGGTTATTTTAGGCATACGACGTCGGTTATTTACCGACGTAGACCCAGGGGACGTTGTAAATAAATTATACGACGTCGGTCGTATATTATTTTTAATTTTTTAAATAATACATACGACGTCGGTTTTTCCAAAAACCCGACGTTGTATGTTGTTTTTTTTTTAAAAATAGAGATACGACTATCTCATTCTTAAAAAATATATATATATATATATAGATACGACGTCGATTTTTTATACAAATCGACGTCGTATCAATTTTTAATTTAAAAAAAAAAAACTGTAAAAAGAAGCCGACAATCAATTTTTACAAGCAAAGAAGAGATAATTTGAAAAGCAAAGGATTACTAAAACATAAAACAGAAAGAAAAAAATAGATCCAAGCATATAAAATAGAAAAAAAAAATATAGATCCAAGCATAAAACAAAAAAAAAAATTATAGATACAAGCATAAAACAAAAAATCTAAAGCAAGCAGGAGAGAGATAATTTGAGAGGCATCTGATCCACACTCTCTCTAACTCATCTTCATCCACTCTCATAAGCATACAACCAAAAATCAAAAGCATGAATCGAAAAAAAAAAAAACAAAAACAAAAATACAAGTATACGTACGGAGCAATATTTGTAGATCGAAGATTCGAAGCAAGCAACCTCCATGCTGGACCTACTATGCTTGCCGCCTTACAATCGAGGTCGTCGGAGAAAGCTCGTCGCCATACAGTCGTGGTCACCGGAGATAACTCGTCGACACTCCAAGCTGGAAGTTCGTCGTCACCGGAGAACGTAGATCTACATCGAATCGTTGTTGTCCAAGTCGCAAGTTGTTGCTGCTGCTGGACGCTGGTACACCGTGACGAAGAAGATGGTGTACTGTAGGAGCGGATGAAGAAGACCATGGTGAAAGAAGGAATGAAGAACGAAGATGATAGCTTCTTTTTCTTTTCTATTTTATGCTTCTGAGAAATGGATGAAGGAGAGCGAGAAAGAGAGTGTGCGAGAAAGATGGTGTACTGTAGGAGCGGACATATCCAGATCTAGATCTGCATTAAATAAGAAAAATATTTTTTTTTAATTTTATTTAAAGAATACGACGTCGGTTCTCCCGAGAACCGACGTCGTATGTCTTTTTTTTTTTTTTTTAAATAAATTATTTATAATCTACGACGTCGGTCTTTTTGCATAACCGACGTCGTATGTCTTAATATTTAAAAAAAAATATTTACGACCTCGGTTTTTTCGGAGAACCGACGTCGTAACTAATATAAATTACTTTTACTTTATTTTATTGACATATAACGTCGGTCTTTCAAAAACCGACGTTAATTAGGGGACGCAATATCCTTTTTCTGTAGTAGTGTATGTGCTACGCATGCATGGCCTACGGCCACCTCACTTATTTGCTCCTATGTGCTATGCATGCTGGCCCTACGGCCATGGCGGACAGGGCGTGTGGGTTATCGCAACCCACATGCGCGGACTTGCCGCCGGCAAGCCGCATGGTGTTGGCGGATGGGGTGTGTGGGTTATCACAACCCACATGCGCGGACTTGCCCCCGCCAAGCCGCATGGTGTTGGCGGATGGGGCGTGTGAGTTATCGCAATCCACATGCGCGAACTTGCCCCTGGCAAGCCGCATGGTGTTGGGGGATGGAGCGTGTGGGTTATCGCAACCCACATGCGCGAACTTGCCCCCAGCAAGTCGCATGGTGTTGGCGGATGGGGCGTGTGGGTTATCGCAACCCACATGCGTGGACTTTCCCCCAGCAAGCCGCATGGTGTTGGCGGATGGGCATGTGGGTCATCGCAACCCACATGCGTGGACTTGCCCCTAGCAAGCCGCATGGTTTTGATGGAAGGGGCGTGCAGGCATCGCATCTCGCACTGCGCCATCCTACAATCATCAGTTATACTCATCAGTTATATTCCTAACAAAAAAAAAGAGGAGGAAACTTACCCATAGGTTGACTGGTACTGAGTTGGTGGAGCCGGCAAGGATCATGATATCTACGATGGTCATGGGGACCGTCAGCACACAGTCGCGCCCTGTCGACAGCCATACCCGAGTAAGCCGGGGCGTATAAAGAGGAGGGTATTGCAACCACACATTGCTAAATCCCAGCCCAGAAGCATCTGTAGGATAGCAAAGGTACACGAATTTTTCTTTCCAGTTCTTGGGAAGAGATAATAAAGGAGTCACGAAGGAATAGTTAGGGACAGGTTGGAGGTGGAGAAAAGATGACCCGCTCTGACTTACGTTGAAAACATGCAGAAGTAAGGAAAGGGAAGGTGTTACTTTAGCTTCCCGGCATCGGGTGAGAAAACAAGCGATAAAGCGGTAGCCATTTGGGGTCATCTGGCAGGGTGTTATCCCGTGGCAGTCTAGAAATGCCCAAGTAAGGGGGTGTGGAGGAAATTGGAGACCCACTTGAATTGAATGGTAATGAACGGCCACCCGATCGGGTGCGCGTGGATCTGTCTTGGATCGGTCCTCCCCGGGCACAGTGATTTCAACATCCTCACCCAACCACTCGTCTAAAGAAGCAAGTTCGGCTCGTGAAATTTTAGCACGCATGCCGCGGGGAGTGGAAGGATCAAGGTGGCGAACGGAGGAGCCGCTAGTAGGGGCGCGAGGTGACATGGGTGACATAGGAAGCGACCTCTGAGCAGGGCGGAGGGATGGATTAGAGAAGGCAGGAGAATTGTTGGCAATAAGCGGCGAGCGGGTGATACCAAAAACCCCTAGGCCCCGGTTAGGAGGTGAAGTGGATACGGAGCCGGAGGGATGAAGAGTCGGGCGAGGAACCGTCGTGGCTGGGGGCGAGGCTTGAGGTGATGGCTGGCTAGGCCCCGTGGTGAAGGCGGCCGCAAGCAGACCGGTGGGAGGCGTGGTGTGCATGGATCGCGGAGTGGTGTATACTGGGGTGATAGGTAGAAGGCAAGATTAGGTAGTGAGAGTTACTGTGGGAGGGAGGCCAAGATATATGCAGATGATAGGTGGAGAAGATTGCTTTCAATAGGTGGAAAGGGAGGAGTAGTTGAGATTTTTGGGGAAGCCCGTTATCTAATCTGACTTAGGGAAGGACTAAGTAAAACCCTACTTCTACTTCCTTTAGGTATCAAGATACCTAAAAGAAGTGGGGGACTTGTGTGATGGGGATATTGGGTATGGGCTAGAAAATCAAACAGGCTGCGATGTTGGGCCAGGAGTGGAGGGGTTCTCAGGGCCGGGTAGGGTACCACGTCGCCAGGCCGTCCGGCCGCCGGCGACATGGCCGAAAGGATCGCCGGTTGGGGCGCTGGCCCCAGCGGGCGATGGCGCGGCTTTGGCGCCCCCATCGCGGGGACGGGGCGCTGCGTCGCTAGGTTGGCCGTGCCGGTAGGCGATGTGGCCGGAGGAATCGCCGGCTAGGGCGCTGGCCCCAACCGATGACGGCACGGCCAGCGCGCGGCCCCGGCGCCCCCATCGTGGGGACGGGGTGCCACGTCGCCGGACTGGCCAGCGCTAGGCCGCTGGCTGGGGCCAGCGACGGCTCGACCGGCGTGCCCGGCGTGCGGCCGGGCGCGGGGGCGGTCTCCGAGCGAGGGTCGCTTGGGGGTTGGGGGGTGTACGTGTGTGCGGGGGTGCGTGTAGGAGAGCGGGAGTTTTGGAGGTGTGGTGAACGTGCGAGGTGGTGTACGGGAAATGGGGAGTGATGTTTGAATAACGTGGGACACGTAGAAGTCTGGAAGAGGAGGGGGCAAGCTATAAATAGGGGTCATGGACTCCTGGCAAAGGGCAACTCAGACACGACAAGCACTACGGTCTAGTGGTCTCTAGTTTATACTTTTAACCCAGCCACCTGGGTTCGATTCATCTCAGTAGCCTAGTTAGCTATAGCCCATCCAGTGGGCCTTGTTCTTTGTATTTGGGCCGCCATTCTGGGCCTATACCTTGGGCTTTGTACACATTATTTTGGGCCTAGCGCCCCGGGTAATAAAGTTACTCTTTATAAATAAAACTAAACACATACGGGAAGAGTTACAAGCCTTACATCTAGGGACAAACAGCTTTCAAATAATTTGAACTCCATTAATAATTCACAAGCAAATTTATAACTTTGATGCAAAAACACAAAATAGCCAAACAAGCCATAAAACATGTAGAATGGAATAGTACATTAGATAGAAGACAACTGCTTTATAAAAATGTAACGAAGATGATTGTTGAAAGATTTTCAACTGAGGATAAAGCACAACTGCCAACAAACCAAAATTAAAGAAATTAAATCAAATCGAAATGTCCACCCACATAATTTTTATTAATGTATCTTTTATTTTATCTAATTAAAAATTTATAAACAATATTATAAAGTACAAATATTTTGTTGTCTTTCATTAATTATTATAATTTTTATTCTTATTTATCAATTTATAGATGTTAAAATAAGAAATGTTACTATTGTTTGAAAATGTTTAATTAAATAAATAAAATGCATATTAACAAAAATTAAACGAGTATATAACAAAGTATTTTAATTTTTTTCAAATGCTCAGTTAAATAAAATTAAAGAAACATTAATTAAAAGTGGTTATAGTATAATTGTTATAGTTTAAAATTGTAACATATATAACTGTTATTTGGTCTTCTCTTACTATTAACATTTTGATTTTTTAGTATTTATAAAAATAATATTAATGTTGTAGCAATAGCAATGTAAAAATTGATAGTGACAAAATGATGAAAAACTAATGGATAGTAATGAAGCAATGATGAGACTAAAATTATCCCTATTTAAAAAAAATAAGATTTAAAAGTTTTATTGTTAGAGATAAAAATCTTTTAAAATTATTATCTTAAACATTTTGGATGATGGTTTGGATGCCAAGTAAGCCTACCTGCTAAAACAAATAAAAAAATGTCTAATTGTACTTTTTTTTTTCCCTAAATTCAATAATCTCTTTAAAACTTTTTAAATTTAAGGATTCAATTCCACTTTAGTTACAAGTTTGAAAGCTTATATGACTCGTGTATTTCATAATAAAAAATGATTGTGATTTTATAGGCTCACTTATGAATACATCATTACTTCATTACTTCATTTGTTCATTACAAGATTGCCCTTCAAGTTTCAGCGTAAACAATTTCTATTGATGCTCGCATATGCCATGACTATCAACAAAATCTAGGGCCAAACATTAACTCATGTTTGGTTATTGTTATTCATGTTTGGTTATCTCATGTTTGGTTATAAGTATAGGGCCAAATATAGGGCCAAATAACCAAACATGAATAAGTATATCTCATGTTTGGTTATTAACAAAATCTAGGGCCAAATATATAAGTATATCTCATGTTTGGTTATCGCATATTCATGTTTGGTTATTCTTAAATAAGGTAGCTTGCATAGCTTTACCACTTTACGTTACATCATGCGAATAATAATATCAGTACCCTTTTCCAAAACATGTGCTCCTATGTGCTATGCATGCGTGACCTATGGTTACCTCAACTATGTGCTCCTATGTGCTACGCATGCATGGCCTACGGCCACCTCAATTATGTGCTCCTATCACTACTACAAAAATACCTTTTAACGTCGGTTATTTTAGGCATACGACGTCGGTTATTTACCGACGTAGACCCAGGGGACGTTGTAAATAAATTATACGACGTCGGTCGTATATTATTTTTAATTTTTTAAATAATACATACGACGTCGGTTTTTCCAAAAACCCGACGTTGTATGTTGTTTTTTTTTTAAAAAATAGAGATACGACTATCTCATTCTTAAAAAATATATATATATATATAGATACGACGTCGATTTTTTATACAAATCGACGTCGTATCAATTTTTAATTTAAAAAAAAAAAAACTGTAAAAAGAAGCCGACAATCAATTTTTACAAGCAAAGAAGAGATAATTTGAAAAGCAAAGGATTACTAAAACATAAAACAGAAAGAAAAAAATAGATCCAAGCATATAAAATAGAAAAAAAAAATATAGATCCAAGCATAAAACAAAAAAAAAAAATTATAGATACAAGCAAAAAACAAAAAATCTAAAGCAAGCAGGAGAGAGATAATTTGAGAGGCATCTGATCCACACTCTCTCTAACTCATCTTCATCCACTCTCATAAGCATACAACCAAAAATCAAAAGCATGAATCGAAAAAAAAAAAAAACAAAAACAAAAATACAAGTATACGTACGGAGCAATATTTGTAGATCGAAGATTCGAAGCAAGCAACCTCCATGCTGGACCTACTATGCTTGCCGCCTTACAATCGAGGTCGTCGGAGAAAGCTCGTCGCCATACAGTCGTGGTCACCGGAGATAACTCGTCGACACTCCAAGCTGGAAGTTCGTCGTCACCGGAGAACGTAGATCTACATCGAATCGTTGTTGTCCAAGTCGCAAGTTGTTGCTGCTGCTGGACGCTGGTACACCGTGACGAAGAAGATGGTGTACTGTAGGAGCGGATGAAGAAGACCATGGTGAAAGAAGGAATGAAGAACGAAGATGATAGCTTCTTTTTCTTTTCTATTTTATGCTTCTGAGAAATGGATGAAGGAGAGCGAGAAAGAGAGTGTGCGAGAAAGATGGTGTACTGTAGGAGCGGACATATCCAGATCTAGATCTGCATTAAATAAGAAAAATATTTTTTTTTAATTTTATTTAAAGAATACGACGTCGGTTCTCCCGAGAACCGACGTCGTTTGTCTTTTTTTTTTTTTTTTTAAATAAATTATTTATAATCTACGACGTCGGTCTTTTTGCATAACCGACGTCGTATGTCTTAATATTTAAAAAAAAATATTTACGACCTCGGTTTTTTCGGAGAACCGACGTCGTAACTAATATAAATTACTTTTACTTTATTTTATTGACATATAACGTCGGTCTTTCAAAAACCGACGTTAATTAGGGGACGCAATATCCTTTTTCTGTAGTAGTGTATGTGCTACGCATGCATGGCCTACGGCCACCTCACTTATTTGCTCCTATGTGCTATGCATGCTGGCCCTACGGCCATGGCGGACAGGGCGTGTGGGTTATCGCAACCCACATGCGCGGACTTGCCGCCGGCAAGCCGCATGGTGTTGGCGGATGGGGTGTGTGGGTTATCACAACCCACATGCGCGGACTTGCCCCCGCCAAGCCGCATGGTGTTGGCGGATGGGGCGTGTGAGTTATCGCAATCCACATGCGCGAACTTGCCCCTGGCAAGCCGCATGGTGTTGGGGGATGGAGCGTGTGGGTTATCGCAACCCACATGCGCGAACTTGCCCCCAGCAAGTCGCATGGTGTTGGCGGATGGGGCGTGTGGGTTATCGCAACCCACATGCGTGGACTTTCCCCCAGCAAGCCGCATGGTGTTGGCGGATGGGCATGTGGGTCATCGCAACCCACATGCGTGGACTTGCCCCTAGCAAGCCGCATGGTTTTGATGGAAGGGGCGTGCAGGCATCGCATCTCGCACTGCGCCATCCTACAATCATCAGTTATACTCATCAGTTATATTCCTAACAAAAAAAAGAGGAGGAAACTTACCCATAGGTTGACTGGTACTGAGTTGGTGGAGCCGGCAAGGATCATGATATCTACGATGGTCATGGGGACCGTCAGCACACAGTCGCGCCCTGTCGACAGCCATACCCGAGTAAGCCGGGGCGTATAAAGAGGAGGGTATTGCAACCACACATTGCTAAATCCCAGCCCAGAAGCATCTGTAGGATAGCAAAGGTACACGAATTTTTCTTTCCAGTTCTTGGGAAGAGATAATAAAGGAGTCACGAAGGAATAGTTAGGGACAGGTTGGAGGTGGAGAAAAGATGACCCGCTCTGACTTACGTTGAAAACATGCAGAAGTAAGGAAAGGGAAGGTGTTACTTTAGCTTCCCGGCATCGGGTGAGAAAACAAGCGATAAAGCGGTAGCCATTTGGGGTCATCTGGCAGGGTGTTATCCCGTGGCAGTCTAGAAATGCCCAAGTAAGGGGGTGTGGAGGAAATTGGAGACCCACTTGAATTGAATGGTAATGAACGGCCACCCGATCGGGTGCGCGTGGATCTGTCTTGGATCGGTCCTCCCCGGGCACAGTGATTTCAACATCCTCACCCAACCACTCGTCTAAAGAAGCAAGTTCGGCTCGTGAAATTTTAGCACGCATGCCGCGGGGAGTGGAAGGATCAAGGTGGCGAACGGAGGAGCCGCTAGTAGGGGGCGCGAGGTGACATGGGTGACATAGGAAGCGACCTCTGAGCAGGGCGGAGGGATGGATTAGAGAAGGCAGGAGAATTGTTGGCAATAAGCGGCGAGCGGGTGATACCAAAAACCCCTAGGCCCCGGTTAGGAGGTGAAGTGGATACGGAGCCGGAGGGATGAAGAGTCGGGCGAGGAACCGTCGTGGCTGGGGGCGAGGCTTGAGGTGATGGCTGGCTAGGCCCCGTGGTGAAGGCGGCCGCAAGCAGACCGGTGGGAGGCGTGGTGTGCATGGATCGCGGAGTGGTGTATACTGGGGTGATAGGTAGAAGGCAAGATTAGGTAGTGAGAGTTACTGTGGGAGGGAGGCCAAGATATATGCAGATGATAGGTGGAGAAGATTGCTTTCAATAGGTGGAAAGGGAGGAGTAGTTGAGATTTTTGGGGAAGCCCGTTATCTAATCTGACTTAGGGAAGGACTAAGTAAAACCCTACTTCTACTTCCTTTAGGTATCAAGATACCTAAAAGAAGTGGGGGACTTGTGTGATGGGGATATTGGGTATGGGCTAGAAAATCAAACAGGCTGCGATGTTGGGCCAGGAGTGGAGGGGTTCTCAGGGCCGGGTAGGGTACCACGTCGCCAGGCCGTCCGGCCGCCGGCGACATGGCCGAAAGGATCGCCGGTTGGGGCGCTGGCCCCAGCGGGCGATGGCGCGGCTTTGGCGCCCCCATCGCGGGGACGGGGCGCTGCGTCGCTAGGTTGGCCGTGCCGGTAGGCGATGTGGCCGGAGGAATCGCCGGCTAGGGCGCTGGCCCCAACCGATGACGGCACGGCCAGCGCGCGGCCCCGGCGCCCCCATCGTGGGGACGGGGTGCCACGTCGCCGGACTGGCCAGCGCTAGGCCGCTGGCTGGGGCCAGCGACGGCTCGACCGGCGTGCCCGGCGTGCGGCCGGGCGCGGGGGCGGTCTCCGAGCGAGGGTCGCTTGGGGGTTGGGGGGTGTACGTGTGTGCGGGGGTGCGTGTAGGAGAGCGGGAGTTTTGGAGGTGTGGTGAACGTGCGAGGTGGTGTACGGGAAATGGGGAGTGATGTTTGAATAACGTGGGACACGTAGAAGTCTGGAAGAGGAGGGGGCAAGCTATAAATAGGGGTCATGGACTCCTGGCAAAGGGCAACTCAGACACGACAAGCACTACGGTCTAGTGGTCTCTAGTTTATACTTTTAACCCAGCCACCTGGGTTCGATTCATCTCAGTAGCCTAGTTAGCTATAGCCCATCCAGTGGGCCTTGTTCTTTGTATTTGGGCCGCCATTCTGGGCCTATACCTTGGGCTTTGTACACATTATTTTGGGCCTAGCGCCCCGGGTAATAAAGTTACTCTTTATAAATAAAACTAAACACATACGGGAAGAGTTACAAGCCTTACATCTAGGGACAAACAGCTTTCAAATAATTTGAACTCCATTAATAATTCACAAGCAAATTTATAACTTTGATGCAAAAACACAAAATAGCCAAACAAGCCATAAAACATGTAGAATGGAATAGTACATTAGATAGAAGACAACTGCTTTATAAAAATGTAACGAAGATGATTGTTGAAAGATTTTCAACTGAGGATAAAGCACAACTGCCAACAAACCAAAATTAAAGAAATTAAATCAAATCGAAATGTCCACCCACATAATTTTTATTAATGTATCTTTTATTTTATCTAATTAAAAATTTATAAACAATATTATAAAGTACAAATATTTTGTTGTCTTTCATTAATTATTATAATTTTTATTCTTATTTATCAATTTATAGATGTTAAAATAAGAAATGTTACTATTGTTTGAAAATGTTTAATTAAATAAATAAAATGCATATTAACAAAAATTAAACGAGTATATAACAAAGTATTTTAATTTTTTTCAAATGCTCAGTTAAATAAAATTAAAGAAACATTAATTAAAAGTGGTTATAGTATAATTGTTATAGTTTAAAATTGTAACATATATAACTGTTATTTGGTCTTCTCTTACTATTAACATTTTGATTTTTTAGTATTTATAAAAATAATATTAATGTTGTAGCAATAGCAATGTAAAAATTGATAGTGACAAAATGATGAAAAACTAATGGATAGTAATGAAGCAATGATGAGACTAAAATTATCCCTATTTAAAAAAAATAAGATTTAAAAGTTTTATTGTTAGAGATAAAAATCTTTTAAAATTATTATCTTAAACATTTTGGATGATGGTTTGGATGCCAAGTAAGCCTACCTGCTAAAACAAATAAAAAAATGTCTAATTGTACTTTTTTTTTCCCTAAATTCAATAATCTCTTTAAAACTTTTTAAATTTAAGGATTCAATTCCACTTTAGTTACAAGTTTGAAAGCTTATATGACTCGTGTATTTCATAATAAAAAATGATTGTGATTTTATAGGCTCACTTATGAATACATCATTACTTCATTACTTCATTTGTTCATTACAAGATTGCCCTTCAAGTTTCAGCGTAAACAATTTCTATTGATGCTCGCATATGCCATGACTATCAACAAAATCTAGGGCCAAACATTAACTCATGTTTGGTTATTGCTGAAAAAATCGATGTTTAGTCACTATCAATTGTACGTGGCTTTTTCCCGAGTCACCCATCTTGATGGCCTGAAGGTGTTAGCTCTAGACGAGGATGAACAAGATTATGTTACTACTACCAATGTCGTCTACAAAGAGGTTTTCAATAATGTGTAATTCGAACAGGTGATATTATATATTCTTTTCAAATAGCACATTTGCTCAAGTTATACAAATGCTAAACACTAATATATAAAATCCCAAAGTTTCAACACCGGATGCTTACATCTACACATTAGCTATTAATTCAATAATTATTATGTCGAACTCAAGCAAGGATAACAGTACAAAACATAATTAATCCAAACCATCTTTTCAATTGCACTATATAATATTTGATGTTATCTACTATATATATACTAATAAGAGCTCAAGAGAGTTAGGCCTATAATGGGTAGAAAAAATGGCGGTCAAATTTTTTAATTCAAATGAATGACTCAGATTGATTAGATTTTAATTTTCCCTTAAGATTTCCTAATTTATCCTTGATGAATATGATTATCCGTTAACTTTTTCGTTAAATATTATCTTTTCTGTTAATTTCTGTTAGTTCACCGTTAACTTACTCATTGATTTCAATAAAAAGATCTTAGGTTCGAACCACATCCCAATCAAAGTTGACATAATTAGTACTCTATTTTACGTACTCTTATTAAATTAAACTAGTTTTTTTTTTCGCGCTTTGCGCGAATGAGATAATGCCCAATGATTATTTTTAAATAAGTATTTCAAAGTATATCAATGTAATATTATATAGGAGATGTTTATGCATAGGTAAATAAATGTTGAATTTGTTTATTTAAATAGGTAATTTAAAGTATATAAATGCAAGATAATATATGAGAGTTTGATTATAATTGTCACTAAAATAAATGTTTGCAACTTTGTAATAATAACTCTAGTCTAAATATTTAGTCTTAAAGCGATAGTCTAAATAAATACTACTTTTAGTTTAAATTTCTCTAATTCATCGTAATTTTCTTTTGTATAGCATTGACATTGTTTTCATCTTCAGTACATGTCATCTCTTTTTTTAATTTTTTGTTGGTAGTGTGTCATGTGTCATTAGGTTACTGGTGGCAGCATAGAGGGATTCATCATGGAAAGAGATTATGGTGTAGGAAGTTTTAGATTTGCATTGCTTTGTATATGACTGAGATTTTAGTTGTAATATGAACTCTTTATCTTACAAACACCTATTGATATTTAGTAGTAGTAGTTCCCCCCTACATGTTTCATGTGTTGTGAGATGTGTGTCGTTGGTCATCATGTAAAAGTATTGAACAAAATATTAATATTTATTATATTTGTATAAAATACTTGGTAAATAAAAATATATAACATGTTTTGTATTATAACTTTGATATTTAATTACAAGATAATGTAAAAAGAGGACATTGGACAATGTAGTGAATATAATAAATTAATAAATTTGAAGGTAAGGAATCTTTGAATTGTAGAAAATAAAGATAATATAACTAATGAAATTATATTTCTTTTAAATTTTTTTATAATGAATAATTTTTTTTAAAATAAAGCATTATAGATATCTAATCCTAAATTAATTAAATGCATATGTATTTTCAAAAAAAAAAAAATTAAATGCATATGTATTATTTTTTGTTGTAGCTACTAATTTATTTAATTTAATAAGAGTAATAAAGTGTCGTACATACTTTTCATCAACAATAATGAAATCAATGATTTTTTTTTAAATTTCCATTTCTTGTTGAGACAAATTGTTTTGAGAGTTTGTCAATGACAATTGCTACAATTGTTGTGAATAGAGGATGATAATAAATAATTCAAAATATATGGTTACAATAGATATTGTTATAATGATATAGTAAAAATTAACTTACAAATTTCTTTAGAAATTTTCATGCATTGATAAAATTCTGATATGTAAACTTGTTCAATTGGAGTAGAATGTTAACATTGTCAATTATTTGAAAAATGGTCCTACCATTTTAGAGTTCATGTGTAATTGTATTTATGATCAACAACTTTGTAGTTAGGCCGCGCAAGTCTGACAATGATGTAAGAACAATTTTGTCCGATAAAAAAATAATAGTATAATATTTGTAAAGTAATGTACAATTGTACCATTATAAAAAAATACAAAAAAATATTAATACCATAATGACCTAAATCATTCCAATATTGCAAAAGCATAATTGAAATATTAAGTTTGTTCTAAATAATCAAAAGAAGATTAATTAAACGTTAAAAAAAACTTAACCTAAATTTGTTTTTTTTTTTTTTAAAAAAAAAAAATTCAAGAAAATCAAATGATTTTTAAAGTTCCTGATTTATAATCTTTTATGCTCAAGTAGAATGCTATGTATTTAGTCGGGCTAATTATTTGACCAAAGTTTATATTAAATTTTATATTATATATATTTTTTAATACATTTAATTTTAACATAGTCATAGTATATGTTTAACAATTATGTCAACTCTAATTGGGATGAGGTTCGAACCTAAGACCTTTCTTATATAAATTAATGAGTATGTTAAGAATAATAAATAGTTAACGGAATATTTCATTACTAAATTTTATACTAACGGAATTTAGGGTTATTTTAGGGAAGAAAATAATATAATAGATGGTAAATAAGGAAAATCATTAAAAATTACTAAACTCAAAATAATATTAAGGCAGATGGGTCAAATAGCCTCATCTACTACTTCAAAGTGCTCAATTCCCCCATCATCTCAAATATAATGTAATTAGACACACTTACATCTAAAAATTGTTCAATTAGCATTTTTTGCAGGTTACCTCCGATTTTGTGATGACTTGGCCCGGTTAGGATTAGGTGGCATTGCTTACATGGCATTAAAATAACAAAATTAGGATTAGGTGGCATTGCTTACATGTCATTAAAACAACAAAAATAACAAAAACAATTTGCAACACATCGACTCGGAGGAAGAGGAGGACGGCGGCGGCGAGATTCCGGTGGCGCATCCCATCACTGCTATTGAGATCTCAAATGTTGTCGGCAATTCCATCAAATCCAAGATCTCGAAATTGACTCAGTTTTCATTCTGTTCTTCGCATTGTATTCTAGGTCAGAACTCAGAGCACATTATTATCTTATTTCTCTATAATCTTTGGTTGAAATTTTTGTCAAAATTCTTAGAAATATCATCTGTTTAGTTGAAATTTCATGTCGTGCCTGAAAGTTTTCACTTCTCTTTGCTCTTTTTAGATGAGTTTTACTTGTTTCTGGTGTATGTGTGTGTGTGCAAAGACTTGGTTTTCAGCTGGTTCGATTTACAGGAAGAGATAGCAGGGGTGTATTAATGAATGATTACGGTGTTGATCTCAAACGTTGTCGGCAATTACGGTGTTGATCTCAAACGCTATTGATCTCAAACGTTGTCAATAATTACAGGAATGATTACGGTGTTTTGCTCTCTGATTCTCTTGAGATTCGCGCTGCGATGAAGATGATTGGGTGCAAATCTCCGTTTCCTGGAGGCGTTTTTGGGGAAGAAGAAAAACAAAAGGTGATTTCTCTCGATGGTGGTCTTCTTCTGGTACTGTATATTTGTACCAGTATGTATTGAAATTTCTGGATGTAGCGGTAATTTCTGGTCCAAAAACTTCGCAATTCTCATCGATTAAACAGCAGCAATCCTGCATAAATCGCGATCATTTCCAAGTTCCTCTGAAACGCAGATTACAATGCTGAAAGCAGAGCCAGAGAGACGGGTAGGTTTTCCTATGTTTGAGAGTGCGTGTATCCGCTAAAGCTTTCTCTCTCTAAATTTTCCGACGAATTGTTAAAGTGAGGCGTTAATGTGTAATTTTCATCAAGCTTCATGTAATGGTGTGTAGTTTGCAGACATTAAGGTTTCCAGCTTCCAATAATGGTGTGAATGAGCCGCCAGATTGGGCATCAAGTGAGTCAGTGTTGAGTTTTGATTATCGTCTTCTCGGACTTCGAGATGAAGATTGTTTGGTTTGGACAAGGGTTCTTGCTGTCAAGAAGTAATTTCCACCTCACCATACACTTTTATTCTAATAAAATTACATCTCAGCAATTTGATTGGCAACCTGTAAAAAAAACTAATCAAACAATTTTAGGAAGTAAGTGTGTCTAATTAGACTATATTTTAATTCGTGATGGGAATTGAGCAGATGAGCCTATTTGACACTTCTGCCTAATATTAACCATTCATTTTAAGAAACAACTACTACCAACATTTTTTTTTCCAGTTATGGGCCTAACATTATTGACTCTTATTAAATTTGTAGATAATAATTTAGTAGCTACAACAAAAAATAATACATATGCATTTCTTTAATTTAGAATTATGTGTCTACAATGTCTTTATTCAAAAAAAAAAAAAATATTCATTATCAATAAATTAAATAAGAGAAATAATTTCATTAGTTATTGTCTTTATTTTTCTCCAATATAAAAATTCTTTACATTCAAATTCATCAATTGATTATATTTGTTACATTGTCCCTACAATGTATTTATTAAAAAAAATAGTCATTATCAATAAATTAATTTAGAGAAATAATTTTATTATTTATATTGTCTTTATATTTCTCCAATTTACAAATTCTTTACATTCAAATTCATCATTTGATTATATTCACTACATTGTCTACTATCTTTTTTTGGGCACTATTTTTTAATTAAATATCAAAGTTATAATACAAAATAATGCTATATATTTATTTACCAAGTATTTTATTAATACCATAAAAAATAAAAAATATATATATAATTAATAAAGTCAATCATATAATTACTTGAGGGATTTGTTGACAAAGAGAGTATTCAAATCACACAACAAATTGAAGTGAGAACTACCTCGCAATGTCCTTGTTTGACAATCAGCAGTTAGCGGTTAGCGTTAGCGGATTTGACTAGCGAATTATATCAACGGTTGGTAAAAAAAATATTTCAAAAAATTAATTGTTTAGATTAACATGTAAAATGAGCTAAAGTACTTACCTTGATATACTTTAAAGTACTTATTTAAAAAAAAAAAATATTGGGCATTATCCCAATCGCGCAATGAGCATAAAAAACTAGTAATTTATATAATTATATATCAATCAAGATATTCTTAAAATATTATAGCTAATCCATTTCGTGCATCGCACGAGTGAAAATACTAGTTAAATATAACAAATATTTAATATTTTGTGATTGAATAATACTAACTTAAATAACAAGCCGAAGAAGTGGTTGAGTTGGCGGTTAACGCCTTGTTAGACCACCTAAAGGGAAATCCGGAGTTAGAAAAAATCTGTCTGAATGAATCTAAGGATGTCCTTATCCCTGCAAACATCTCCCACTCTCAAAAATGGGTCCCACTTCCACATCATCCCATTTGCAAATCATCTACTATTCACACTACATCCCTACAAATCTAATCAATCTTCAAAAGTGGGCCCAATATATTAAAATAACATTATTAATTATATTAAAATATTAAAAAGTACAAAAATCAAATAAAATTTTAAAAAAAAATATACAAAAGCTGCCGCGGCAGCCGCAGTACAGCCGCGGCAGCTTTTTCAGGGTTTGCAAATTTGCAAACCCATTTCATTAAAAAAAAAATAAAAAATGTATATGTGGCTTTGCCACATCACTTTGCAAAGGAGAGTTTGGCTGGGATAAGGACAGCCTAAGACATCCAACTCAAAAAAAAAAAAAAAAAAAAAAAATTGATAGGTTCGGCGTGACCTTAACAGCGCCAATCTATCTATCATTGATTCTCAATCAAAATACTTCGTTTTTGGGTTCCCCGAATGGATTGGATCCCCAGGCGATTGTTTCGGTCGGGTTGCTAGCCCAACATTACGCAATCGATGCGAAGAAAAGTAATGAAACCTGCGATGGCTACTGAAGAACCTCCTTTTACTTTCTCAATAATAAAGCCTTTGACCTTTGTGTTCGTTCGCAAAAGCTCTGCTTTGATCCCGACCACCGGGGATTGTTAAGGGGGTTTTCTTTATTGTTTCTCGGATCAAAGAAGAGTGGGGAACCTCTCGCTGGTTTTTGGAATTCGACATCTGGAAGTGTTTTCACACCATCGTTGGACTCTTTGAGATTTCATCAAATATAAAAAAATCCCCCACACATATCTGCCACCCTTTAGAGGGAATAAAGACACTCCCCCGGAGAGAAGATCCCAAAAGCCGGTCTCTGTGTTCCAATATTAGCGGTAGAGTTGCGACTCTGATGGCGTCCGGCCACTGTCAAAGCCGGTAGGTTTTGGGTTTTTCAAAAAAATCCTTAGTCAAAGATCGGGTAAGCTCCTTGCGCTATGATGCTAAAGAGATGCCCCTGAGACACCGCCCTTGGAATCAATAAGAAAACAAGTGCTAAGTTTCATATTAGTGAATAAACCGAAACGAAGTCCAGATGAATCTTATTCCCACTCTGAACCTTGCTTTCTTGCGAGGATCATTGGCATCAGAGAAGTAATTAGGAATATTTGTTATTTGATCCAAATCCGGACATAAAAAGTCCAACGGGACCAATACTTGAAGCGGCGATCCAGAAAAAAACTCCATGTGGATCATCCAAGGCACATTAGCATGGCGTACTCCTCATGTTCGAACCGGGGTTTGAAACCAGAATCTTTGACAAAGATCCTTCCTTAAGTTTAGCATTCTTGTTTGAGTAGATGTCGGCATTTTCGCTGTTGGTGTTGAGTTCGAAAACGTTGTTCGATTAGAAAAGGCATCCTCGTCGCAGCAAAGCCTGTGTACAATGCCGATCGTATCCGCCTGCAACTCAACGAAATAAGAAAACGCCAAGCGTTCTCTTGCTTTCCCAACCTGATTTTTCTAAAGACTGCCATCTCTCGGCTGGATCTTGGTCCAGCCTACTACGAGAATCGATGGTTGGTGGCTTTCTAGGCTTTGACTTTGATCACGTAACTCAATAGTTCGGGAACGAAGCGAGCATTGGCCTTGGGTTTCCTAATCATGGTATTTGTATTGGCACCTGCAACCTCTACGAGGGAAGTCCTTGGATCGAGTCTTTGTGAGTTCATCCCAAACAAAGCGAACTCAATCGGAACAAAGAAAAATGTGGACACTCTATGCGCCTGGGCGGAGGGGAACCTTAGCCCTTATCATATAATTATAAATGGGCGCCTAGCTAACGGAGTTTACGAGGAACCTACTTTTTTTTAGTGAAGCGAGGGCTCAAACATCAATCCATATCTTACTGAATAATCTGACGTGCTGTGGTTAACTCTGCACTAGGCACTAATGTGTTTGTGGTTAGCTGGGTAAAACGACGCTCAGTTGTTTGCTTTCAAACCGGACAGTCATGACGTTGTTAGGATCTCATTTAGGCCTTTATGGCCCTGACTCGTAAATGGACCCTTATGAGCGTTTAAAATTTCTTTTAGTCCATCGACTCTTTTTTTTTAAAGAAGGTTTAAGTAAGTGTCTGCATCCCCTAGACAATAAAAGAGCAAATCAAATATTCAAATTAAAGGTAAAGAGTGACAAGAAAATTGGATGGCGGGACCAAATGTACGTGATACAAATTACATAATCATGCACTTAATTATAAAATTTTAATAGTCAAGGGCCAAATGTGATTCATGTATAATAGTCAGTGGACTAAAAGTGAAATTTATTTTAATATTTATTCTATATGTCTATAAACATAAGTTGTAATGTCCAAAAATCCTAAACTAAATGCAATTGTTATTCTGTGGAACTGTGTCCACCTTTCTATGTTCATAATTATTGAACTTTATGTTCATAATTTTTGAACTTCATATTCACAATTATTGAACTCTATATTCACAATTACAGAACTCTATGTTCATAATTATAGATCTCTATGTTGATAATTTTTGAACTTTATATTCACAATTATGAACAGTTTTGGAATTTTGTCCACCTTGCAAGGTGGACACGGTTCTACAACATAATTTGCCAACTGAATGTACATCATATGTATTTTCATTCATTTTATAATAGGTTGATAATGTTGTTTCTATATGTTAATAAAAACCAAAGCTTAATGTATATAAATATTACACTAAAGTAATGATTTTATGTACCTATAGATTGATTTAAAAGTAAAAAATGAAAATATATCTAATATTTGAGAAAAATAAACAAGAATTAAGAAATAATCTAAGTGGCTGGGAACTCTGATTTTCAGGTATATATCATGCTAGAGTTGGTAGGATAGTGCTTGTTTCCTCAACTTTTTACTTCACAGCCTTGATAAATTTCTAAAGCTAAGATCCAATACGGAGAATAGCAAGCTTGCATGCACATTCAAATTATTGAATTTCCTAAATCCAAATATTACCGTTATCAAAAACTTTGTTCCCAAGTAATTAAAAACTTATATATATACCGCCCTATCCAGCGCTCCCTCACACTTACTCAATTTCTTCAACCAGCTTTCGCTTTCGATCGCACTCTCACTCGAATCGCTTATTCTTCATTCTTCAATGAAATTCCAAAGGATGATTCCACCCAGGCTTCGCCGACTCAGCGAGTGCCACTCCCTCCGCCAGAGCCACTCCTTTGGGCTACACCAAGTTCACTTTCACGGCAACAATCTCTTGGTCACCGTCACAAAGAGAGCCGCCGAGGTTGATGAATGGGTCAACCACATTCTTTACGATCACTCTCCTTTCCTTCATAGTCACCCCGTCGTCGTCGGCCTCGACATTGAGTGGCACCCCTGCTTTGAAGAAGGGGAACAAAATCCGGCCGCCACACTGCAGCTCTGCGTTGGTGAGAAATGTTTGATTTTTCTACTTTTGCACAAGGATTACATTCCCCGCTCTCTCTTTGCCTTTCTAGCTCATCCGCGCTTCACCTTTGTGGGCGTTGGGGTTCAAGACGATGCCGACAAGCTTCTCCGAGATCACGGGTTGGCGGTGACAACAGTTGTTGATTTGCGGCGTCTGGCTGAGCAGGTTTACGGTTCGAAACATTTTATGAAGATAGGTTTGAAGAAAATGGCGTTGCAAATTCTGGGAAAAGTCATGGAGAAACCCCGGGAAGTCACTCTGAGTGATTGGGATTCTAAGAATCTCACATTTAGCCAAATTGAGTACGGTTCCATAGATGCTTTTGTTTCTTTTCAATTGGGTTTTAATTTGTTGTGTATGGCTTACACTACATACAATACAGTAGTAGTTTAGTTTAGTTTAGTTGTTGATAGAGAAATGATTTTGTACTTGTTGTGCTTACAAATCCTGTTGATAGAAGAATGAGACAACAGTAGTAGTTTAGTTGTTGATAGGTACGGTAGAATTAATGATTTTGTAATTCTTGTGCTTACAATTCTTAGCTTGTTGATATATAGAAGAATGAGACAACAGTTAGTTGCTAAACAGTTTGCATCTTTTTATTGTTCTCTGACTTTAACTCTCTGCACTTTATTTTATACTATGTCTTTGTCACTATATATGTTTTACTAAGAAATATAATGCAGAAAATTGGCTGCTTATTGACCACGAATGTTTTTATACTATGTCTTAAGACTAATTCTGAGTTTGTAAAAAAAATAAAATTGGTTGTCTCCAATTTTGTTATCGAGTTGTCAAGGCTGATAGATTGTTGTTTTGCAAGTGGAGTAGTAGCTTAAATGAGTTGAGTGTGAAGGTCTGAGATTGGTGGCAGTGGGTTATGTGGCTGCTTCTGTGTAGTCTAGTCTTGATGGCCCATGATGAAGGTGAAAGTTGCTTAATTTGCAGAATAGGCAATCTGTTATTGTTAGGCTGAGGGGACTCCAACTGTGGATCTCCTTGGTCTAACAAGTGCTGGAGTTAATTAGATATTAATTTTGCAATTGTTATATCGTGCACCTTGGTCGGGTCTACTCAATTCTCTCACTACCTTAGCTTTATGGTTTGATACACGAACGATCTCTCTGTTTCTGGGTTGTGCTGTAATGCTACACTGCACATGAACTTAAAAGTGGTGTTTTCTTGGATTGAATAGATTGTATAACTCGTGGGAGGACAAGTCTGAAATTGGATTTGTTGTTAGGACAGGGAAATTAATGTGGAGCCATTTTTCTTCAAATTTCTTAAACATTAGTTTTTGGTTTTAAATGTTGAATTGGAAAATTGGCAATGCTCTTATGTTTTCACTTACATTTGCCAATTGCCACAGGGGAGTGATCAAACTTTCTGTTCTGGAGCAGATGATGAAGGTTTGCTTTGCACACTTAATGTATCAAATTCTTGTTTCTGTGTCTCATTTTATCTATCTGTTAATACTTTTTATTTAAGTCTAAGGATTTTCAGCTTCTGGATTTGTTTAAATGCATCTGTAGTAAAGACAGAATATTAATGTATAGATGAAGTGGTATTTTCAATTCTTAGCCACTTATAATAATTTATTTTTCCTTTCAATTTGGATTTTAATTATTTAATTGTTGCATGTCCTGGATAGGCATTATATTGTAATCACACAACTTTGAAACCACGTATATCTGACATTCACTCTTTCATGTATATCCTTAATTGCTTGGTATGATGCATGCTACAAAGACTTAACAATCATCTCTCTGCAGGCCGGGAAGGTTGAGGAATGCAAAATTTAACAATGTTAAGTTCTTACTCGTTTATGGCTATTTCAGTTTTCATTTTCTAAACTTTGAAAATTTTCAAGCTGAACATTCTGTTCTGAACCATTCATTTAGTTCACCTAATACATTGCATTTTTATGGTTGAGACGTTGAAACAGGATTATATGACTTTGTGTAGCCAACTCTTATCTTCGATTGTGACTGGTGCTCCGTCAGGATATGAAGAAGGTAATGGTTGTAGGTGGTGACAACCAACAACGGAAGCTCTTGGCCTTGGCTATGGACTCCCAAACCTTTCTCTTCTCAGAAGCCATCCTCGACGACAGCAACGAAGGTCGCGGCTCTCTGGTTCAGCCAGTTGCGTCGCAATTTTAGCGCCAAGGTTTTCTCCCATGTCCGGAGCTTCAATCGCAAAGGTCTTCTTTGTCTTGTGTTTAGTTCAATATGCGTTTCAACTGTTTGTGTGCTGAAATGGTTATTTTTCTCATTTTGTAGTTTCAGCACAAAATTGGAGTAAAAATGCTAGAGTTGAAGCAAATAGAAGAAATTGGTGGTGCTAGAAAAAGAGGGGATGCTCTGGTACATTTCTTGTTCAATGGCACTTCTCTTTGACATATTGGTTTTTGAGGAAATATATGGAAATGATGATTTGTGTGTGAAGAAATGATCTCTCTGCCTTTACTTTTATATTATGTAGAAAAAGAAAATTCCAATGAATAGGATTTCCAGTATGATGATAGAGTAAAAAGATGAAGGTGATTTGAGCTAGTTCACAGAGGTAACACTACAACTATTTTTTGTCTAACAAAAAATTCCTACACTGAACCTTAATCTCTACACACTACGGGTCACGTCTACAAATAAAATCACATGTTGAAATCTAGACTTTTTGCAAGCTCTTCTGTAGATCTGTGTCACTGTATGCTGTATTCCTGTAGCTGTTGTTTTGTTAAAATATCTTTATCGTATTACTGCTTCAGTGCTTGTTTTCAGACTTTACTTTTGAGCATTTTATCTCTGGGTTTTGTTTGTATAAACAATTATAAAATGAACAAATGGAAAAGGACCCCAATGTGCCTCACTTATCACCTTCTATCTTCATGCTATCTTCCAAATTGTCATGATTTTAAGTAGTGTTTGCAGGCATGTGTGAATGGCTCTTCAACATCCTCTATTTTTCTTCATTTTATCCTAGAAGAAGAAGATGAAGAAGAAGATGTAGATGTGTGGAGGTGTTGGGGCTTCTGGGAGAAAAGGGTCTGCTCAAGGGCTGCCTATACTTTTTTGAATGGATGAGGTTGAATGAGCCTTCACTCCTTACACCTCGGGCATGTACAGTTCTGTTTCCAATACTTGGGAGGGCTGGGATGGGCAATGAGTTAATACTTCTATTCAGAAGCTTGCCAAATCACAAGCTATTTCCGGGCTTTTGAGCTCTCGTCGGTAATATTTCTATTGCATTTCTGCTGTGCACTATGTCATGCGGTTAACTTAGGAAAAACCGCAAAATCCCATTATTTTTTATTTAGTTTTCTTAGTGATATTTTTGCTGCATTTACTAATTTATCTACATTTTATTTAAACAAAAACTTTGCATTTGTGGAATGCAAGTAACATCAGCACTCAGCTGAGCAGTTTCTTGCATATGGCATTTTAACCTAGTGACTTATAGTTAGACCATCATATCCCTAGAAACTGAGTTGGACTTTCTCTTGTTTTAGTCATAGGTACAATGATGCCTGGGGAATCTATGAGATGATGCAAACGAATAATGTTGAACCGGATCGTGTGACCTGTTCCATACTTATTACAGTAATGAGGAAAATGGGAAGCACTGCCAAGGAAGCTTGGCAGATCTTTGAGAAATTGAATAATAAAGGGGCCATGTGGAGTCTTTAAGCCGTAGGTGCTTTGGTTAAATCATTTTGTGATGAGGGGCTTAAGAGGGAAGCTCTAATTATCCAATCTGAAATGGAGAAAAGGGGGATCTCTTCAAATGCTATTGTTGTATATAATACTATAATGGATGCTTATAGTAAATCAAACCAAATTGAAGAAGCCGAGGGTCTGTTGGCTGAGATGAAGATGAAAGGAATATCACCCACATCAGCCACTTATAACATTTTAATGGATACATATAGCAGAAGGATGCAGCCTGATGTAGTTGAGAAGCTACTAGAAGAGATGGAAAATACCGGGTTGGAGCCAAATGTAAAATCCTATACATGCCTCATTTAATGGATGCATATAACTTGTTTTATCCGTTGTGTCTTATAAACCTGGTTATCTAGCTGCAAATTCTCAGCTTTTGTTTTCCATATATTGTCATCTTTCCTTGAGTGAGGAAAGACTAGGATTTCTTGAAATTTCAAGTTCAACTTCATCAGAATGTGAAGACAAGCTAGCGCAGCCCTTATAGCAGAAACTGAGCATTTGGTTTCTTTCTTAAATCTTTATATTCCTTCATGTCTTGTTTATTTTACTCAATATTTAGTTGGTGGCCTTTGTTCTATGGCTTTAAACTATATATGTTTTTTCACTTATCTGCAGCCTAGTTTCTACCAAGTGGTTGACATTAATATAATGTTTATTGTGTGGAGTTGGGAACTGGAGTTATCTTCTCAGTTCCGAATTGAAGTTGGAATTGCAGTTAGTTGAATTAACTGTCAATATTAGCATTAGTTGAATTAATATATATCATTTCTTCTGCATTCAAAATATATATATATATATATATATATATATCATTTCTTCTTCTAATCTGCCACCATTATATTGTTGTTTTAATTTGTTGCTTTGACTACTTAATTATTCAACATCCATTTTATTAATACTATATTGTTGAATATATAGCAGCTTAGCCAAATCCAGTCCGGCAGGGGAGATATTTGGCTCAAAGGCAGTTTTGGGCTGTGAACTGAGAGCAAACCAAGTGGTGTTAGGGATAACATTGAGTGAGTGGGCATGGAAGCAAATTAAGCCATTGTAAAGTGGTGTTAGTTTGCAGTTTCATGAGGGGTTGGATGGCAGGTGAATTTAACATACACTGGAGGAGTTACATTTCCAGTTTAGTTGCAGGACAATCTGCTGCAAAGCAGCCTCAATTATACACTTGAGAATGTTACATTTCCAGTTTAGCTCTGATTTGTGATGATGAAGGTGAAGGTTGCTTAATTTGCAGAATAGGCAATCTGTTCTGCAGTTTCATTGCAGATAGAGGAGTATTGGTTTATTGGTAGTTGTTGGCAGCAGTATCTAATGATTGATTGCAGTTGTAGGCAGGGCAGGGGAATTTGTTGATTGAATGAATCAGTAGCTTGGATTGATCATATTTCCTTGAGTGAGGAAATGCTAGGATTTCTCGAAATTTCAAGTTCAACTTCATCAAAATGTGAAGACAAGCTAGTGCAGCCCTTCTAGCAGGAATTGAGCATTTGGTTTCTTTCTTAAATTTTCTATTCCCTCATGTCTTGTTTATTTTACTCAATATTAAATTAAATTTAGTTGGTGGCCTTTGTTCTCTGGCTTTAAACTATGTTTTTTCACTCATCTGCACCCTAGTTTCTACCAAGTAATGTTTGTGTGGAGTTGGGAACTGGAGTTATCTTCTCAGGATTAGCTAGCAGTACAGTTCCGAATTGAACTTGGAATTGATAAGAATGATGGAAAGGCAAACTCAAATGATGTTGAGAAGTAGTCAATCATTTGAATTGCAGGGATATGATTCAGTCTATTAGGAACAATTGCTTCAGAGGCAAAATATGAACTTCCTCAATGATGAAAAAGAAGAGCAGTGCATTGCATTGCATTGTGTGAGATGGTTGTGATAACAAGCATTGAAAAAGAAAAATTGTATATGTTTTTGATGATTTACAATGAAAGATGATACATGAATTCATAGGTGAATATTTTTGGTTATTCAAGGAAACAGAATAAATTTTAAGGCTGTAAATGAGTTGTAATATCTCATCTATTATTTACTATGATATGATGAATTAGCTAATCCTTGCAATTGCTCATATGGTTATTCTTTTTCCTTTTTAACACTCCCCCTCAAGTTGAGTAGTGGGATTTCCGATACTTAACTTGACCAGACAGTTGTTGAAAATCCTGCCATTAACTACTTTTGTCAATATATCTGCTAATTGGTCTTCAGATCGAACAAATGGTAACTCTATTATCCTTGCTTCCAGCTTCTCTTTGATGAAGTGTCTATCAACCTCTACGTGCTTTGTACGATCATGTTGTACTGGGTTTTCTGAGATTTGGATTGCTGCCTCATTATCACACATGATCTTGATAGTTTCGGTTGGGGGAAAACCGATCTCAGTTAGAAGTTCCATATCCATAATATTTTTGCTAAGCCTCTTGCCACCCCACGGAACTCAGCTTCTGCACTAGATAGAGCAACCACTTTTTGTTTTTTTGCTTCACCACGTAACCAGATTTCCACCCACCAGAGTAAAATATCCTGATGTTGATCTTCGATCTCCTTTATCTCCTGCCCAGTCTGCATCCGTATACCCTAGGATTTTCAGATGCCCGTTTGGTTTGAAGAGAACTCCATCGCCAGTTGTTCCCTTGAGATATCTAATAATCCTCCACACTGCTTCCATGTGTGTTACTTGGGGTTGATGCATGAATTGACTAACAACACCTACTACGTATGCTATGTCTGGGCGAGTATGTGAGAGATAAATTAGTTTTCCCACTAGCCGTTGATATCTTTCTTTGTTTGCTAACTCGGCTCCTTCCACCATTTGAAGCCTATGACTCACCATCATTGGGGTATCTGCAGGTTTGCAATCAATCATTCCTGTTTCGGCTAATAGATCTAGAACATAATTTTTCTGACAGACAAAGATCCCTTGTTTAGATCTTAGTACTTCTATTCCAATAAAGTACTTAAGTCTTCCCAAGTCCTTCATCTCGAATTCCGTGAACAAATTCTTCTTTAGTTCTGTCATTTCCTCCTTATCATTTCCTGTAATGATCATGTCATCAACATATATAATCAGACAGGTTACAAGACTACCTCTTCGTTTGAGGAACGGAGTATGATCTGAGTTACTCTGTTTAAATCCATATCTTTTCATTGCTAGAGTAAATCTGCCAAACCAAGCTCGGGGAGACTGTTTTAGCCCATAGAGAGATTTCTTTAACCGGCAAACTTCACCTATCTTGAAGTCTCCCGCAAATCTGGGAGGTGCTTCCATATATACTTATTCTTTTAATTCTCCATGCAGGAAAGCGTTCTTTACATCAAACTGATAAAGTGGACATCCTTCATTTGCAGCTATCGAGAAAAGAACTCGGATCGTGTCAATCTTGGCTACTGGAGAGAAAGTCTCTGAGTAGTCAATCCCATATGTCTGAGTGTAACCTTTAGCTACTAACCGAGCCTTATACCTTTCAATAGTCCCATCTGAATTATGTTTGATAGTAAAAACCCAACGACATCCCACCAGTTTTTTTCTTAACGGAAGTGCACACTTCTCCCATGTGTCATTTTTCATCAATGCCTCCATCTCCGTTTCCATTGCATCTTTCCAGTTCTTTGATTCCAAGGCTTGTTTCACAGTAGCTAGAGTTTCTTCAGAATATAGTGATGAAACAAAAGCCCTAGCTTCTTTAGATAAGTTTCCTTTGGCTATGTTGGTCACTGGATTCTTTGATTCTCGAGTCTCTTTTTCTTGAGAGTACCGTTTAGGTGGAATTCCTTTGTTCGCCCTAGGAGGTAACACATATCTTTCTGGTGTTTCTTCTTGTGGTAGTTCACCGTGCTCTACCATTTCTTCCCGTACTGGTTCAACCTGTTCTGTTGTTTTCTCACCAAGGTCAAAAGAAATAAATGGACTTCCAGAAGATTCAATATGTTCAGGGGAGTGAGCATTAGAAGAGTGAGTATTACTCACCTCAGGCATCAGGTTGGGAGGAGCATTTTCAGTGGCACTAACGATTGGTTCCGCAGATTGTGAGGGAGTATCAAGTGACTCATCTTTGGTACTGTGATTAATCTCCTCTGATGATGAAACATATTTCAACCAACTCAGTGTGTCTAAGCATCCCTTCTCCCCCTGACCACTGTGTTGGGAGTTGTAGTAATACTCAGTTTCAAGAAAGTCACAGTTCATGGTGGTGAACATTTGACGTGTCTTTGGATTATAACACCTGTAACCTTTTTGGTTCACTCCATAACCAACGAATACACACTTCTCAGCACAAGGGCCAAGTTTGGTTCGATTCGTTTTGGGTATATGGACAAAAACAGAACAACCAAAGATTCGTGGTTGAAAAGTAAGAGCAGGCGGTACTTTGGTAAATTCTGATAGAGTTTGTAATGGAGTTTTTAGTTTGAGGATGTTAGTTGGGAGTCGATTGATAAGGTAAGTGGCTATGGCAATAGCTTCAGGCCAAAAAGATTTAGGAACTCGTGACTCAATCAGAAGAGCCCGAGTTATTTCTAACCAGGGTTCTAAAAATCGGTCTAGGTGCCTGCCTAGGCGCTAGGCGTCTCTAGACCGTGGCGATTTCCCCCCTAGGCGCCCGTCTAGGTTACCGACCGCCTAGGCGTCCGCCTAGCGCCTAATTCGGCCGATTTGACCGCCTAGCGTCTAAGTTAGTCGAGTTAACTCGTCCATTTCGGTCGAGTTAACCCGATCGGCTCGGTCTATTTTTTTTATTATATATATATATATATATATATATATATATATATATATATATATATATATATATATATATGTGTGTGTGTGTGTGTGTGTGTGTGTGTGTGTGTGTGTGTGTGTGTGTGTGCGCGCGCGCGCATACATATATATAATATGACATATATACATGCGTAGACTAGTTTGATACTTTGAATTTTTGGATGATTGAAGTATTTGAGTATTTCATATTTGAGTATTTTTAATTTTTAATATTTTCTTAATGTATTTTTTTTTTTTTTTGAAAACCATTGTTTTGATGTTATGACTTATGAATTATCATTAATTTATTTATTTAGATGTGTTATTTGATTAAATGTTGAAAACAACCTCATTAAAATTGTCAAATTGCAAGTCTACCACTATTTTTTTTGCGCCCGCCTAGCGTCGCCTAGGCGCTAGGCGTTGTCCGGGCGCCCGACTAGCGCCTAGCGCCTACTGCAACCATGTTTCTAACAGAATACGATTTTTTCGTTCAACGAAACCATTCTGTTCTGGAGTATGTGGGCAAGTAGTTTGATGAATTATCCCCTTGGTTTGAAAAAATTGTTGCATATGGGTGTTAACAAATTCCCCTCCATTATCAGATCAAAAAAATTGAATATTCTTTTGGAACTGGGTTTGAATCATGGCATAGAACATGGTGAATTTATCAAAAACTTCTGACTTGTGTTTCAGGAAGTAAACCCAGGTCATTCGAGTGCAATCATCCACAAATATTAAGAAAAAAAGAAAGTTTTGTCCCCCAATAATCGAAGCCGGACCCCAAACATCAGAGTGGATCAATGAAAAAGGTAAATCAACCCTTGTGTTATTTGGTTTAAAGGTTTGTCTATGGCTTTTAGCTAACACACACGTCTCACATTTTGACATACTATTGGAGGGAAATAATTTTGGGAATAAAATATGTAAATACACATTAGATGGTCCAAGTCTCCTATGCCATAACCAGGCTTCACGATCTATAGTTTGATGAGCCAGCATCACAGTACCTCGTTGAGTCACTTCGTCCACGTAGTACAACCCTTGGCGTTCAGTGCCACGCCCAATGATCACCCCTGTCCTGATATCCTGTAAGACACAAAAAGTAAGATGCATTAGAACCATGCAGTTGAGCTCCTTTGTCACATGACTGATTGATAGCAATTTATGTGATAACGAGGGAACATAAAGGCAGTTGGAAAGTTTCATGGTTGGTGAAATTTCAATAGTTCCTCCCCCTTCAACATGCATTATTTCTCCATTAGCCGCTTGGATGTGTGTGTGTGTGTGTGTGTTTTTTTTTTTTTTTTGTTTTATTTTAGACGATGAGATAATATCCGAAAATTCAAATGTCATTGTGTCGGTAGCACCACAATCAAGAATCCATGATTTATCCTGCTTTCCACAATAATTTTGAGCCATATTTGCCTTTCCAACACATTTGGGGCTGTTTTAATTGTTTTTAAATAGCCCCTCCCAATAAATTCCTCAGTTGTGTTTTCAAGGGTATTTTCTACCAATTTTAAAGACCTTTGAGAAAAATATTTAGGATTCAAAATGGAAAGGGCTTGAGGAAAAATCTCCAAACCCTTACCTGTTTCATCGTCCCTCTTTACCGCTGCCATACCACCGAATCCTCCTTCTCTGGTGTTTCCTTGGCCGTCACTAATGTTGATGGTAGCATCATTGTTGCCCACGGCGGCGGCTGCCCTTCCCCCATTTGATTTACTGGTTTTTTCACTTTGTTTGTGTCCGTCATTCCACCATTCAGGGTACCCGACTATTTTGAAGCATTGTTCTTTGGTGTGTTTTGACATACCACAATGACTGCATTTTAACTGTGATTTATCTGGTCGGGATGATGACCCGTTCGTCTTCCCTGTCTAGTCTGACCGACGCTGCCCCTTTGAGATGAGTCATAAGCCTCCGGCTTCACTTGGCCCTGTTACCGTTAAACTGGCCGCTACCCCTTGCTGTGATGAAGTAATAGCAAAGACTGCTCCAAGAATATTCTGGTGAGTAGTTTCTTTCCGAACAGCGGCGTAGGCACCTTCAGCTGAAGGCAGTGGATCCCACCGAAGTATTTTCCATTTTATCGGGTCATACTGTCGGTCTATGGCATTGAGAAACTGGAATAACTTCTGTTCTGCCCTCAATTTGTTGTAGGTTGCGATATCAGCTGCACATGTCATGGGGTTTGGGTTTCTTCGTTCGATCTCTCCCCAAATTTCTTGCATTAAAATCCAGAAATCTTCAAGGGGTGCACTATTCTACTTGATTTCATTTGCCTTGACGTGTAAATCAAACGTCTGCAACTTGTCTTTTCCACTGCTATATGTAACTACGAGTGTATCCCATAGAGATTTTGCTGTGGGAAACTCAGTAAGGTTACTGGCTAAAGCCGGTTCGATGTTCTGTATAAGCCATGAGAACACCACTAAATCATCTTGTTCCCATTGCTCATATTTCTCATCTTTTGGATCTGGCGGGGCTGGATTTCCGGATAGGTGGCTTAAAAGTGTTTTTGATTTCCCCCCAATGGCAATTCGAATCATTCGAGCCCATAGGACATAATTTTGACTGTTTCATTTGAGGCTGATTTTGAGGCTATCAGAAATGTTTTGTTTTTGGTTTTGGTTCTGGGAATTGAGGCCATTTTTTATGAGGTTTGCAAGCTGGGTTGTCAGGTCATCACTGTTGATGCCTGTTGTATGTGTCGAGCTACCGTCTTCGGACATGGCGGCTTGACAATAGAATTTGAAGGAATATGAATAGGTAGATGATGAGAGTAGTATTGAGCAGTTTGGTCCTAGAACCATACACACTGCTCTGATACCATGATAACAAGCATTGAAAAAGAAGAATTGTATATGTTTTTGATGATTTACAATGAAAGATGATACAGGAATTTATAGGTGAATACATTTGGTTATTCAAGGAAACAGAATAAATTTTAAGGCTGTAAATGAGCTGTAATATCTCATCTATTATTTACTATGATATGATGAATCAGCTAATTCCTGCAATTGTTCATATGATTATTCTTTTTCCTTTTTAACAGGTTGAGACAAAAAATAAATGGTTTAGAATGCGAGAAGGATAGTTGCATCTAATGGACACTTTTCATGTGAGAAGGATATGAAACCCAAAGACACTGTTAGAAATGAAAAGGCATGTTAAATAGAAAGACATAAGATGTGAAGAGACATGTAATAGTTTCCTTGGTTATATATATATATATATATATATATATATATATATATATATATATATATATATATATATATATATATATATATATATATGTCAGTGTATTAAGAGAAAAGGAGTAAGATAAATAATAGATAGTATTATTTCTTAACATGGTATCAGAGCCCAGTGGCCATTGATCGGCACAAGGAGGCGATGTCGCCGGAGGAAGCGGAGCGACCAACGAGCCTCCACGCGTCGCCGCTGACCGGAGCTCCGGTGACCACGTGCCGGCGCATGGAGGCACGTGATGCAACACCCCCTTTCTAAACTCTAGAGCGCATAAAATAAGCAATTTAAATAAGATTAAACAAAGGATTACAATAAACTAGGATAGAATCCAAATCATAAACTGAGGGGAAGTGTTACCACACAGTTACCCACTCATGAGTAACTGCACAAGCTAAACAAAAACTGCTAATACTGGAGTATAAGCTCATAAAATATCAAAGTAGACTCATTTGAGTTGGAAAATGAAGGAAAAAGGTAACTTTTGTCCCACATTGGTTTGGGAAGTGGGTTTGCACCACTATCTATACAAGAGCCTTTTTAAGACTTATTGAATTGTATAGCATAGAGGCTCTTTCTTGTGCAAAGGTGTGTAAAAATTGAATCCTAAAAAATGAGCTTGACAAGGTATTATTGTTAGTTTGGTTTCGAAATTCTCCTTCTACCCTTTTCTTCACCATCTGTAGTATTGAACCGTATTACGTTTTATCTTTTGGAAGGTTTTAAGGAAAGAGTTTTTCACTCGACTCGTACTAACCACCGACCCAAATCATCCTTTTGTCCTTCCCAAAATTTCCTTAAAATAATAATCCTTTTTTGTAAGATTATTATTGGGTATTTCCAACCTTATTTCTTACAGATAAGAATGATGGAAAGGCAAACTCAAATGATGTTGAGTAGTCAACCATTTGAATTGCAGGGATTCAGTCCTGACAGTCCATTAGGCACAGTTGCTTTAGAAGCAAAAGATGAACTTCCTCAAATTAGGGATGTCAATTGAACCCGCACCCGACGGGGAACCTGATTCCCCGCCCCTACGGGGACGGGGATGGGAACAGAAATAGGGGATCGGGGATGGGGATGGGGGCAATTTTGAATTCCCCGCCGGAGACGGGGGCGGGGATGGGGAGTACTCTCCCCGCCCCGCCCCGTCCCCGATATTATATATATATATATATATATATATATATATATATATATATATATATATATATATATATATATATATATATATATATATATATTGCCACACAACACACACAAATGTAGTACTTTGTATACAATATATATAATTTTAGAAGTATTCTTGTCATTGTATGTCATGCATATTTAAATACAATGTTTAATTGTAAAATATTGAATACAACTTTGAGTTGGGGATGAATATATATGCATTATTTATTTAAATGTTTTTTAATGTTTAATTTTTATTTTTTTTATAACTTGTTAACGGGGTGGGGATTCCCCGTCCCCGAATAATTCCCGTGGGGATGGGGATGGGGGGAATTTTTCATTCCCCGGCGGGGATGGGGATGGGGACGGGGAATGGGAAAAAAGTCGGGGACGGGGATGGGGGGTATGTCCCCCGCCCCCACCCCGCCTCGTTGACATCCCTACCTCAAATGATGAAAAAGAGAACAGTGCATTGTGTGAGATGGTTGAGACAAAAAAAATTATTTAGAATGCGAGAAGGATAGTTGCATCACGCACAACATCTAATGGACACTTTTTATGTGAGACAGAAAAAAAATGGTTTAGAATGCAAGAACGATAGTTGCATCACGCACAACATCTAATGGACACTTTTTATGTGAGAAAGATATGAAACCCAAAGCCAAACTAGGATTGCAACATCTTACTTAGGTTAGCCAAAGACAAACTAAGATTGCAACATCTTACTTAGGTTAGCTTAATGTGATGCTTGGCAATAGCATTCTAATAGACACTTTTCATACGCCATAAGGCACACTTCCCGACCCCATTCACGTTCACCCCGACCCGAAACCCATTATCGTCGACTACAATGTTATCTTCTACGCGCATCCTGCTTTGTTCGGTCCCGACCCGATTGCTCGACTAGGGTTACTCGAGCCCATATGATGAGTACTAAAAGGAAAATATAAATAATAGCGCTCAACCCGAGCACACCAATTATAGGTCAGCCAGATACTTCATCACATGTGGATTCCGCTCATTTAGCCTTCGAGACCACCGAGTACATGAGTACCGACTTCCCGACATATATATATCTATTTATACATACATATATATTTTGGGCTTACAAAACTAATATAACAAATACTTATATTTTAGGCTTAGGGTAACAACTAAACTTTTAGGCTAAAAATCATCTTTGGACTTAAAACATTTGGGCACAAAAATATTGGTTCACCATACTTCATAGACCCGAGCCCGTTTCAAAATAATAGCTATATAAATATTTTTATTAAAAATATTTATTATCGGGGTTATAATTTAATTTAGGAAAATACCGGGTGTTACACCTCTCACTAACAAGACTAAAGCCTTAACCACTAGGCTATAAGTATTTCTTGAAACCTCAAGGGAACACTCCCTTCTTAAGCTTACATCAACAAATTATATATATATATCTCATGCACCAAACTTATGCATGTCACGTCTCAACAACTTCTCAATGCAACAAGGTAATGACATACCACATGCTCATGAATTTTGAAAAATAATACTTAGGCTCACGTTGGCCATTTATGCACTTATAAAACATGATATGCTTGGAATCTAATTTTCTGTACACATGCACCAATTCTATATATCACTGTGAACTCTCAAAGAACACACAATCATGCTTGGATTGAAAAATAACATACTCTGTACATTTCTACTATCAAAACAGACTACAATTCCCATTGAACATAATACACGCTCTAGTCATGCTTTTCTAACAACTCTCATTCACAAAATGTTCATGCTTCTGTATATAATACTCAAATAGCATCAGGAAGATAATAACAAGCAAATCCCATATATAGGCAGTGCAAGTCTGATGAACTCATATTAGCATTATTGTAGAACATTTCATCATAATTTCTATCATAACATGCTCATTTCTAATCCAAACTCAACGAAATCAAAGGCCAAACGTGCGTCATGACGGCCCCAAGGTACCGAGCCACAAGGGCCTGTGACACCCGGTCCGAAACGACACGTAGCTGAGTCACAAGGGCCCGGCCACTGCACAGGTAGCCATCAACGGTCCTAGTGGCAGGGCTAGGGAAGCTCCGCCGCCTGGAGCCATCCAGCGGTGGCCTAGGGCCGTCTAGCCACGGCTCCCCTCGTGGGCCGTTGGCTAGGCCCGTAGCTTCCACTAGTGCAGACTGAGAGGTGCACCAGTGGCTCCTTCTTCACCTGTATAGCGAAACCAGACAATAGACCACCTCCAAAACAATCACAGCACATCATACAACATCAACAAGACATCCAATAGCTCAAACACACAACATTCTAGCATTTCTACTCATTTCTAACTATTTCACAGAGGCTTCACAGAGCCAAAACTAAGCTGGGAGTCCATGGGGTTATACACTTTATAGATCAAAAGTTCTTAGTAAAATCTTTCTAGGGATACACAGTATTTCCCAAAATATACGATGTCAATAACTAAGTAGCTTTAGGTAAAAGATATCATAAGCTTCAAATATCTTTATAATCAAATATACACCTCATATATAGTTATATATGTATATATTCTCAAAATCAAGTATAACATTTCCCCAAAACATATATACTCATATATATAATTCTTGAAATAGAACTTTCTTGACAAATCATAGCTTTTGGTAGTTCAAAATCCTTCTCAACATATTTACGATTTTCTTATGAGAATACTTTTATATATAAATAATCCTTCAAGCCCAAATAATATCTTATATAAACCACGATAATATCCTAAAAGTTGAAGGTGCTCACGTGGAAAAGACTTTAATTATAAATCAAGGGGTTTGGGGTTCAAATCTTATTGTAAATAATTTTCCAAAGCATAACACCTCAATAACTAAAATTGTTAAAGGATTCTCAGCCCTGGGAATCAATCTCGGGACTCACGGTGCTTTAACTTTCCCCCAAACAACTCCAGGTAAAATCGATCCTGGGACTCACCAAATATCCATACTATAATACATAGCATCACAACACCAAAATTCAACATTTTAAGCATCAAACAATAAACATCTTACCATTCTAAACATCCAATATATAAATATCTATACACATGAACCATGAAATCACATAGCTTAGGGTTAAGTAATAGATTTGGGAATCCATGGGTTATACCTCAAGCTTCCTTGTTCTAGCCAAAACCATTTCTAAGCTCTTCTTCTTCACCCTTCATCTTCCTTCTCCAAACCAAAACATAGCAACAACTTCACCATTTCCACTCACAAGCACAACAAACAAACCCACATAAATACATCATCTTAACAACTAAATATAGAGAATGGAATGGAAGAAGAGAGGGGGAGGCTTACCAAATCTTAGACTAAGGCTTGGAGAAAAGGAGCTTTCAAGATGAAGAAGATGAAGATGATAGGGAGGTGTAGAGAGAGACACGAGAAAGAGCTGCATATTTTTTTGGAATGAATAGTGCACAAGGAAAAAAACCATCTCTTATACTCAGGGTTTGGGGGTAAAAATGTAAAATAAAATTGTAGGGTTCACTTTGCATCATGGACCATAGTCTAGAAAGATGATTTTTGAATAACTTGGGGTCAAAATAGATTTTCTAAAAGATAGTCCTAATTAAAACATCTGGTTCAGATTTCACAAGTTCCTTTCCGATTTCACTCAGATTGACTTTTGGATCAAAAACTTGGTACACAATGTACCCGAAAATCTAGGATTTTAAATTTAAAATAAGTTCTGGTGTTGAATTCATTTAAAATGTAACTCAAAATAAGTTATTCAAACACTAATTTTACCTCAAAAATTTTTATAGAGTGAAAAATGGCTATTTTGGAATTTCTTAAAATCGGATTTATAAAATTAAATTTTGGATTGTCACACCGCCACCCCCTCTTGGATGAGGGTTAGGTTCAGAATGGGGGCGGCGGGAGGTGGTGCACCACCGCTGCGGTGGTTGGTGAGACGATCCCTCATGTCTCCCCCCAACCGGACAGAGGCGGTCGGTTGGAGGCTGGGGTCCCCGTTGGGGCCGTTCCCGGCTGCGACGAGCTGGGTGCCGCGGGAACCGTTGGTGTGGCGAGAGTTGGATCTCGATCTCGCCATGGTAGTTGGTCGCGGTAGACCACTTAATATAGAACATGCTTGAGTTGGTACAGCAGCTCTCAACAAGAGCACCAATGATGGATTTAATTAACCCGGGGTGGCCCGAATTATTAAACCCGGATAAGAATGTAAATAAAAGATAAATAATAAATGGACGAAACGACGTCGTAAAGGCCGTGAAGACTGTATATCGTGTTTATATGCCGTGAATAGGCCCTATTACAACGTTTGATTCGGTACAAAGTATGTAGGAAAATGATAAGATGTGTCAAATGAACGTGCCTTGTTAGGGCAAGGATGGGGGCTTTTATACAAGCTAAACCCCCCAACCGCCTCCCCCTAAATCGGGGGGTAGCTGGATCTCCGCGTTGACCGCGCTCGGGCGAGACCGGGTCGGGTTAACGTCCGCCGAGCTCGGGCAAAACCGAGCTCATTATGACCCGAGCTACTCCACCCGAGCCCACCACCAAGTAGCTCGGGTCAAGGCACCCCAAAGTGTCTTGGGCCGAGGTGCAAGGTGCCTTAGGCTGAGGTGCGAGGTGCCTTGGGTAGAGGTGTCTTGGGCCAAGGTGCGAGGTGGCTTGGGCTCCACCTTGGTACTCCGGGTCCGTGATGCTACCCCGAGTCGGAATCGTGTGTATAATATATCCGTCAAAATGAAACATTTAATCGTAAATAACAATAAATAATACTTCCACATCTTCAAAAATTGAATGGCAAGATCAAATGTACGTGATACAAATTACATAGTCATGCACCTAATTAAAAAATTTTAGGCACAAGTGTCAAATAGGTCCATCTACTACTGCGAAGTGCTCAATCTCCACCACGAACAAAATTAAGTGTCAAATAGGACCATCTACAAGCTAAAGTTGTTCAATTAGCTTTTTTTACAGGTTACCTATTTATTAATTATTAAAAATAATAATAATAATAATAATATCAGTCACCGGCTGTCCAATTGAGGTCCAGATCTGGACCTCAAAGGGCCTGGAACGAGCCCCCGTCCTCGTTCCAAACGGCCATGGACGGCGAATTTTTTTTTAGACGGCCATGGCTGTCTGGGGACGGCCATGGTCATCCATGGCCGTTGGGAACGAGGGCTGCGCCCGCCCTCGTTCCAGGCCCTTTGAGGTCCAGATCTGGACCTCAGTTGGACAGCCGTATCTGTCCGGCTGTCTGTGATGGGCAGCCACCGGCTGTCCTCACCGGACAGCCGGTGGCTGATATTATTATTATTATTATTATTATTATTTTTAATTATTTTATTTTATTTATTTATTTTTTAATAATTAATAAATAGGTAACCGGCGTGTTGGTAACCTGTAAAAAAAAGTTAATTGAACAAATTTAGCTGGTAGATAGGCCTATTTGACACTTAATTTAGTTCGTGGTGGGAATTGAGCATTTCGCAGTAGTAGATGGGCCTATTTGACACTTGTGCCAAAATTTTAATAGTCAAAGACCAAATGTGATTCATGTATAATAGTCAGTGGACTAAAAGTGAAATTTATTTTAATATTTATTCTATATGTCTATAAACATAAGTTGTAATGTCTAAAAATCATAAATTAAATGCAATTGTTATGCCGTGGAACCATGTCCACCTTGCAAGGTGGACACAATTCTATGTTCATAATTTTTGAATTTCATATTCACAATTATTGAACTCTATATTCACAATTACAGAACTCTATGTTTATAATTACTGAACTCTATGTTCATAATTTTTGAAATTCATATTCACAATTATTAAACTCTATATTCAGAATTACACAACTCTATGTTCATAATTATAGAACTCTATGTTCATAATTTTTGAACTCTATGTACATCATCATTCATTTTATAATAGGTTGATAATGTTGTTTCTATATACATTAAGTCATTAATAAAAAGGAATAAGGGTCAAATAGGTCATTGAACTGCACACAATAATGCAGTTAGGCCACTGAACCTAAAAAAACAATTAAGCCATTAAACTAACCAATTTCTTTCAATTAGTCTAATTTACATGTTTTGCAGGTTAGTAACAGGTCACCCAAAAAATTTAAAATATTTTTTAAAAACTAATAAATTTAAAAAAAAAAACGGAGACAAAGAAAATTTCTTCGTCTCCATGGCCAGAGACGAATGTGGCCGGAGACGAAGAAACTTTCTTCGTTTCCGGCAGAGACGAAGAAACGTTTTTTTTTTAACTATTTTAAATTTTTTTGGGTGACTTGTTACTAACCTGCAAAACCTATAAATTAGACTAATTGAAAGAAATTGGTTAGTTTAGTGGCCTAATTGATGTTTTTTTAGGTTCAGTGACCTAATTGCATTATTGTGTGTAGTTCGATGACCTATTTGACCCTTATTCCTAATAAAAACAAAGCTTAACGTATATAAATATTACACTAAAGTAATGATTTCATGTACCTATAGATTTATTTAAAAATAAAAAATAAAAATATATCTAACATTTGTGATTCATGTATAATAGTCAGTGGACTAAAAGTGAAATTTATTTTAATATTTATTCTATATGTCAACATAAGTTGTAATGTCCAAAAATCATAAACTAAATGCAATTGTTATGCAGTGAAACCGTGTCCACCTTGCAAGGTGGACATGGTTCTATGTTCATAATTACTGAACTCTATGTTCATAATTTTTTGAATTTCATATTCACAATTAATGAACTCTATATTCACAATTATAAAACTCTATATTTATAATTACTGAACTCTATGTTCATAATTTTTGAACTTCATATTCACAATTATTAAACTCTATATTCAGAATTACAGAACTCTATGTTCATAATTATAGAACTCTATGTTCATAATTTTTGAACTCTATGTACATCATATGTATTTTCATTCATTTTATAATAGGTTGATAATGTTGTTTCTATATATATTAATAAAAAGGAATAATAATAGGTTGATAATGTTGTTTCTATATATATTCCTCGTCGCAGCAAAGCCTGTGTACAATGCCGATCGTATCCGCCTGCAACTCAACGAAATAAGAAAACGCCAAGCGTTCTCTTGCTTTCCCAACCTGATTTTTCTAAAGACTGCCATCTCTCGGCTGGATCTTGGTCCAGCCTACTACGAGAATCGATGGTTGGTGGCTTTCTAGGCTTTGACTTTGATCACGTAACTCAATAGTTCGGGAACGAAGCGAGCATTGGCCTTGGGTTTCCTAATCATGGTATTTGTATTGGCACCTGCAACCTCTACGAGGGAAGTCCTTGGATCGAGTCTTTGTGAGTTCATCCCAAACAAAGCGAACTCAATCGGAACAAAGAAAAATGTGGACACTCTATGCGCCTGGGCGGAGGGGAACCTTAGCCCTTATCATATAATTATAAATGGGCGCCTAGCTAACGGAGTTTACGAGGAACCTACTTTTTTTTAGTGAAGCGAGGGCTCAAACATCAATCCATATCTTACTGAATAATCTGACGTGCTGTGGTTAACTCTGCACTAGGCACTAATGTGTTTGTGGTTAGCTGGGTAAAACGACGCTCAGTTGTTTGCTTTCAAACCGGACAGTCATGACGTTGTTAGGATCTCATTTAGGCCTTTATGGCCCTGACTCGTAAATGGACCCTTATGAGCGTTTAAAATTTCTTTTAGTCCATCGACTCTTTTTTTTTAAAGAAGGTTTAAGTAAGTGTCTGCATCCCCTAGACAATAAAAGAGCAAATCAAATATTCAAATTAAAGGTAAAGAGTGACAAGAAAATTGGATGGCGGGACCAAATGTACGTGATACAAATTACATAATCATGCACTTAATTATAAAATTTTAATAGTCAAGGGCCAAATGTGATTCATGTATAATAGTCAGTGGACTAAAAGTGAAATTTATTTTAATATTTATTCTATATGTCTATAAACATAAGTTGTAATGTCCAAAAATCCTAAACTAAATGCAATTGTTATTCTGTGGAACTGTGTCCACCTTTCTATGTTCATAATTATTGAACTTTATGTTCATAATTTTTGAACTTCATATTCACAATTATTGAACTCTATATTCACAATTACAGAACTCTATGTTCATAATTATAGATCTCTATGTTGATAATTTTTGAACTTTATATTCACAATTATGAACAGTTTTGGAATTTTGTCCACCTTGCAAGGTGGACACGGTTCTACAACATAATTTGCCAACTGAATGTACATCATATGTATTTTCATTCATTTTATAATAGGTTGATAATGTTGTTTCTATATGTTAATAAAAACCAAAGCTTAATGTATATAAATATTACACTAAAGTAATGATTTTATGTACCTATAGATTGATTTAAAAGTAAAAAATGAAAATATATCTAATATTTGAGAAAAATAAACAAGAATTAAGAAATAATCTAAGTGGCTGGGAACTCTGATTTTCAGGTATATATCATGCTAGAGTTGGTAGGATAGTGCTTGTTTCCTCAACTTTTTACTTCACAGCCTTGATAAATTTCTAAAGCTAAGATCCAATACGGAGAATAGCAAGCTTGCATGCACATTCAAATTATTGAATTTCCTAAATCCAAATATTACCGTTATCAAAAACTTTGTTCCCAAGTAATTAAAAACTTATATATATACCGCCCTATCCAGCGCTCCCTCACACTTACTCAATTTCTTCAACCAGCTTTCGCTTTCGATCGCACTCTCACTCGAATCGCTTATTCTTCATTCTTCAATGAAATTCCAAAGGATGATTCCACCCAGGCTTCGCCGACTCAGCGAGTGCCACTCCCTCCGCCAGAGCCACTCCTTTGGGCTACACCAAGTTCACTTTCACGGCAACAATCTCTTGGTCACCGTCACAAAGAGAGCCGCCGAGGTTGATGAATGGGTCAACCACATTCTTTACGATCACTCTCCTTTCCTTCATAGTCACCCCGTCGTCGTCGGCCTCGACATTGAGTGGCACCCCTGCTTTGAAGAAGGGGAACAAAATCCGGCCGCCACACTGCAGCTCTGCGTTGGTGAGAAATGTTTGATTTTTCTACTTTTGCACAAGGATTACATTCCCCGCTCTCTCTTTGCCTTTCTAGCTCATCCGCGCTTCACCTTTGTGGGCGTTGGGGTTCAAGACGATGCCGACAAGCTTCTCCGAGATCACGGGTTGGCGGTGACAACAGTTGTTGATTTGCGGCGTCTGGCTGAGCAGGTTTACGGTTCGAAACATTTTATGAAGATAGGTTTGAAGAAAATGGCGTTGCAAATTCTGGGAAAAGTCATGGAGAAACCCCGGGAAGTCACTCTGAGTGATTGGGATTCTAAGAATCTCACATTTAGCCAAATTGAGTACGGTTCCATAGATGCTTTTGTTTCTTTTCAATTGGGTTTTAATTTGTTGTGTATGGCTTACACTACATACAATACAGTAGTAGTTTAGTTTAGTTTAGTTGTTGATAGAGAAATGATTTTGTACTTGTTGTGCTTACAAATCCTGTTGATAGAAGAATGAGACAACAGTAGTAGTTTAGTTGTTGATAGGTACGGTAGAATTAATGATTTTGTAATTCTTGTGCTTACAATTCTTAGCTTGTTGATATATAGAAGAATGAGACAACAGTTAGTTGCTAAACAGTTTGCATCTTTTTATTGTTCTCTGACTTTAACTCTCTGCACTTTATTTTATACTATGTCTTTGTCACTATATATGTTTTACTAAGAAATATAATGCAGAAAATTGGCTGCTTATTGACCACGAATGTTTTTATACTATGTCTTAAGACTAATTCTGAGTTTGTAAAAAAAATAAAATTGGTTGTCTCCAATTTTGTTATCGAGTTGTCAAGGCTGATAGATTGTTGTTTTGCAAGTGGAGTAGTAGCTTAAATGAGTTGAGTGTGAAGGTCTGAGATTGGTGGCAGTGGGTTATGTGGCTGCTTCTGTGTAGTCTAGTCTTGATGGCCCATGATGAAGGTGAAAGTTGCTTAATTTGCAGAATAGGCAATCTGTTATTGTTAGGCTGAGGGGACTCCAACTGTGGATCTCCTTGGTCTAACAAGTGCTGGAGTTAATTAGATATTAATTTTGCAATTGTTATATCGTGCACCTTGGTCGGGTCTACTCAATTCTCTCACTACCTTAGCTTTATGGTTTGATACACGAACGATCTCTCTGTTTCTGGGTTGTGCTGTAATGCTACACTGCACATGAACTTAAAAGTGGTGTTTTCTTGGATTGAATAGATTGTATAACTCGTGGGAGGACAAGTCTGAAATTGGATTTGTTGTTAGGACAGGGAAATTAATGTGGAGCCATTTTTCTTCAAATTTCTTAAACATTAGTTTTTGGTTTTAAATGTTGAATTGGAAAATTGGCAATGCTCTTATGTTTTCACTTACATTTGCCAATTGCCACAGGGGAGTGATCAAACTTTCTGTTCTGGAGCAGATGATGAAGGTTTGCTTTGCACACTTAATGTATCAAATTCTTGTTTCTGTGTCTCATTTTATCTATCTGTTAATACTTTTTATTTAAGTCTAAGGATTTTCAGCTTCTGGATTTGTTTAAATGCATCTGTAGTAAAGACAGAATATTAATGTATAGATGAAGTGGTATTTTCAATTCTTAGCCACTTATAATAATTTATTTTTCCTTTCAATTTGGATTTTAATTATTTAATTGTTGCATGTCCTGGATAGGCATTATATTGTAATCACACAACTTTGAAACCACGTATATCTGACATTCACTCTTTCATGTATATCCTTAATTGCTTGGTATGATGCATGCTACAAAGACTTAACAATCATCTCTCTGCAGGCCGGGAAGGTTGAGGAATGCAAAATTTAACAATGTTAAGTTCTTACTCGTTTATGGCTATTTCAGTTTTCATTTTCTAAACTTTGAAAATTTTCAAGCTGAACATTCTGTTCTGAACCATTCATTTAGTTCACCTAATACATTCACTTTTAGCGCCAAGGTTTTCTCCCATGTCCGGAGCTTCAATCGCAAAGCTCTTGTTTGTCTTGTGTTTAGTTAAATATGCGTTTCAACTGTTTGTGTGCGGTCTTTGCTGAAATGGTTATTTTTCTCATTTTGTATTTTCAGCACAAAATTGAAGTAAAAATGCTAGAGTTGAAGCAAATAGGAAAAATTGCTGCTGCTGCTAGAAAAAGAGGGTCAAAGTACCTCTAAGGTCCATGTACTATAGTGCTTTGTTCAATTTAGTCCTTCTACTTTAATTTTGTTCATATTAGTCCATATACTTTAAAAATTGAAACAATTAAGGACAATAACTTATGTGAGTAAATATTTATGTATTTATTTTGGACATATTAGTGTAATATATTGGTGGTAAAACTGTAAAAGTAATTAATTTAAATATTCATAAAAATATATATATGAGTTAGCATGTAAGTATGATGACGTGGCAGAGATAATGTCAGCGTCATATAAGCTATTGTCCTTAATTGTTTCACTTTTAAAGTACATGGACTAAATTGAATAAAATTAAGATAGAAGGACTAAATCGAACAAAATATTATAATACAGGGATCTCATAAGTAATTTGACCGAAAAAGAGGGATGCTCTGGTACATTTCTTGTTGAATGGCACTTCTCTTTGACATATTCGTTTTTGATGAAATATATGGAAATGATGATTTGTGTGTGAAGAAATGATCTCTCTGCCTTTACTTTTATATTATGTAGAAAAAAAAATTCCAATGAATAGGATTTCCAGTACGACTTAGAAATTATGAATCTACAGCATAGATTTTATTAATTTACAATATAGAAATTATGAATCTACAGTATAGAAATTATGAATTTACAACCGTGCTTCACCTTGCAAGTTGGGCACGTTTCCACAACATAATTTACCAATTTTCAGCAACTCCAACACACTTTCAAAGGAGTTTTACTACATAGACTCCCAAAATTTTACTCCCTCATTTATACTCCTTGAGGTGGCAAATCAGGATTGATTATTTTTATCATGAGGGTCCACAGAAAAATGTCTACATCAAGAAAATGTGAGAGGGAGTACAAGTTGGGAGTTTAAAATGAGAGTACACCAAATATTTTCCCTTTCAAAGTGGGTCCTATATATTAAAGGTGCCAAATGGCAACTGCGGCCGTGTTGCACGTGTCACAAGTTCAAGTCTCATACCAATTAAGAATGTTGGCATAATCATATTGGATAGATACCCCGAATACGTTAGATTGTAGTATTAAAAAATAAAAAAATATTTAAAAAAAAAAGGACTTTAGACTCGTTTACTAACAGGAAATTTTCACCAAAACTAGAGAAATTGCATAATAGAAAACAGAAAACATGTTTACTAGCACCATTTTCATTTTGAAAATTGAAAATAATTTTCCAGAAACACTATTAAAAATTGTTTTCTAAATAGAAAACAGAATCATTTATCATCTATTATTAGATTATATGTCACTATAACCACATTACTATGATTACATTCATTATCATTTTTTTTTTATTTATCATCATCTTCTATCTTTTCTACTTACTTTACTTATTTAAACATAACTTATTCCCTTATAATTTAAAGTTTTACATTATCAAAATTAAGATTTGAACTCTATACAATATTTTAGATTTTGATTGAATTCAATAGATTATTAGTTCGGATATTTTTAGTTAGTTATGTTATATCGTAATACAAGTTCGGTCCAGATATCGGATATTGAAATTTCACATATATTAGAATTCAAAGTAAAAATTATTTATTCATATACATTTCATTCAAATGAATATATCCAAAAAATATTTTAAATATTAGCTCAACAAATATTAATATTATCTAAACTAAATTTTAGGTGAACTTAAGGGGTGTATTCAATCATCACTTTTGTAGAGTTTTAAAGACTTTTAAAATGATAGATTTTAATAAATTTTGATTCACTTTCATAGAGTCGTTCAAAACTTTTTAAAACTTTATAAGACTATAAAAGTCTATATAAAAAATATTCATAGACTTTTATCAACTTTTTATTTTAAAAAGTCTACAAAAGTTATTGAAATTCTAAATTGAATACATCCTTACAAACTTTCAATGATTTTGATTCTTATCATTTACAATTTTCTTACAGAGCATTTATAATATATCATAAAATACTTCTTATTATATAGTTCTTTACTCACATCAACATTCTCAACATTATTATTTTTATCCATAGTATACTGAGACTTATATGCTAATTACTTATATATTATTAATAAACATCAACAGAAAAAAAAAAAAAAACTATTTCATTAGAAATTCATAACAATATTGAACAAAAAAATTTATAATAAAAGACTTTATCAAATAAAATATTTAAAAATATAATTACAAGTTGCATAAAATAAAAAAAAAAAAACAAAAATCTTATATTAATAATATATATAAAATTATACTTGGTATATTGCTAGGCATCACGCAAATAACTATTATTTGCAATAGCAATTTGAGATTGCGAACAACAACAAGGTGCTACTGTTTGCAACCCCAAATTGTTGTTGCGAACAATAATTCGCTATTCGTAGTAACCTGTTGTTAAAAAAAAAAGAGAAAATATATATTACGAATATAAACATAAAAATCAAAATATATAAGAGAATCAGCGATTTGGTCCCTCAATTATTACCAAATTGTCAATGTAGTCCCCCAATTGCTTAATCATCGATTTAGTCCCCGAAAACAATTATTTTTAGTCAATTTAGTCCCCCCCCCCCCCCCTAGCCGTCGATTTGGTCCCCGAAAATAATTATTTTTAGTCGATTTAGTCCCTCCGGCCATCGACGGAAGACGGCCGGAGGGACTAAATTGACTAAAAATAATTGTTTTTGGGGACTAAATCGATGATTAAGCAATTGGGGGACTACATTGACAGTTGGGTAATAATTGAGGGACCAAATCGTTGATTAACTCAATATATAATTATTTATATGAATATTATGAAACATATACTAAAATTTGACGATGAAAAATTTGCTTTGTTCGGCTACCGCGAAAGAACAAGCAACGGCTTCTAGTTTAGACTAGCGCTACTTAGCTATTCATATAGTTCTTGTTGAAGCTGTTGTGCGTGAGTAAAGTGACGCTACACGTCTTCCTTGGTGAAATAAATAGAAGCCGTTGCGTTAACGTGCATCCGTTTTCTTGGTCCGCGAAGCTATATTCTCATAGCGAGGTTAGCGAAGCGCTGTAGTAGCGCCGAAGCCCTATGTGCGTGCTATAATGCTGAGCCAAGGACGCTCCGCCTTATCTATAGAAGCAGTCAACTGTCTTAGTTCCCTTCAATTCAATCAATAAGCTTTTTTATTGATTCAGGGCACCGCCCCCTTTCTTAGAATTAGAACCCATTGAGGGGGGCCTCGGCCCGGGAAGGGGAGAGTGGCCGAGTGGTCAAAAGCGGCAGACTGTAAATCTGTTGAAGTTTTTCTACGTAGGTTCGAATCCTGCCTCTCCCACTTGTTTGTTGTAGACTTCAGAGAAGAGAAAAGAGGCATTCATCAGCGTAGGATGGCCAACCGAGCGAAGCTCTTTCTTTTTTCTTAAAGTTTAGGAGAGATAGAAAAATTGGTAGAGTTTAGGTATGATGAGGAAAATATAGGATAATGAAGAAAAAAATAATTTTATTGAATTTAGATAGGTTTATAGAGTTTAAATAGGGAGAAAAAAAAATAGAGTTTAAATAGAGAGAGAAAACATTCAAATTTTAAAGTTGTTAGAAAGAAAATTTGAAATCTTGGGGTTGATGTTTGGATTTCAACTATTTATATTTGAGAAGGAAAAGTCTACAAAAGTCTTAATATTAAAAAGGAGTAAATACCTAAAATGGTCCCTCGACTATAGCTAAATTCACAAATTTGTCCTCGACTTTTAATTTCAACCAATTAAGTCCTTAACTTTGCAATTTTAACACAATTTGGTCCTTTGTCTATTTGACCGTTTGTTGACTGCGTTTTTTTAGGATATATATGTAATTTCATGGTCCATCGTCGGTTTTTTTAAGGTTCCGATTGCATTTCTAGACCGCACTGTTACATTTGAATCCACTGTCGGCGCTGCACCCCATGCCGGAGAGATTATAGCTTTTTATAGATAGATCGCCGAAGTCCCTGGAGTGGCTCTTCGAGAAAGCCGTGACTCCAAGCGATGTAGGCAAGCTGAACCGGCTCGGGATCCCCAAGCAGCAAGTGGAGAAACACTTCCCCCCTCCGAAACGGCGCTGTCACCTCCAAGAGCGTTCTCTAAGCTGAACCGGCTCGTGATCCCCAGGCAGCAAGCGGAGAAGCACTTCCCCCTCCGAAACAACGATGTCACCTCCAAGAGCATTCTCTTGAGCTTTGCACGTGAAACTACATATATATATCCTCAAAGATCGCGATCAACAAACGGTCAAATAGATGGAGGACCAAATTGTGTCAAAATTGCAAAGTTAAGGACTTAATTGGTTGAAATTGAAAGTCGAGGACCAATTTGTGAATTTAGCTATAGTCGAGGGACCATTTTGGGTATTTACTCATTAAAAAGCCTACAAAAGTTCATAATTTTTTGAATACCACATGAGCTTTAAAGACTTTTTAAAAGTCTTAATCGAATACCACATGACTTTTAAAGACTCTTTAAAAATTATGATTGAATACCGCCTGACTTTTAAAGACTCTCTAAAAGTTTGAATTGAATACCTCCAAACTTTTAAAGTTCATAAAAATCTTTAAAACTCTATGAAAGTCATGATTGAATACACCCCCCCCCCCCCTTAGTAGGTTATTAGTTCGGATATATTTTTTAATTTTTATGTAAAAATCTTACATATATTATACTTAAAAGTAAAAAGAAATTAAATTTATTCCATTTAAACCAAACATATGTAAAAAAATATTTTAAATATAAGATCTATAAATCGCTCGAAATTAAATTTGTGTTAATTTTATAGCGTTAATCTAAAAAAAAAACAAATTGAAAAAATAAGTGTTAGTAAAACAGAGAATGAAAATATAAAAATTAGAAAGCAAAAAACAAAGAACAGTTTTCTATTAGTAAACGGGCTCGTAATTTTCCACATCATCTTGCAAACTCCATCCTTTCAGAGATCAATCGTTGTATCGTGCACCAGGGTGCACACTGCATTGTGCGCCCCGCCCTGCCCAAAACGATGTCGTTTTGTTAAGTTGTGTGGGGAGTTGACGCGACAGAGTGTATGTGTATTCTGTTATACAATTATATACATTCTATTATACAATTATGTATATTCTGTTATATAATTATGTACATTTTTTTATACAATTATGTACATTCTTTTATACAATTATGTACATTTTTTTATACAATTATGTACATTCTTTTATACAATTATGTACATTCGAAACATATGTTTTTTTTTTAAGAGTCAAGAGTTTATGTGTATTATGTTAAGAGTTTATGTGTATTATGCTAAGAGTTTATGTGTATTATGTATTATGTTAGATTATGTGTATTATCTTTTCAAAAAAGAGTATGTTATTCAGTTATACAATTATGTACATTCTATTATACAATTATGTACATTCGAAACATGAGATTTTTTTTAAAGAAGTTAATAGTAGACACGGAAAGCGAAATTTCTAAAAAAAACAGATACAAAACGATATCGTTTTGAGCCAGGCGTCCTGCTGCACGATATAATTTTCCTTCGGGGATGGAGTTAACCTAATTCTTCCCCTCCTAAATTCCACGCATGACATGTCTTATAATCATTAGGTGTCATGAATTAATTGACCTCACCAATTTTTAATGAAAAAGTAAATTAACCAATCAAACAGTGACATATATGAAGAAGAAATTATGGGGAGCCACGGGCTTCGCGGCCCGACCCGCAAAAGCCCGCCAAAAAGCGGGCCTAATGGGGCAGACCGGTCTGCATTGACACTCCTCAATAGTTATGCTATGGAACCGTGTTCACCATGTGCATGGTGAACACGGGACAGATCCATAATTTCTAAGCTATAGATTCATAATTTCTATACTGTAGATCCATAACATCTATACTGGAGATTCATAATTTCTAGATTCATAATTTTTATACTGTAGATTCATAATTTATGTACTGTAGATTCATAATATCTGTACTGCGAAGACGAAATAATGTGATTGCGAAGAGATTATCAACAAATGAAATACAAAATTATGAATCTACAACATATAAATTATGGATCTACCCCTGTGTTCACCATGCGCATAGTGAACACGTTTCCACAGCATAATTTGCGGACACTCCTATATAACACCATAGATTGAAAGTGTAACACAAGGGACAATTAAGAGCTAAATCTGTTTAAATCAATTAGCAAGAATTAAAGTTTCAAAAATGAAACAATTTAGGAGTCAAAAATGTTGTTTTCTCAATTATAATGGTTGTTATACCGTGGACCATGGTCCATAGTGCTATGTGGACCATGATTGTCAAATGAAACTGTAGTAGAATTAAAATAATACTTTAGTGTTGCTAAAATGAAACTAATGTGTGTGAAAAATGAAACTAAAAAATAAAGCTCATTCAATAACGTATTGTCAAATGAAACTGTAGTATAATTAAAATGATACTTTAATGTTATTAAAATGAAACTAGTGTGTGGAAAATGAAACTAAAATTCAAAACCATATAATAACATATATTGTCAAATGAACGTAGAGTGTAATTAAAACAATACTTTAGCATTATTATAATTAAACTAGTGTGTGTGGAAAATGAACAACAAAATAGAACTCATATAATAATGTATATTGTCAAATGAAATTGTAGTAGAATTAAAATGATACTTTGGTATTGTTATAATGAAACAAGTGAGTGTGGAAAATGAAACTGAAAAATAGAACAATATTGTCAAATGAAACTAAGGGTGTGTTTGGAAACCTGGAAAATAATTTCTGGAAATCATTTTCCGGGTTTGTGGTGTTTGGCTAGGCAGGAAAATAAGAAGTCAAAGGAAAATGACTTGCAGTCAATGGAAAACAACCTCATTCTTCCGGAAAATGACTTCCCATTTTTTTTTTGGGGGAAGTCATTTTCCAAGTGCACTGTTCACGCATGTTCTCTCTGCCATCTCCACATCTCCACAAGCTGCCAGTGAACTGCGTTCCCGTGGGCGGATTCGCCGTCGTCGGAATCGGAGTGATGCCTTCGTCGCCTCTGTTCTCCCGTTCTCCTCCTAGAGCGTCGCCGACAAAAATCATCTTAAAGCTCCTCCCGTTCTCGTCCGAGAGCGTTGCCTCCGCCATCTCCGCCGCCTTCTCCCTCATCAACTGCGCTGCCCTCATAACCTTCTCTTTTGCAGTCTGCGCCGTCCTCAAAGCCTTCTCCTTTGTCGTCTCCGTCCCAGAGCATCCTTCACCGACTGAGTCTTCGAGGTAGATCAAGTAAGCTAGCGGAAATCGAATTTGGGGAAAGTCGAAATTCATGACCCGATCTTTTGCAGTCTGCGCCGTCCTCGAATCCATGACCCGATCGTTAATCAGACACCGACGAGTTCTCCGGACGTTGGCACCCAGCAGACAAATTGAGGAGGCGGACAAATAAATCAGTGATGATGGTGGTCTTTGTTCGCATGTGGCTGCTGTTTCTAGTCTATGGGAATTTCCGGCAACTGTCATGAGAATGTTATTAGTCCAATTTTGAATAATTTAGTGTGGCTGAACATGGGATTAATTTCAACTTGAGAGACAAGACTTTGCTATGATTTTGTTTTGGTTTATTACTGCAATTTTATTTTGGTTTTATATTTTAATTATACAATTATACTCATTTTCCAGAAAATGAACCAAACACAGTTTTCTGTTGTGCATCCAAACACCGGAAAGGAAAATATTTTTTGGAAAATGACTCATTTTCCTGCTTTCCAAACGGACCCTAAAGTGTAATTAGACAATTGTTATATCGTGCACCAGGGTGCACAATGCATTGTGCGCCCGGCCCAAAACAACGTCGTTTTTTATGTTACGATTTTATGTGTATTATGTTAAGAATTTATGTGTATTTTGTGTAAGAGTTTATGTGTATTCTGTTAAGAGTTTATGTTTATTCTGTTAAGAGTTTATGTGTATTATGTATTATGTTAGATTACGTGTATTATGTTGTGACTTTATATGTATTCTACTATAAAATTCTATACATTCGAAACGTGTGATTTTTTTTAGCAGTTAACGGCAGAAACGAGAAACAGAATTTCTAAAAAAAAAATAATACAAAACGACGTCGTTTTGGTTAGGGCGCACAATGCGCCCTGGTGCACGATATTTTTTTTTTTGAATGCGCCCTGGTGCACGATATAATTTGCGGTAATTAGAATGATATTTACTTTATGTACCACATTACTACATGGACCATGGTCCACAGTGAAATTTGCCCAATTATAAACGTCTCTTTAGAAATTTCTTAATTTTACGTGGCGAATATTTAATTTCTCAATTCTTAGAAGGCCTAAATTATAACTCCCCTTTGCCTTATGCCTTTCTTCCTAACCCAGCTATTTTCATCAATTGCTATTTCTCTCTCTCTCACTCTCCTCTTCTCTTTCTCTCTCTCTGCGGCTTGCGTAAATCGCCCATCAACCATGTCAGCTGAATCTGCATCTGCAATTCCCAAAGGCCAAGTACGGATTTCTGTTTTCCTTATTCAGATTTTTCTCGAGTATTTAAATTATTTGCGCACAGATAGTATCATTGTGTGTGTGCGTATATGTGGATTGTTGGGTAGCTGATGCTGTGATTGGGTGGAATTGAATGATGATGAACACAAACAGGTTGATTTGCTGGACTTCATAGACTGGTCTGGAGTTGAATGCCTTAATCAGAACAGCAGCCATTCCATTTCCAACGCCCTCAAGCAGGTAGAGCTATTTGCTGAAATTGGGGTTTCTATGTTTTATAATTTTCCCGTGCATTCAAATGAACTTTGTTTTGCTTTGTTTACTTTAATTACTGCTTAACTGTACTCTGGAGGAGTTGAGGAATTTATTAAGGAATTTGTTTAGGCCTGAGAAAGATTATGGAAATACTGATTGGTGTTCTCTATGGATTGATATTTTTCTAGTTTTTCTTGAAGGGAAATAAGAAGTATTCTTTTCTATGAGTTTATTTACTTGTCATAATGAATTTAATCACCAGAGGCATATGGGAATTTCATATACTTCACCTGCAATATCAGAAGAAGAAAGGTCTTTAGATTATTATTTTTCGTTCTTCACAGTTCATAGTGTGGAATCAAATTTAGATTGGTACTGGTGGTTATGGAGCATTTGGAGTAAGATTCTTGGGAATTATTTAATACAGCAAGAATGTGGAAGTCTGCAAACTTTTTATTTCCCTAAGATGATAATTTCAATGGAAAAAGAGAGATTGCTGATAAAATAAATTTTTGCTAAGAACATTCAAGTGGTTTGCTAAATAGGTTTTCTCATGTCTTCTTTGAAGAGAATGGCCATAGGAAATATACCATTTCACTAAAGGGTACAGATAGCAAACAAGCCCACTGCATATTCCCTGCAAAAGGTGCATGGAAAAGACAGGTTTACAAGTAAAAATGGGTTTTAAACTATGTTTGTAGTGCACATAAGATTTTATGCTTATTTGGCCTTTCAAACTTGCTAGGTACCATATGCAAACACTTTTGTAGCTATGATTGGTTTTGGATAACCAAAGTTGCAAAACCTAAACAACCTTCTTAATATGACACACTAGAAAGGAAAGTCTAATCATTGTCCCTTGAAAATTCATGCTTGACCCTCTTGGATTATTTATCACACAGGGTTTAGAAAAGAAAAGTCCTCAAGAGTAGAGCTAGATTAACAAGCCTTAGACCTTATCCCCATTGGAAAAATAAAATTCTTGAATTTACTATGATCTAGCATTCCATTCCAACAAGCCTGAGTAAGGATCCCTACTGGATCAATATAATTCATGAACTTAATGCATTCTAGCATTCTAACAACCAACTGCTATAGTGTTGTTTGTTGTATTGTTTGGTTAACTTTAATAATTTGATTTTTCTAAGTATTGTGGTTTCTTATTGGATTTGCGTATTATGCTTTAGGGATACAGAGAAGATGAGGGTTTGAATCTGGAGAGTGATGCTGATGAGCAGCTTCTTATTTACATACCATTTAACCAAGTTATTAAACTTCATTCCATTGTTGTCAAAGGTCCTGAGGAGGAAGGTATTAATGAGTAATGTTAAGCATGTTCCACATACAATTCTTTGTTAAAGGCTGTGGACTCACAAAGCTTCCATTGATTTAAGTACTAAATCATCACTATGTCCCAAAACACACTCAGCAACAACAACACAAAAAAAGAAAAAGAAAAGAAAAGAACAAGGGATATTGAGTTGTTGCTTCTTCTCAATCATTCTTTCCTTGTAATGTTTGTTTAACAACATCCTAACTTTGGTCTAAATCCAGGTCCTAAAACTGTGAAGCTTTTTGCTAATAGGGAACACATGGGGTTCAGGTGAAATTCCCAATTCTTGATGCTATTGCTACCATGATAGATTTTTGGATGGGAAAGTCTCTTGTCATTCCATCTGTAATATAGTTACTTAATTTGGTTGACCTATCTGCAGTAACGTCAATGATTTTCCTCCAAGTGACATGGCTGAATTATCTGTTGATAATCTTAAGGTCAGTTTTCAAAAATTGTTCTTAGTTCTTAATTATGAAAGCAAATGAATAAAACATTATAACCTGATGGATTTTTGGTCTATGATTTTCCTTAAAAAGTCGTAGCTATTGCTGCTTTTACTACTGCTGCTACTACTACTACTACTAGTATGATTAATATTATTATTACTCTGTATTATTGTTGTTGTTATTGTTATTAATTTAGTTTACTTTTATTGGGTTTTTTTTGACATTTGTAGGGAAAACCTGTCACATTGAAGTATGTTAAGTTTCAAAATGTTCGCAGGTATACAATCACCATCCTCCATTCTTTACCTCTCTTTTAATGTTTTAGTATAGTTATGTATTCTAATTCTAATGAGTTTTAATCTTGCTAATAATGTTGAACCAGTGTGACAATTTTTATTGAGGACAATCAATCTGGTACTGATATTACAAAAGTTCAAAAGATTCTTCTGTATGGAACAACGTAAGTTTCTCAATCCATGCTCTCATTTTTCATCCTATACTGTTAAGAACCCTGTTCTGTGCTTTATAATGTGAACTGTGAAGTATGACATTTTTGTCGAGTATGATGCTATAGTCTATAGATGCCTGAGCTAGTGAGCTCTACTTTCTTTGAAACATTAACTCTTTTAGAATTATTTTGGCTTGTTGCCTACAATTTGGATTCCAATTATACATGCTTCTAACATGTCTTCTATCAATTTATGTGATACATGTTTTTTTTGTTCAAGTCATTGATATGACAAGAAATCAGCTCAGAAAATCAAGGAAAATAAATCAAGATTGATTTTATCAATTATTCTGATTGTTTGATAGATTGAATTTTATTCTATTTCCTTTACAGTTGTTTGGTAATTTTGTCTATTATTCCTTTCCATCTTTATGATTTTTGATTGCATGTAAACCTCCCTATATAAATGGGGGTTTCTTTTCTAATAAAACACAGTAGAATTTAAGTCAAAAATTAAGGAGAAGGAAAACTCCCAAAAATTCCAAATTATTTTTCCTTGTTATTCCCTTTTCAAGCTCACAAAATAGGCAAACCACCCTCTGCTTCGGACGATCTTCATTGCCTATTGATGTGAGATTTTGCATGTGAACATAACATTTTGGTTTTGTTGCTGAGCATTGACATGGGTGATATCAAAACCTTGCAAACAGAAGTCCAGGCTCTCTAAACTTCTATGTAATCTGCGCAAACATATTTTCAAAAAATGGAGGCAATAGTAGACTCAGTCTAAAGTCTAAATTATTTCCAATGTAGATGACAACCTTGGAAAATTGGTATAATCATTGTTAGCCAAACAAAGCAGCCAGCCGCCTCCTCCAAAGATATCTACCATCATTTTACCATCTACTCCCCTTAACTTGCATCCACATAAACAAAACCCTACACGACTAACTCATACAAAGTGAGAGTTTTCAAACTTTTCAGGCAAAGAGGATACCTTACTCTAATTCCATCACTATGACCTATACTTTGTCAACATTGTGCCTGAGCATGAGAAAGTTGTCACAAAAGCCTTACCGGACCTAAACAGCCAATTCTGGTACACAAAATGAGTTTGGGATGGCCAATGTTTCTCTTGGCATACTTTTAAAGCGGTGATGTAACCTTCATTTTGGCTTACCGAGAAGCTTTAATCTTCTAGGGAATTGGCTAAATTGAAACAAAATGGCAGGCACATGGAGGAGTATATTGATGATATCCAAATGACGCTAGTGAGAAACTGTTAGAGTTTGATATGATCAACAAGTGGAACTTGATAACGGCGGGTCTTGATGGGACCCTTCAAATTGATGTTGAGAAGTGCTAACTCATAGGCTTAGATGAAACAATCAATGTAGCCTGTGATTACGCCCAAAAAATGCAATTGTTGGGCAATCAGGCACCACGACACCACTCTTCAAGCCTATTGTTATACCTTACCATTTGTAAAGGGATATTTCTGTAACAAGGTGGAGCATGTGCAATTTGGGAATATATCTGCTTGTTGACTTGATTAACCTGAAGGGAGATGGTGGGCCAGTAGCAGCTCTTCCTATAGCTTTGGATAAGCTTGTCTAGTGCTCTAAAACAAGTGCACTAATATTCTTCACATTGTGATCATCTGCTGGATAATATTTCCATTTCCCTACTGTGTATCAGTTCGACTTATGTGTGTTCTGTGTTCCTGTAATAGCCTTTGTTTCTTTGTCCAGTATTGCCATATTGGTGCAGTTGCCCCTTTGCCTCTTTCTGTCAATCATCAAGCTCAGCTGAACTGAGGCTAGGCAATATTCAGATTGGCTCGGTTCATCATGGACACACCTTTGAAATGCATATAATAAATACTTTATTAGCTTGGATTTCTAAAAGAATAGTAAGAATTGGATACCAAAAGCACTGCAGTGCTTTATTATTGAAGAAATTAAATGGCTTTGAAGTTTCGATAAACAGGATAATTATCATCCTCACCCCCTTGCTCTCTTCAAAATTGTAATGTTCATCTTTTTTGGAGAAGCCAATTCAGTTTCCATGAAATCCACTTCTGGAAATATTAATCCTTGCTGTTTTACTTAATTCTTCTCTTAGCGTACTGTGTATGTTATATGGCTTTGTTGCTGGATGTTAATTTTGTGACGGTGTCTTGTGTAGGGTGGAGACAACAGATATGAAGGGTTTGAAGAAGATTGAGGATCATTGACCTCGAGAAAGCACGGGTCTACAAGAAAATCCATACTTCGATTTCTCATTTTGAAGCAAGCATTTTCGTTACCATTGTTATGGTGTACTATATGCATCAAGTTCTACGAAATTATATGCCCTAAGAAACAGTCAGCACCAGATACCATTACAAAAGAATTCACAACTTTGGGCAGTTGAAATCTGGAAGAAAATTTTAAATTTGTACACTTATTTTCACCTCTCTGAGATTCTTTCTTGTATGTTGTTAGTTGTGTGTATTGCAGGAGAAGAAAGCTAGCTGGGTTGCTCCCACAACCCACAACCCTACCATTCAGCCAGCATTAACTTTTGGTGAAGATTATTTTATAATAATGCCTCCAGAATCCAGACTAAGCTTATCAATCCATCAGTGGCTACCAAAAATTATGAATTGGATTATACAGCCAATTGGTGTTGACATATGGACTTTGTAATGTGAAAATCTAGTGACTAACAAGGCGTCTGATGTCATCACTGTTATCTTCCATAAGGAAGGTTTCAGGTTTGAATCTCATCCCTTGACATTAAAGTTGAGCAGATGCTAGTAGTTTAGAGTGTATTAGAAAAAAGGCAACAATTTATGGGCAAATTTGGCAACAATGTGAAATAATTGAAAGGGTGATGTTTGCATTTTGTGTTATGATAATACCAAGTGATTCTTGATTGCATATGTGGTGTAATGATGCTGGGTTTCATTCTAAATGGGTGGTTACAGGATCGAATTCGATGGTGGGGGAATTGATTCTTTAGATTAAAAAAGATTGAGAAAATATATAGTAGATATTATCTTGTAAACAATCACGAGTGTTTAAAAAAAAAAAAAAAAAGAGAATCGCACTTTTGGTCCCTTAATTGTTGCTCGATCTGTAATGTGGTTCCTCACTGTCAATTTCATTCAATTGGGTCTCTCAAATCTTTAAATCGTAGTCAATTTGACCCTCTGGTTAGATTTCTCTCAAATTAGGGTTAAATTCATTGACAAAAGGGTAATTCTGATTTACCTTCTTTACCCCCATTCTTCAACCACGTGACTTCTCGCCAATTTTGACCAAACTTTCCGACGCCGGCGTTTCTTGTCACGGCAATTTGATCAGATCATCTGCCTCGCCTCTTTGGGGCGGTCATGGAGGTGGGTGGCGCGCCTCAAGAAGTGGTAGAGGAGGCGTTCAATCAAGTTCGCGACATTCTGGCCGATCTTCGTTGTAAGGGTCCTGACGATCGGAGGGTGGTGACAATGAAAAGGAAGACGGCGAACCACTCTCACGACCTCTACAAAGTTATCGCCGTTCTTAGATTGATGAATGGTCAACATCTGCGAAGGTTCGCGACACAACCCAGTATTCGTCGTTGATGGATTCCTCGACGATTTAGCCATTGCATGGAAGATCAAAGACCATAGATGGAGTCAGGGACGTGCATAGACCCACCCCTAATGCTTAGATTGTTGATCGAAACTCTCCGAGATTTCTGAGTTTTGTTGGGTGGCCGGCGAGTCTCCGGCGAACAGAGGACTTTGCAATGGAGAGGGAGGGTGGTGTAGGCCTCGGAGTGGTCACGGCTGGTTCTGCTGGTGTGTAATTATCTTAGTCAAAATTAATTTGGTTGACTTTTCTTCAAGGCATTTTACTCAATTTTCTTGAACTTCTTTCGAAGTTCTTAATTTTTCTGGGTTTCTCCATCGTTCACTTTTCCGATGTATTCTCCCTTGGGTGTTCGTGTTTATCCATCTGGGTTTCTTGAGTGGTCAACGGAGGTCTTCACCGGAGAGCAGCAACTTGCTTAGAATTTTTCCGGTGGTCAACAGTCCACCGTCTTCTTCCTCCTGGTTTTTCCGGCTGGTCAACTGGATTTTTGTGGTGGTCAAAGCTCCGTGCCAATTCTCCTCTGTTTTTTCAGGCTGGTCAACTAGGTCTAACGGTGGTCAAACCTATGCGAATGATTGAATGGAAGCCAGAGATACTACCTTACTCCGACGAGATTTGTTTTCCTTTATGTTTATGGTTTTTTTCATACATATTTATGCTGGTAATCTCGTTGGTGTTACTGTATCTGGTAGAGCTCGGTCTGCGGTGGCCGGATATGGAGTGCCCTCGGTCCTTGCTGCTGAGGTAAAGAGGCTAAAGCAAAATTACACTTTTGCCCATGGTATTAACTCTAGTTTGAGAGAAATCTGACTGGATGGTCAAATTGACTACGATTTAAAGATTCGAGGGACCCAATTGAATGAAATTGACAGTGAGGGATCACATTGCAGATCGAAAAATAATTAAGGGACCAAAAGTGCGATTTTCCTTTAAAAAAAAATTCTTAAATTTGTGTGTTCAGTCAAACATGACAATGTATATGGGGATGGAGTGCATGCAAGAGATTAGAATATGTAATTTACAAGGAAGAGTCAAAAGATATAATACAATATCTTATGAAATTGTATTGTAATAAAAAAAAAAAAATTACAATTATGCTTGTTTAAAAATGTGCTTTGTAAATGTTGGAAAATGACATTTTCCTTGTATAATGGTGTTGGTGAAAATTTACCTAATGGTGTGTTTGGATACACTTTTCAGACTTATGTTTAATTCAATTGTCGTAAATTTAGTAGAAAAGAATAATTAGTAAAGCATATATCATATGATCCCATCTTTTGTCCAAACTAGAAGTTTCTACTGGGGAATTTACAAATAAACTTACAATTTTAGTAATTGAGTTGAAGTCACATTAAAATTTAATCACCTTAATTTACAAGAAAACTTACCGTCGCTACTCGAAGTGCGTTCTAGGTGAAGTTCTCTTGGAGATAAACCATGCTAGGTTGTCATAACTGATCGGTGCAAACCACAACGGTCAAAAACAGTTCATACAAAGTTGAATTTAAAATCTTGTAATTACCAAATCAACTATTCAAACTTGAAACATTGTAATTTAATCACTTATACTTGGTATATGCACTATGCAGAATTGATTCCTAAACATATCAATTTGTGAGATTTAGTACTTCAACCATTTTCGTTACCCTAAATTTTTATTTATTTATAAACTCTAATGTTATAAAGTATTATGATAAAAACACATTTTATAAAAGGAAATTTTGCTTTTTAATTCCTTGCAAAATTTGCACAAATGAAGATCATGAATTTTTTTTTTTTTTTAATAACTCTGAAGGCAAAATAAAATTGTTCAATGGTGACGCATCATGAGACAAAATTTGCCAACATCTATGAAGAATTAAAGGTGCGTTTTGTTCGCACATGAGAGTCAGAATCAGAATAGGAATCAAATACTTGATAATAGTAATGAGTTTTGATTAAAGTATTTTATATATTTGGTAATATGGTGGAATTGGAATGTGGTTGTTATACTATGGATCATGGTCCACGGAGCTTTGTGGACCATGATTCGAAAATGACACATTTCTTTAAGTAAAGAAACGGTAGCCGTTACTTTTTAACAAATTTCGTATTTTTTGTGCTTATAACAAAATGAAACTACATTGTATCTAAAATGAAACTGTCTAGCATATTGTGTTTATATTATCAAATGAAAGTGTAATTAAATTAAAATGATACTTTAGTTGTATTATAATGAAACTGTAATTAAATTGAAATGATACTTTAGTTGTATTATAATGAAACTATAGTATGCATAAAATGAAACTGAATAACATGTCCCACATATTGAGTGTATATTGTCAAATACAACCTATAAGCAAGTTTATTATATTTAATTATTTATCCAAAAGTATTTTTAAAATGAAAAAATTAAACTAAATAAAAGATAATCTTAAATTATCAATCATTATACCGTAAACCATAACCAGTATTGCAATGTGAACCAGTAAAACACATGTTAATTTTTAATTGAAAAAAGGTTAAATAAACCCTCAAACTTTACTTAAAAAATCAATTAAACCCCTAAACTTTTTAAAGTAACAATTAAACCTTCAACATTGTATTTTGGTACAATAAAGTCCAAAAACCAAGTTTATTTTTAATAATAAGTTTATTATATTTTGATATAAATTTATTTGTAATATACTACCTAAAAATAAATTTGTAATAAAAACAAACATGCAAACGCAATATGCTAAAAATAAACTAGTATTATTCTTCAATATTAATTTGGGCCAAACGATTAAGAATTTAAGATAGCCAATCAGACATTATAAAATCACATTCTATTTGACAAGATTTCAACTTATTTAAAACCACTTTTAATTATCTACACCATCAGTATAATTGAGTACTGCTAGAAAAATTCATAGAATTAACACTCAATTAGGCATTCATAACTCAAAAACTAAAAATGTCAACCCTTTCTAAGAAACCCTCATTTCAACCAAATGACACCTAATAAAGGTTAAAACCATTATCAATCCCTCCATCAAAATTCAAAAGCATCTGCTCACTAACTTTTAAACCATTGCAATTGCAGGATGGGTGGATCAAATACCAAAAAACACATGAATCTCAAATCAATGCAAAAAAAAAAAAAAAAAAAAAAAAAAAAAAAAAAAAAAAACTGATCTATGCATATAATTAAATTCACAGTTATAAATTATAATAGTACTGAAGCCTAGATATAAAAACACTCACAGGAATCAAACTTTGTACACTCATAATTTACAGGTCAGCAACTAACAATATGCAAGCTCAAATGCTCATTGACTTACCAGTTACCAGTTAAAGCCACATAGCATGATATGGAACAGTTTAATAAACAATACAATAACACTTTACTGGGGGTCAGTGAATGCAATCGCAAAAGTAAGGTACTTGGGAAGGCACAGTTATTTAAGCTTGGAAGCAGGATAATGCCTATGTTTACTTGATTCCACCCTGAAATATTAACTGCATCTACCATAGAGATCAATACTGCCAATTTGGAACCGCGGATTTTCCTTCCCATCTTGAACTGCTAGAAATCTTATCCTGCCAATATTTACCATTGATTATTGTAAGTTTTAAGTTTTGGTTTTGATCGGATAGGTGAAGAGATGCTCGATCGGGGAGTATACCTGAAAGCATTTGCTAGGAAACTTTGTGATTTGACAGTATATGTTTTCCGCTGGAAACGCTTATCAAATATCTGGTTAGTTTGTTTGTCTAAAACATGCCAGCTAGAGCCTCCATTTGTGCTTCCTTCAACAACCCTAATGGAAAATAACATAAATCAATCACCCAACTTAAATCAACTATGCCTTAATAGTTAATCCGAATCTACTTGGGGTTGGCTTATATGGCTTCAACTTCTCACTCAGACTTCTGTTTGATGCTGACTCGGACAATTGTCCATTTCACTAGTGTACATTTCTTAATTATCTAAAGTAGAGCTCCGAACTCAAAAGATAATTTTTTCACTTAACATTTAAAATTTGAAGGCATCTTACCAGTCCTTTGGATCTCTTTCTGGAACATCATTAGCTGACATGAATTCATATGCCACAAGCTCATGCATTTGTTCACCATTAACTTGATATAAGATCCAACAACCTATCAGACAGAATGCCAGTTGAGAGACAATAAACTGAGCAACGAAAAGAAAGAGGATTCATACCATGAACTAAGAACCTAGAGGATCTCTTAGGTGATATGCACTTGTTCATCTCTGAGATTGTTGATTTTTTTTTTTTTTGGAAGAAAAACTGGCAGGAAGGGGATGTTTCACCCAAACTTACAACCAGGTAACCAAGGTGCCAACGGCTTACTAGGTTACTAGCAGAAGGCTAAGGTTACTGCCCCAGCTTGATAGCCATTAGTCAGTGACTTATAAAGCCCATGGGCCGTAGGGGATCCCTCTGGGGAAGGATGAGAACAAATGACATGAAGGGGATTCAAACCTATTAACTGGATGTCACAAGCCTTATTCAGGTCATCCTTGCCATTTAAGCTTATTGAATCTAACTATTCCAATTTCCAAATAATATATTTGTATTGCGTTAATTTGTTCCTCCTTATTAACTGCGGATTAAATGATTGTTCATTTCCAAAGATATTAGCCTGTTAGGAGTCCTTTGAGACAAAAAAGTAAAGAGGTCAACAGGCAAACTGCCATTCCTTGTGTTTCTTTCTATTCATCTTAAGACAGTATACATTTATACATACATACATTCTGCATATATACATGTGTATATATATGTATAAGTAATTAAGTATGTTTATATATGCATATGAGTCATGCGCATTTGTAAACAAAAATTCTATGACCTGCTTCATGATCACACAACAAAAGGGAAAAAGAATCCAGCTTTCCTAGTTTTTATTCCTCTTCAGTTCTTCCATTTAGTAGAAGATAGGAAAAACAAATATCATTCAAAGGAAGTGAAAATGATTTTGCCAAATTATGTGATTAGATGAAGATATTACCATAGTCTGATTAATTTTTATTTAAAAAAAAAAAAAAATTAACAGAAAAGTACCTTTTGCCCCATTTGGTTCTTCCCACTTTGACATCCGTGTTCCATCAAATGCAGATGTTGCCTGATGTATTTCAAACAGAATTCAGAACACAAGATCTTTAGACTACAATACAAGGATAGAAGAGCTTCTCAGGCTCCCATAGGATTATAGTCGTTATACTGTTATACAAGTCAATAATACTCACAATTCCAAAAGGAAGCTCCTCCCCACTAGCTCGCACTAGGCCAGAACATAATCTGTTCAACTTCAAAAGTGGCCAAGCAAGTGAATCTTTATCAAGTTTATTACATTGACTAACATTATAGATCACATCATCCAAAGCATGGAACACGACAGGCAGTGCAACGGCGGTTCTCACAGGATCGGCAGCTAAGCATATGTCAATCCTACCACTTATGCCCAAATCACTCTTCAATGATAAAGCTTCAAGTAATTGACCAAAAGATGGCAGCATCTTATTGGCAAAATATAGGGAACTATCTGAAACAGAGTGTAAAGAAGTTCTCCTTTTTCTAAAAGGGGAATTCTTGAGATCAACCAACATCCTTCTGAAAATCGTAAGGACGTCAATAGCTTTTGTTTTTGAGGCAGAATCCTCTACTAGCTTAGAAATAATAGGAGAGAAGGCATTGTAGATCTTAGTCACATGTACATCTATGCATCTACGAACTGGACAAGATGAAGAGCTGAGGGATAAATTTTGATCAGGACCAGTTTCAGATCTCGATAAGCGCCATTCCTTATCCCCACTTAATCTTCCAGGTAAGGAAATTGTAGAATCTTCTTTAGAGTATAAATCTCTCTCAATGGCTTCTGTTTCATTCCTGTCACGTTCTTCCAAAGCTGAAAGCATTTGAGAGGATAAATTTTTCCGTACTTCTCTAGTTATGTTACAGAGAAAAGCAGAGAGTGCAGGCTCTGTAATTAAGTTCCTCCGAGCAAGAACCTTTAACAAGCAAATATTCCCAACTAATTAGTACCCAGAAATTCTAATGTGTTTTGTGCAAGGAGAGCAGACGTCAGGCTTGCTAAAATTAGATTATGTACCTCGGGCCATTTCCTTGTGTAGCGCTTAGTGACATCATGGACTCCATCTTTAGCAATGCCAAACACATAGTTCAATTTCTTGTTCCACCTTTCAAGGAAATGGAGAGACAAGTTAGAAGGAAATAGGAATGCAACATACCTTTTGATTATGAATGGAATGTATATGAATTCAGAACAATATCCAACACTTCCTTCTAGAATCAAAAGGTTAGAATGACATCAATATCTGAGTACAGACTGAGAGGAATGACAACAATATCTGAGTACAGACTGAGAGTAGAAAAGGTTTATTATATTTTTCTGTGAAATAAAAGTGTGTACATAGGACCTATATTTATATACATATGTTGGGTATGCCAATTACTGACTAGGGTTAGGGGCTTAGGGCTAGGGCTACTATGTTCAACATCACTATTACAGCCAACACTCTCCCTTAAGCTAGAGCATATAAGTCCATATGCACCAAACTTGGTAAAAATGAACCCTATACTAGGACCTCTGAGAGACTTGGTTAGAATGTCGACCAATTGATCTACAGACTTAATAAAACTCATAGTAAAGAATCTAAGCATGATCTTCTCCCTGATGAAATGATGATCAACTTCTATATGCTTGGTCCTCTTAGGATATACAGGAATCAAGGCAATGTGCAAAGTTGCTTGATTATATCATATCAATGTCATCTGCAGAACATTATGTCATAGCAAGCAGGGCAATGCCAAAAAGTCTCTTCTGTCCATCTTTGGCTTCACAGAATCATAGTACCAATTTCAACAAACCTTATGATTTCCAATTAGCTCTTTAAAATATTTGAATTCTTTATAGATTCTTGCATACTGCTGAAATGGTTTTAACTCTCTTAAAGAGATAAAAATGGAACCTAGATACTAGAAAAGTATTGACTGAAAAGGAGCAGATATAAAGAGAATTTACCCCTTCTCATATAGTAATGGATTGTCATAAATTCCTTCACAAGGATCAAGATGCATCCATCTGCAAAGTTTACCAGTAAGTTTCCAGGTCACAAATGCATGGATGATAACCACATCTCAGTAAGGAAAGTTTTACCTTCCCAGGGAAAGTGAGAAGCACTCTGTCCATACATGATCTGTAAAGTCCAAAACCTGGAAAAGAACCAAACTAGATGAGAAGATAAAACAAGAACTCAAAGATTCCCCTTCAAAATGACAAAATATGTATTGTACAGGTTATAGATATCCATTTCAGAGTGAACAGACAATAGAAGTCCCGGGAATCCCAAATAAAAGAGAATGTGATAGTGTTGCAATTTTTTAAGCTAAAAAGAGGGCAACATTTAAAATTCAATTAAATTTCAATCAGTATCAAAAGGTTTACTTGAGCATACAAATTTCCAACTACAACTTGACCATTGATAAACATCACCACAAGTTGATTAGTTGATATATGCCATCTTGAAGCCGAGTGTTACCTTGACAGAATGCACAATGCAGACTTAAGGAAGAAAACATCTAGCCAACAAAAAACCAGTCACACAGAAATACACATGAAAATAAGTGAAAGTTAACCTAGTCATCTTTCCCATTTTGACTACTTACATTACATCTTCTGAGATTTTAAACTCATGCCAACTTATGTTTAGTTTCTCCTTTCGGCCTTTACATGAACCTGATTGATTCATTCTTTTTTTTTCCTGCTTTGCATAGCGATGAACCGATGATGAACTCATTTAGCATTGACTTATTGCTAGACTAGATAAGAAAAGTGTTGTTTTCCCCTCCTAAAATTACCATTTACTCCATAATATTTACTCCCTGAGATGGAAATTGCCATGCCAAGTATTCTACACCTATACTAATTAATAAGAAGAAGTGACTTACTGCTAGATAAGAAAAAATATTGTTTTCCCCTCCTAAAATTACCATTTAATATTCACACCCTGAGATGGCAATTGCCATGTCATGTATTATACACCTATAATTCTACCCATGGATTAGTTAATTCCACAAGTGGATAAGTATTGTCATAATAAATGTCCACATAGTGATCAAATACAAAAAGATAGTCCACATAGTAATGCAATAATGCAGAGTGAACATTAGGAGTCAATTTTAGGAAGGAATTGTAGCAGGATACGGAAACAAATTTGGGTCACCAACTTTGTTGACGTACAATACCCATTTAGAATAACTAATTTCTCTGAAGTCTGAACTTTATATTACTTTAGTAAGAAAAGCAGAGTGACATTATTTTTGAGGCAGCCTATTGTAAAATACTGTGTTTAGGAGATTTTGTGGTGGAATCCCTAATTTTTAGGGATCCTATGAGCTATGAATATTTTGCTGGGATAGTTTTCTAATTCTGTATAATCCATTTATAATTTGTTTCTATATTCATTGCTTGTATTAGTAGTAAACTCTCTCAACACTTACATAGAAATGGACATTTTATTTAGTAGATTTACTCTGGAAAAAAGAGGCAAAAATATTACCAAGCGTGATTCATAACCAAAAGCTCGACAATAGAGTGTGAAGCAATTGGCCCACTCCCCACAGCGCCCCTTCCTTGTTTCCAGGAGCTGCATATGGAAGAATTAAAGACAGTCAAAATAATTGTAAAATGAAATCCTCTTCCCAAACAAAAGTGCAATACCTTCAATGGGTCATTGTATCGAGGAAAACGGGTAACATTTGAGCATGAATGGCATCTGTATAGATTTTTTAAAAAGAAAAAAAAAAAGTAACTGTATAAGAAAAGCAGCATATTTAACTTGAGTTTTTTTCCCTCTTTCAGCTGTGCGGGGGGCAAGGCATACGGGGAGACACAATGGTTCTACAACAAGAAAATTAAAATTGGAGAGAAGTAATATTTCATTTTATCAAGGAAAACGGGTAACATCTGAGCACAATAGGCATCAATGGAGATTTAAAATTACAACAACAATAATAACAAAAGGGACTGTATAAGAAAAGCAGCATATTGAACTTGAGTTTTTCCCCTCTTTCAGCTGGGAGCAAGGCATGTAGGAGAACAATGGTTCTATAGCAAGGAAATTAAAAATGGAGAAAAGTATTCATGAATCATGAAAGAGCTTAATCTGATGCCCAACAACTATGAAAACTGTTTGTGAGGTTTTCTACCAAAAGGCAGAAACGTGAAAGTAAATGTCTTTCTGGCATTTGCATATATGCAATCTTTATGACATCACACAATACTGTTATTAGTAAAGAAAGAAATTTAATGGAAACCATTAACTAAATGCATCCAACTAGAAATCAGCTAGATTACAGTATCTTTATTAAAATTTAAACATACCGATAAAGTTCAACCCTTGAAGCACCATATTGCAGTTCTGAAGGATTTGCAGTGCCCATGCCCTCATTTCTAGTTTCATTACCGCAACTATCACAGGGAGGCGCATTTACCCACCTGGAATTGATTAATATAAATGAGCACAATTCTTATGATTTATTTCACTAAACTTTAGTAACATAGCCCCTAAAGGCCTGTTTGCTAACCATAGAATTTTACAATTTTCTAGAAAATTGGAGAATGGAAAATATTGGTGAAACTCACTTATTTCTTACAGCAATTGTAAATGGTATGCAAGGATAAACAATTGCAAAGTTGAAGTATGATGAGACTGGGTCTCAATTTCAAAACTACATAAAGAAACATAAGTATTTATACAATGATACACAACCCAACATGCAAAATCTCTTACTCAAAGTCCAGCCAAACAGACTTTTAAGAAGAAAGCTAAATTCGGTAGGGGCATAGATATTCAGTTTGATTTGACTGATCAAACAAATTATTACATCTCAAAGCAACAATGCAGAAAAGATACACACCTGAATGATTGCTTAAACCAGAATAAAAGCTGCAGCAAGAAAGCATGGTCTTGTTCATTTTTTGTTGGCTCAAAGTTTCCCTCCTAAATAGATACCATAAGGGCATTATAAGAGGTCAAAATAGTTAGTTTGCAGATAACAAGCAGATCAGACTCTCTACAACCGGAATCATCACATTGCAACTAATGGACTGCACTTTCAGACTCAATATACACCAACATATAGACAAATACTCTCCTTCAAGAAGCAGTCCAAAAAAAAAAAAAAAAAAAAAAACATGGTTTATGAAATATATCAATTAGTTCATGTGAACTCATAGAATGTTGGAGTTTAGCTGTCAATAAAAAAAAAAACAAAACTTTTGGACCCTGGCAGATTGATCCTATGACACGGGGAGATGATGGAGTTGTGAAATTCCTTGAAAAAGAATTTCAAGCAGGCACTAATGCCTATTCTGTCAAATGCAATAATGGTAGAAACAAAACATCAGCATTTTTGTTGTGATATGATCAGTTCTCCATTAATGAAGAAGTGCTTAGGTAACACTATTGCATACCAACAAAATAATGCTTATGTAACACTGTTGCATCCCAACAAAGTAGTAATGCTAAACGTGGAATCTAAAACTAAGGCCCAAATACAAGAAAAACTACAATATAAGAAACGATGTCCATGCCTTCTTGTGGTGCTTACTATCTACACGCCCTAATTACTAAGAGAAAATAATATTAGACTAAAGAGTGTCTCTGCTTCCTTTTCATGTCACAAGAGTGCAAGACTTTCACCAAATGTTTGGCTTCGTTGTCCTACATAATCCTTGGGCTGCAGAAGCTGGAAGGCAGACACATACACATGAATGTGGACTATTTTCCTGTTGAATGAATATCCTATCTCATTTTTCAAAACTCCTAAGTCAAAATGAATAAATAAACTCAATTTTTGCAGCTATACCAGAATATAAAAACAAATGGCCCATGCCTTCTTGTGGTGCTTTTGTATCTACTACATTACTAGCTAGGAGCCTAGTTCCTAAAGCAATAGATAATGAGGACAGGAGACAGCACAAGAGTTGACACCAGTTATCATAGCAGTAGTAAATTCATATAACCTGCATATTTTTCTCATATTCTATTAGTGCATCACAAGGTTTGCAATGGTTACACATGGCCTATATTCATTGGAAAGATGAAATCTACTTCTCCATAGACATTGGTTTATCCTCTATGCTTTCATTTCATATTTCTACAACTTCTGGGTTTTGTGATGTTTGCATTTTCATCTTTTAAGTTCAAATGATGGTTCAGTTTTAAGTTTGCACCACCATGTCATTTCTAATGATGGCCTTGGGGTTTGGACAATTCTTGACATTTCTCTGGTAAACCCATTACTTTCAAGTTCATTTTCGATATTCTATTATTCTTATGTTGGCATCTTTATTTGGAAAGAAGATGTTTAGGTGTTCAATTCCTGTTACTTCTGACAATGGTACTCCATAAATGAACAAAAATGTAAATGTTAAAATTGGACTTAAGCTTCCCTAACTCCATGTTAAGTGCATGTCAGTATCCAACTTCTTGCAACTAACATCATACATCTTCCAAATTACTCAAAATTTAGGCACTATGTATACAGATTATACATAAAAATCCAGATTAAGATCTAACCCTGGCCAATGAAATCAATGCTTTCTCCTCAAGCTTATCAGTAGGTACTGTCTTTCGAGCAGCCTCCTGCCTCTGTGGGTCTTCATACTGCAACAAAGCCAAGTCAATAAGAAATAAAACCTGTCACTCATTCAGAGAGAGAGAGAGAGAGAGAGAGAGAGAGAGAGAGAGAAGGATTATTTTGATCTTTGGGTATTGAGTTTTTACATTTACAGGACCAATATATGAGAAATAACTGCTTAAACATGAATTCTATACTATTTGACGTCTCCATACTAAAAATTTGAGGGAATAAATAAAAGGGGGTTTTACAGAAATGGGAATATTTCATATGGCCAAGATGAAAATGGGAACATTTTGAAATTTAGGCAAAAATGGGAAGAAGTTGTTTCTCAAATGCTTGAGTCAATTGAAGTAAAAAACGCATATGCCATATACATTTGGCACCATTTTTAATTACATTCGAAAACTAAATTTTACGTCAAACGCATATCCAAAATGTGTTAACATAAAATTGAATGCCTAAAAATACACCAAACATCCCTAATTTGGATAGGGTTTTTTTTTTTTTTTTTTTTAATGTGAATTACGACAAACATAAAGAATGAGTTTGACAATTAAAATACCCAGCCACTTGGTTTTGGCTTTAAGTCAGATTTTTTTTTTTTTTTTTTTTTTGTGAGTACTACTGACTCTGTTACAATGTAGTATCTGTTCATAACTACGCTTTAAGTTAGAATATTATTTCTTCTAATTAGCACAAGACACATAGTGCAGGGTTGATATGGAAAAACTGCAAAAGAAGGCTTCTGCGGTAGAAACATAGGGTGTACAATATTATGTTGTTGAAGATTTCTTGACTATTGAGTGGTGCTGCATAATTCTAATTTCAGATTTTCTGGAGGCATCTAATAATTAGCTGCTTGAGTATCAGAACGCCTGTTAAACTACTCATCCTTTTGATTTCTAAAGACAAACTCTACCATTTATTCAGTTTACTTCTGCAATTACATCAAAAATAAAAAAATAAATATTATATGAGATACTTCTTGAATTTTTATTCTCAGATTCTTAATCCCAATAACAAGGACATCAGAGCTATTTGGGGATTAGCTCCTCCAGTTCCCAATCGAAGATTGCTTTTGCATCCTAATTGAAAGCTAGCAGGAATCGCATCTAAGGGGCACCAGGCACACTTGTCAAATGCATTTCGGGCATCCACTTGACATATTGTAATTGTTATGTATTTGATGTATTTTACATTTAAAAAAAATAAATCAAATTAGGGATATATGATGTATTTCCAGGAATTAAATTTTACATAAGGCGCATTTGTAAAATTTAGTTTTCGTAAGTAATTAAAAATGGTTTCAAACGTATGGAATTTGAAAGATCCAAAGGCCTGGCGGGTGGAGAATAACAACCACCCGCCAGTTAGACGGAAGCAGAGATGAAGAGGAATGAGAATATGTATATAATACTGAAAGATTACAATATATTACTATAATTCTATGTTTCTAATGAAGAAACATAGTACATATATATACAAACACATAACTGTTAATGTAAGCACCTATTCATAAAAAGACACAACCCTATAGACATGCATAACCCTTTGGTTTTCAACAAAAGGTATATGGCAAATGCATTTCTGATGCAAACTTACTCAAACACATTTGGGAACCAAGTTCTTCCTTTTTTTTTTTTTTTCAAATTTCAAAGATGTCCCCATTTTTGTCCAGACCACATGAAATATTCCCATTCTGTCAAAAACCCTAAATAAAATATCCCCCGGGAAAGACAAAGGCAAAAAAAATAAAAAAATAAAAAATAAAAAAAAGTGCAAACAAGAAAATAATCAATAAAAGATGTGCAGGCTTTACCTGTAGAACTTGATCAATGTAAGGCCTTATCCTCTGCTCAAAGCCTGCATTATTTTGACTTGCTACAAACTGCTGCATCATAAGTGCGTCTTCTTCTGCCTAGAAACACAATCACATTATCATTAGACTTAAAATTATTATGAAATGTCAAAAGATAAAGTACACTAGAAACCGTTTGGAAATGCTATGGATCCACTTATAGTCCTTGTATAAAATGGTGCTGTCAAGATATTGCAAAACAAAAATTTAAGGAAAAAAAAAAAGTCAAAATTGCTACCAAAGATCAAAGCTCTGTCCTTAATTTCTTCTCAGATGCTATTTTAATTTTTGGTTGCCAATCAAAATGTTTGAAAATTTTCCTTGTTTCACTGGACTTCGGAATCGCAATGCTTGCCAAGTTGATATTTGAAGTGAAAAGCAAAAGACAAAGTAAAAAATTTCGTAGAATTGAACCGACAAAAACATATAAACTAAACCTGCAAAAGCCGAGCTAATTCTTCATCCGACATCGCGACTTCAGGCTCCGAATTCTCTTTCTTCTTCGTTTCTTCCTCTTCGTCAATCGACACCAATCGGAGCTTTTCTGCAACCGATGCCAGATCAGCGTCTTCTGATACAACCTGATCATCATCACCTCCCAATATCTGTCCATCATTCCAATTTCACATCAACCAAGCGTAGCATTACAGTGCATATAATTCGATATACACATAGACAGAGGGAGAGAGAGAGAGAGAGAGAGAGAGAGAGAGAGAAACACAGGGCGCGTACCTTTTGTTGATCGGGAGGGACTGAAGTGAGAGAGAAGAGCTGGAATTTGAGGACCTGGAAATAGGGAGAGAAAAGGTAAAAGAAGGAGGTGTTAACGAGGGAATTGAAGAAAGAGAAAAAGAGGGAAGGAGATGGAGAGGAGGACTTCGAAGCCATCGTCGGTGTCGTAATCGACGTCGAAGGTGGAGTCATTGTGGCGGACAGAGAACTTCCGGGCCACCATTTCTGCGATTGATTTCTTTTCTTCAGTGTTGTTCTTCGTCAGGAATTGGATTCTTTCTTGGCAGGAAGGCCAAGCCAAGTCAATGAAGACCTGAAGAGGAAGGAGACGACCTCTGTGCTGTGTCTGCCTGTAGTCTGTAGCCTTCCTTCACAAATAATGCTGCACAATGCAGAAACAAGTCAATTACAATGCTTAATTAACAAGTTAATTCCAGTCTTTAGTAGCCATTCTAAATTTAATTTGAGACAATCATTTTCATTAGACTATTGTTTTTTTTTTTAGTCCTTCTCATATTTTTTTATTTTTATTTTTATTTTTAGTAAGGGCATTTTTTATTTTTTCATTTTTTTTTTGTTATTTTTCCGGTTTCAATCGATTTAATTGATTTAGAACTTTAGATAACTTCTGATTTTTTGTAACCATATTTTTCAACAGATTTTTAGTAAAGTCGTAAACTAATTAAACCGGTTGAAATTGGACAAATAACAAAAGAAAAATATGAATAGACAAAAATGTTCAAAAAGTGTTCAAAAAATAGAAAAGTCATGACAAAAATGTGCAAATAGAAAAGTCATGAGAAGGACTAAAAGTGTTCAAAAAATAATAGTCTGGGATGTTAAATGGCAAAAACGATAATCTGAGACTAAATTTGAAATTGCCACAAAAAACAAGGGATCTTTGATGGAATTAACTCCTTAATTAACCTATCAAATTCAAATTCACTCTCACGCATGCGTTCTACTCCATGAACTCCTAAATCTTACTCTGTAATTTTTATTCGCGATATAATAGACACCGATAAATTACTTTTTTATGTGAGTTCCAACACAAGTGTCTACACCAAGATTTTATGTGTGACAGTAAAAGTTATAATAGAAAATGAAAATACATAAAATTTTCTTTTCTTAATCTACCAAAAGAAAACAATTTTGATTTTTGAATGCACAATCATTTTAAATGGACACATAAAATTATACTCTTAATAATTTTAAATGGACACATAAAATTATACTCTTGTTGAAATCTGGCCTATCAACTAGCCCAGTTCTCGCGTGATGTTTGCATGGTACTGCTTTGTGATTGTATGTATATGAGTATATAGAATAGATATGTAAAAGGGAGATGAAGAACACTATGTATAAAACACAATTTCATAAGACCATCTTTTCATTAAGTCTTCACCCTCAATTTATAGGGACCATTACAACCTTTCACATACTTATCATAAACAAGATATTAAGTAGAAGGCAAATGAAGAGTCTCAAGATTAATGGCCACTAATTGAAATATTTATAACACTCCCCCTTGGCCATTAAATAACTATATTCATGCCTCGTTAAAAACCTCGCTAGAAAACCCAGTGGGAAAAACTAGACGAGGAAAAGAGTACACGAAGTATATTAAACCATTGTGTTGCACCGGTTGCCTCATTAAAAACCTTAGCCTAAGAAAACCCTGTGGGAAAAAACTTAGCTAAGGAAAAGAGTACAACCATAAGCCTTCCGGGCATAATCTTCAAGATTTCAAAGGTCTTCAGGACTATCCACTCAAGTGCACCAACATCGATTGCCTCATTAAAAACCTTAGCCTAAGAAAACCATGTGGGAAAAAACTTAGCTAAGGGAAAAAGAGTACAACCATATGCTTTCGGAGCATAATCTTCAGGATTTCAAAAGCCTTCTAGATTGTCCATTCCAGTGCAGTTAGGGGTTGTCGCTCCCCCAGAAGACAACAATCTTCTAAGCCCACGCATCGCAATTTTATGAACATATTACTCAAAAGTGGATGTAGGAAGAAATTTAGTGAGCATATCTACCAGATTGTTCACTGGGGAAAACTTTCTCAACAAGAATTTTACCACTCTTCTGGAGTTCATGTGTATAGAAGGGCTTAGGTGCAATATTTTTTGTAAGGTTCCCCTTAAGAAACCTATTACTTGAATTGCTTGTGCAACACAATCTTATTTTTTCCTCATATGGGACATTGGGAGGGTAAAACATAACATAACCAGTCTAGGACTTGGCATCATAGGGATCAAATAAAAGAGCCAGTGCCCAAGTAGCCCATCAAAACCACATATGGGTTTCTCACATAAATGTCAAAATCTTTGTACCTCGAAAGTGCTAGAGGATATGTTAAATACCATTCCAATTTTCATTGTATGGGGGCACACTAAATGTTGCTAACAATTTCATCGCAAATCCAATATCAGGCCTGATGCGATTATGGAACTTCTAGTTCAATAATAGTGCTCCAATAGGAATGAAGTGATGGACTTCCAGTCCCTAAATATCCTCATTATCATCTTCGAGTCTAAATGGTCCTTTATCTACTTCAAGATATTATTGGACAACTGTTTGTGTGATAAGTAAATAATACTTATCCATATAAAACATCTTCAAGACATTTTTCAAATAGGCTAACTGGTGTATAAAACCTCTTCAAGGAGAAGCTCGATCTTCAGGTCGAGACAATACTTGGATTTCCCAAGTCTTTTATTTCAAAACTCCGTCTTTCGGTATGAGCTAATATCACCAAGCTCTCTTTGTGTTTCAATAACATTTAAACCATCAATATCGACTGAGATAATGAATAAGTAACTCCATTAGCAATTCGTTAACGAATACATAATGGTACATATTATTCGCATATTCCTTCTTCGGGAGGAAAACACTCAGTCAATAATATTCAAGTCATACAAAGACTTGGTAGTTTAATGCTACACGTTGCTATTTTCACTTTCTTTATTTCAAAAGTGTTCAATCCATCAGGGATTTACAAATAAATATTAGCGTCTAATGACCCGTAAGTTTGTTGGTCATGACGTTCATCAACTGCATATCTAAATTTATAATTCACTGCCAATGATGTTAATTAGCGGAACGTAATGGCATATGTTATGGGAGAGAACATTTGATCAAAAATCAATTTAAGGTCTCTGCGTAAAACCTTAAGATACCAGTCTCGCTTTATATCATACCACCAGATTATTTGTATTTCTCTTTTGTACAAACACCCATTTGTAACCTTCAGGGTTAACATTAAATGGTGTACTTGTTATAAAGAGAATACAGTTTTAGCGAGTTGAGCTGTATATGCCTTAATTGCTCCTTTATACATAAAAAATACCAAGACACAACTGGTGCCTAGCTCTGGATCCAGATTCTCATATAACGAGAGCAATTTGTAAAGGCAATTCTGTTGTCGACAACTATAACATTTTTCATAAATTTCTCCCATATATATAAAATAATGGCAATTTCTAATTCAACCAGACTCTAGACATTTCCCAAAGATATTTTTATCTGGTCATTCCGCATCCCCATTATTATAATTTTGGGTGCACCTATAAATTTACTGGGTTTTTTTTTTTCGCCTTCTGGACGAATGCCTTCAGGACATACTTCTTTAATCGATTTCAAGAGTGACGAAATTTTCTACTAGTTTTAGCTTTCCGCGGATTCTTGTCTTTTATACCAACATGTCTCCACGCTTCTGGCGTCAAGGAGCATTGGTAAATACATACGGTCCAAGTTCGGGAAGATACATGGGACCCAGTCACTCTTTTTATCAGTATATATATTGTCAGATTAATTATCTTCTGAACTTCCAGTTCAGTTTACTTCTTATGAACTTCTAGTTCAGTCTACCTAGTACGTGAATTCAAATATTGAAGATCAATCATTCATAGAATTTCTCGGCATTCTATAAAATTTGAGCTCTTATCTCCCCCTAATGCCGTGAAATGATCTTCATAAACTGTGCAGTCAGCGTACCTAATTTATATATTGATCCCTTATCATGGGCTCTAAGGATTTAAATAACAAATGGATGTTTATAATCAACATATACATGCCCACAAAGGTACGCTATGATGGTGATATAGGAAAAAGACTGCACACTGTGAATAAAACGCAGATGGGAAATGTTAGTTTTATACCACGTACTAGGTTCTAGGGGGGAATAATTATGATATGCAGTAGGTCAGATTGTGATAACCACAATAGCATATAAAACTGATGTCCCCAACAAGAAAATATATAATCAGATATGAAAGCATACATATCAAATGATGTTACAAGGATACGCAACAATCATAGGGAAGCTGTGAAGCTTGTCAAATAAAATAGATCTTCAAGATCTCCCAAAAATCCTTATCCTCAACTTTACATTAGTTCACTAACTATTTTGGGAATTGCTTCGTGCAAATTCACATGATATAATTCACTCCCTCATTTGCTTCGGGCAAATTGATATGAAATAATTCATTTCCTCGTTTGCTTCGGGCAAACTGGCATGATATAAGTTACTCCCTCGTTTGTTTCGGGCAAACTGACATGATATAATTTACTTCTACCTTTCAAATAACATTTAAACAAATTACATCATGTATGACATAAATCAATTATCATTCTTATTTAGGAGTATTCCATTTCTTAAATAACACAAAATTGCACTAAGCCATATTCGGAGAAATATTCAACATTTTGACATCTTAAATTTAGTCAAAAGATGATTATCATAATTTTTTGATAATAGCAATCCTTCTGGAATTGGTATAGGATATGTAGAACAAATAATAATTCAACTTTGAATTAGCAACCAGTTAATTGCATACGAGAGTCATATTGCATGCATGAGAAAAATTTCCATAAATAAGCATGCAAACTAAGAGAAGTAACTCCGAGAAGTAAACTTCCTCCGGAAAATAAAGTCCAGGAAGTAAACATCATTCGAAAAGTAAAAATTTCTAGGCTTACCACTCCATGTTAAAGCTAAGCTTAGAGATCGAAGTAAACTTTCAGAATAGTCAATTCGAGTAGTAAAATCACTTTGCACTCATAATAATTTGCGTCCAAAAATAACTTAACTTTTCGAATATTGCGGTCATGAATTAATTTTTCGGATGCTTCAGGCATAAACTAACTTCTCGGATGCTTCAAGCATAAGCTAACTTCTCGGATGCTTCAAGCATGAGCTAACTACTCAGATACTTCATGCTTCAGGCATAAACTAACTTTTTCGGCCATGAATATATTTTCATGCATTGTTCAAAACATTATCATAGCACCAATCATTTCTTCATCTATACCTCATCATTTCATTATCATAATTTATCGCAATATTTACTTCAAGCAAATTACATAAAATCATCAAGATGAGGCGCAGTCTTCGATGATCAAATGCTTTGGTGTGCAGCACGTAGGGGTCAATTCCCTTCAAACCCACATTGTTAGCAAACCTGCTTCTGGCTAGAATTTTGCCTCGATGAGTTTGGTCGTCCTTGAATATCTTGATCACTTTGTTTCTTATTCTGAGCTCGAAACTCATACCACACCGGTTAGCAAAATGGGGCCGCGTTGGTTAGCTAACTCAGCTTATCTACGAGAATTACAAGCTTTAACAGAAGCTGTTCGCAAATGGCGCCATTATTTGTTGGGTCGCCAGTTTGTTATACGTACAGACCATCATAGTCTCAAAGAATTGCTTTCGCAGGTGATTCAGACGCCGGAACAACAAAAGTTTGTCCATAAGTTGCTGGGATACGATTTTCGTATCGAATATAAACCAGGAAAATTCAATGTTGCCGCTGATGCCTTGTCTCGTGTTTTGGACACATCAGCAGTTTTTGTACTTGCAAGTCAACCGGTGCCCCAGTTTTTGGAGGACTTGCAGTGGGATAATACTCATTCAGAAGATTTAAAAGAATTACACAAACGCATGGATGAGGGTCAATTGTCGGCTGATTTTACCCGGCGTAATGGAATTTTATTTTTTCGCCATAGGTAATATATTAGCCCAACATCGAAGTTAAAACATGCGCTGCTACATGAATTCCATTCTACCAAGATGTCCGGCCACTCTGGGGTTAAACGTACGCTGGTACGTATAGCAGCATTGTTTTATTGGCCCAAGATGCGTCAAGATGTAGAAGCCTTTGTTGCTTCATGTTTGACTTGTCAGCAGACAAAATACACACCGCATGCTCCTGCCGGGTTGTTACAACCCCTCCCGATTCCTGACCGTGTTTGGGACGAAATAATGATGGATTTTATTGTTGGCCTACCTCCATCGCAGGGGTTTACAGTCATCATGGTGGTCGTTGATCGGCTCACTAAGTACGCGCACTTCGGGTCACTACCCACTCATTTTAATGCGTTTCGTGCAGCACAACTCTTCAGTGATATTGTAATCAAACACCACGGCTTCCCCAGTATTATCATATCGGACCGAGATTCCACCTTCCTGAGTGTTTTCTGGAAAAGTCTCTTTGAGCTCAGCGGTACTACCCTTAAGCATAGTACAGCCTACCACCCTCAGACGGATGGTCAAACGGAGGTGGTGAACAGAGGTCTTGAACAGTACCTCCGCGCGTTTGTGCACCATCAACCGAAATCGTGGTTTAAGTTCCTCGGTTGGGCCGAATTCTGCTATAATTCTTCATATAATCATAGTCTACAAATGAGTCCCTTTCAGGCTTTGTATGGACGTGCGCCACCGGTGATCCCTCATTACGTGCGAGATTCTACAAACATTCATTCATTGAATGAGATTTTATTAGAACGTAATGAATTGCTTAAGATGCTTAAATCAAATTTGTTGAAGGCGCAACACCGCATGACACAGATAGCAAATCGAAAACGACGAGAGGTAGTCTATGAGGTTGGGGACTTTGTGTGGTTAAAATTACAGCCGTTTCGTCAACAGTCTGTAGTAAGGCGTATATCTCCTAAGCTTAGCGCTCGTTTCTTTGGCCCTTTCGAAATTTTGAAACGGGTGGGTCCTGTGGCGTATCATCTACGCTTGCCAGCAGAAGCAAAAATTCACCCCGTGTTCCACGTTTCCCTTCTTAAATCGTATCGTGGGTCAGAACCAGAGATTACTCGCCCATTGCCGGGTGATGTCGTGGAACAAGGATTGCCATCCCCATTGACTGTGTGTAGTAGTCGCACTGTCCTCGTTAATGGGCAGTTAGAGACTCAAGCGTTGGTTCATTGGGCTGACAGTCCCCCCGAAGATGCGATTTGGATTCCAGTCTCTATATTGACCGACACATTCCCGGACTTTCACCTTGAGGACAAGGTGTTTTTGGGCACCCGGGGTAGTGATACAACCGTGAATAAATCTGCAGAGATTGTGGAAGCAGTTAATGAGGTACGTGGCAAAGGGAGCGTCATTGGTGAACAGAGACCGCAAAGAACGCGTAAACTTCCGGCACGCTTTGAAGACTTTGTGGTAGGTTGAGTTTCCACGTAGTATTAACAATAATATTTCTGTTGAGGCCTTGCTAGTTTGTAGCAGGGTAGCTTGAATGTAATAAACGCTAGCTATAAAGAGAGTGTAGCAAGCTGATGATAGTGCAGAGAAAAGTAGTTCATTCTTGAAAACACTTCCATTACTTCCTCCTTCCCCAACCATTTTTCTTGTGGAGTTTTGTGTTTTTTTCCTCGAAAAAGAACACGACCGATACAACCACGGGGCGGGTGTATCAGCATTCCTGTACCAAATATCGTCCATCAATAACTCTATGGTTGTGCATTCAAACACCGCCAAACAATTATACGATGGACATCCTAATGTCCTATGATAAACTTTTAAATTCCATTTATCTTTTGCACTTTTTTAAATTGGTAAATTTGATTATCAAATTTGAGCAATATCAAGAAAATATATATTATTGTATTATAATAATAATAATAATAATAATAATAATAATAATAGTAATAATAATAATTTATTATAAATTTGATATTTATATTTTAGGAAATAACTAACTAATTTTACCTACTAATTAAAATTTAAATAAAATCAACTTTACTTATTATAGAAAAAATGACGATTTCAGTCCATTAGTTATATCTAAATTGTAGACTCGGTCCATGAATTATTTTCATATACAAAATTTCCCCTATAATTATGTTAAAAGTGGCAGTTTCTATCCATTGTTTATAGATTTTGTTAATGTTAACAATTTATTTTGAATTTTTAAATTATTAAATGACATATTGGTCATTTTGTAAAATATTTTCAAATTCTTTCGTTTGTTACATAATAACATCTTAAGTTGCACAAAATAATATGCACCTGTTTATATAACATCTTAAGTTGCACAAAATAATATGCACCTGTTTAATAAACACCAAAACAACAAAAAACATCAATGGGTTGCACAAAATACAGCCTAATCTGCAAATGATTTAATAGGCACCAAAATAATCAAATAATATATAACTTAAGTTACATGATTTAACAAGCAAAAACAATATTTATCTAAATGCATAGCACATACTTTCAATTATTTTGCTTCTTAAATTTAGAATGATGTTCGTTTTTTGTTAGTCTTCTTTTTTGAGGTTGTCGATTAATAACAAATATTGGAAGCTGCACTGAATCTTCTTAAGTGTATTGGCTACTAATGATGAAGGCTAGATAATTATGACAAAAAATTTGTGTTAGACCGTCTCACATATATTTGTCCGTGAGACAGGTCGAGTCAAGATGAAATGTAATATTTAATATTACATTTGCTAGTATAAATATTAGATTTGTATATTGACACGACCCGTCTCACGAATAAAGATCCGTGAGACGGTCTCACACAAGTGTGACCCGATAATTATATGTTTTTTTCTTCATTATTAGTTTCATCTAAAGACCAATAAAGATAATTATCTCATCCACCTAAGTTCCACTAAATCTAAAACTAATGCCATGATATAGTGAAAAACAAGATTGCATCTCCAACGAACTACAATAATACATAAAAAATATTGTTTAGATTAAAATGGTATGTAAATCTCTGCACACAATCATTGGCGGTAAGTCAAGCACACTTAACCACATTGTTTTTTGGTTATTTGATTGTCATATCCTACTTAAAATCAATTGGTGATAAATAGGTGGACATTAACCATTTAACTACATCTCTCGATGGTAAGCCACAACGCCACGTCTCGAATTGAGCAGGGGCTAAACTCCGCCAATTCAATCGATGCCCAACAATCAATTAACATATTAAAATAACTAAATTACATATGACGAAGTGATTAAAACTTGTACTATGTTTATTCATGGAAAGGTACATCATTTATATACGTCAAGCTTAATAGAAAGATAGCAGGAAAGGTAGAGAACCACATAGACTCTAACTTAACCATAACTATCTAACAACTCAATACTCCCCCTCAAGTTGACGGGGGACATGAGACCACACCCAGTTTGAACCGTAGATCACTAAATCGAGACGTGGAGAGCGACTTGGTAAATATGTCCGCGAGCTTATCATGTGTGGAGACAAAGTTCACTTTCAACCCCCCAGATGCCACCTTATCTCAAACAAAATGATAATCCATCTCAACGTGTTTAGTCCTCGTGTGAAATACCGGATTAGAATATAGGTATGTTGCACCCAAGTTATCGCACCAGAGTATCAGGACAGAAATTCGGTTGAAGGGGGGGGGGGGGTGGGGGCGAAACAATAGGGACGGATTTAGAAATTTGTTTCACTAAAGCGAAACATTAAGAAATATAGTTGTAAATATTGTTGGATATGAGCTAAAAATAAAACACATCGAAACTTTATAAAAATATTCATAACAAAAAATGAAACATAATTAATTTGATAAAATAATTCGAATAGAAAATACATTATAAATGACACATCTCACTATTAATATAAAAGAATCAAATATATATATATATATATATATATATATATATATATATATACACTAGCATTTTGTACGCGCGATGCGCGAAAACTTATGCTCAATATTAAAATATTTGTAAGTAACAAAATTTAAAAAATTAGTTAAAATTATGTTTTGCAATTTCTTAAAGTGATTGATACTTTTGAATTATCATATATTTGAATAATATAGTGATCAAAACAAAAAAAAAATTATATGTTTATATATATATATATATATGTGTGTGTGTGTGTGTGTGTGTGTGTGTGTGTGTGTGTGTGTGTGTGTGTGTGTGTGTGTGTGTGTGTGTGTGTGTGTGTGTGTGTGTGTTGATAGACATATTTTATACTCTTATTTTAGGTACATCTTTATAATAATTTTGTATTAATTATTTAATATTATTTAATAATTAGTTCTTTTTAGAGTTTAACAATTAATGAGCTAAATATAATACTATATATATATATATATATATATATATATATATATATATATATATATATATATATATTACGTATTGCATTATATATACTATAAACACACAAAAAAATCAAATTTAAAAATACTAAAGAAAATAAACAAAGAAGAAAGAGATGGTTTAACCAATGAATAGTAAGTAGGACAGATAGAATGGGCAGATGGAGTATTTATTAAAAAAATATAATATTTTTTTTTAATGTGATGTCAAAATAAGACCCATTTTTGAAAGTGGATTGGTGTTGTATAGATGTAGAGAAATAGTGCGAATTAAAAAAAAAAAAAATTGTCAGATCACGAGGTGTCATGAGAGCAGACCCTAATTGTAGGAGACACCTTTAAGCGGCAAATTATGTTGTGGAGCCGTGCCCAATTCCACAACGGCGTCGTTTTCAGTTCTAATTTTAAAAAAAAATTATTTTTCACTTGCCGCTAACGGCGTTTCTCTCTTCGCAATCGCACAGTTTAGAAATTATGAATATACTGTATTTAAATTATGAATTTACAGTATAGAAATTATGAATCTACAATATTCGGTTTGTGAACATGTGATAAAACTATATGCTCATAATTTTATAAACATATGTTCATAATTATAGAGCTATATGTTCATAATTTTCGATGTTCATATTTTCAATTGTTGAACTCTGTATTCACAAATCACAGAACTATATGTTCATAATTTAATAAACATACAATTTAAAAATTATGAATCTACAGTACAGATATTATGAATCTGCAGTATAGAAATTATGAATCTATTGTATAGAAATTACGAATCTACTGTATTTAAATTATGAATCTATAGTTTAGAAATTATGAATCTACAGTATAGATTTTATGAATATACTATATAGAAATTATGGAATATAACGGTGCCGCATGAAAACGGCGTCGTTTGGAACCGTGCCCACCTTGCAAAGTGGGCACAGTTCCACAACATAACGATTGCCTTTAAACCCGTAGCATACTCAGACTAATTCTTGTTCACACTGGGCCAACCCAGTTAAGGGACAAAGTGCTAGCCAGATTAATTATTCTATACGAGAGGGATCACTTTTATTTGTTAGAGAGTATTACAGAAATAAAGATAACCTAAGTCATTATTTCAAGTTCATCAACTAATTGCTACATGTCTATCAATTTACCACTATAAGTCCATTAAGTTACAAATATAGGTAAATTCATCGAGTCACTATTACAATGTAGATACATTCAGTCACTATTGTAAATTCATTAGGTTACTATTACACGTCTACACGTTCATTAAATCAATACTATTGGACTATAGGTTCATCAAATAATTATCAAAATGATATATTTATCAATAAATAGAACAAATCCTACCTTGTAATAAAATCAATAACATTCAAAAAAGAATATATCAATATGGAAATTATTTTTATTTTTATGTTGATGCTTCTGTGTTAAATGGTGATGCCGGAACTTGCTATGGTTGTGTGGTTTTTGACAGTGAGGGGACTTTCGTGGGGGCAAAGAATGGACCGCTACGTTGCTTAAACGATGTACACTTCGCAGAGGCTTTGGCTGTGAAAGAGGCTTTATCCTGGGTCAAAGATTTAGGCTACACCAAGGTTGCTATCCTATCCGATTGTCAAGTGGTTTGTACTCTCCTTAATGGGTCCGGATCTAATCATTCGTACGCTGGTTGCGCGATCAATGCCTGCAAGGAGTTTCGTAGACACTTTGAAGTAGTGTCTTTCAATTATATATCTAGATCAGTGAATAAGTGTGCTCATGCCTTAGCTAGAGCGGCTTTTTCGCAACCTGGTCCTTATACTTGGTTTTCTTCTATTCCTACGTGTATTGAGCAATTAATTTAATAAAAGCTTTGTTTTTTCAAAAAAAAAAAAAAGTATGGAAATTATTTTAAAAAATCAATGAGATATTTTTAATGATCTTTTGTATATATTAATTATTGAAAAAATATATACTTTAATGTTTAAGTGAGGATTAGTCAATAAGTACCATTTGAATGAACATGCAATAGTGTTTTAATGAATTTAAACTCATGTTTGATTTATTGAATGTTTATAAATCAAGTCCACGATATAAGATGAACCCTAATCCATGATATAATTAATTTGACAAACCCTAATCCATGATATAATTAATTTGACAAACAACTAGAACATGTTCACTTGATAGCACAAATTTTGGAGTCATGAAGAGTTAACCCTTGTTTCACATAAACAAGCATATTGACAAACATTTGCTAGTTGACAAATGAAAGTTCAAGAAAACCTTTGATGCTCTCAAAATCATGGCTTTCCAACTTCCAAGTAACAGGAGATTGATGCATTTCTAGTCCTTTTAATGCTAGAAGACACTTCAAACTTCTTATTACTTCAATTCAATGGAGGAGTAATAGCATACTTGTATGAGCACTTGAGTAGAGCCTCTCCCACTCTCGGGCCTGCCACTTCACTGATAGGCACAGCATCAGAAACGTTTTGCAGATCTTCTTTCGTGAGCTTTATCTTCACAGAGCCGATGTTCTCGTGAAGGTTTTTTATCTTAGTAGTTCCTGCATACACAAATGTAGCTTGATAACGGAAGATAATAATGCAAGTGCATAGTTTTCATGGGCAATTTATCATCTTCAGTATAAAACAAAACTACTAGTTTAATAATGCCCTGAGCTAACATATCTTGGATTTTTGGGGAAGAGAGAACAAGTTTCAAGAATGTGTTTGACTAAAGCAACTAGAGAAATATAGATGAGCTAGAAGGAGATCACTTATTTATTTATTTTGTTTTCTCATGCACAGACTAATCTTTTTTTTTTTTTTTGGATGACGAGGGAAGCCCCACGACCATAGCTATCGGGTTTAGGTAAATTCTGCCTAGTGACCCTAGTCGGCAAAGGACCACAATGAAAGAAACCAGCCTTGGTTACCCATAGCTGTTAGGCTCAAAGCAAGAGGGCAAGGATTCAAACTCGTGACCTTGTGGTTACAAGTGTGGGGCTAGGGTTATTCCTGCAAACTAATCTTTTGTTTTGCAGAAAAGTTGATACATACATATATGTATGTATGTATATGCTGTATTTGTGATAAGGAGTTAATTAGTGCAATTGTAGAATAGATTTGTGGCTGAATTGCGGATGCATGGATAATGTACTAATTAATGTTATTTTGTTATATTTTGTGATTTAGGAAATGATGGGGTAAATGTGAGAGAAAGAAGAGTGTTAAGGGTCAAGTTTGAATAGTCTTTGAGCAAGCATGGAAGGAGGCATGGAGTTGTAACCAAAATGGTACCTGTAACCTGTTGCAGCACGAGAGCATGCGAAAGGATCTGATAAATTGTTAGAGAGGTGACCAGAATGGCTGCTCTTATTGAGCGTGGACACGGAAGGCTAGAGTTTCAGAAAAAAAAAAAAAAACAAACTCTTCACAGAAGGTTGTTCTCACTTCTCACTCTTAGAGCATCTCCATCAACAAAACTTTTGGTAATTTTTGGAATAGTGAAAAAGATTGTGCGATGGTTTTTCTTCAGTTTTTTATGGGCCCCATCACCCATGTCATCGTCCATTATTTCACCCGACACAAATTATGTCGTGCAACCGTGTGCACCATGCATGGTGTACACGGTTGCAAAAACGGCGTCGTTTTGATTAAAAAAACGTGTCTGACTTTAAAAAAAAAAAATCAATTTCGATTGCCGTTAACGGCATTATGCTGTGCATAATTTGAATTATATATCCAGAATGAATAAACTATATATACTTAGAATGAATGAACTATATATACTTAGAATGAATGAACTATATATCCACAATGAATGAACTATATATCCAGAATCAATGAAATGTATATTCAGAATGAATGAAATATATATCCAGAATGGATGAACTATATATCCAGAATGAATGAACTATATAGTTCAAATTATGCACAACATAACGCCGTTAACGGCAATCGAAATTGAATTTTTTTTTTTTAAAGTCGGACGTCAAAACGACATCGTTTTTGCAACCGTGTGCACCATGCATGGTGCACAACATAACGCTCCCTCACCCAATCACAAAAACCCTTTAGTTATACTTTTTTCTCTATTTTTTGTGAACCCACCAAATTACTATCCTATATTTTAATTATAAATATAATGGAATTTAATTAAAATAAACCTACCTACATTTAATTAAAATGATAATTATAAAATTAAACAACTACGGAGTAATTGGTTAAAATTAAAGTACAACGCAGTTCAAAATAAATTAAAGTGCATAAAAAAATTAAACTACAAACCGGTTAGAAAAAAATTACAACATACTACATTAAAATTAAAATTACAAATATGAAAATTTTAATTGAATCGCCCATTATATGTAAAACCATATAAATAAAAATCTACGGCGGAGGTGCATTTCGCCGACGTTGTCTAATATCATTACAATACTCTATGTGTATAGCTTGCTCCTCCGTCATCTCCAATGTGTCCTACATCAATATATAATATTCTCCCAATCGAATTTTTCTTTCGTTGTGTTCCAATTTCATTTTTTGATAGCTTTCCAAGATTTCTATTTGTTTTTGTAACGATTCTTGGATATCATCATAATTGTCGGTGTAGTGTTCTTTGGCATTTCGCTTCGCAGCCATTTTTCCCATTGGTCAGGGAAAAACTTATTCGCTAGCTACCACATCAACTACCTTCTACACTTTCACTTGATGTTTGATTGGTAGATGATTTACTTAAGGAGAGCTAACTAGCTACAAAGCTGGGTTTCCAGCTCCAAAGGTCTTTGCAAATGACCCATACGTGTTCATAGTCAAATTTGTTTCGACCACATTTTTGTTTATACTCTTTCGTAACACGCACAATAATATTTGAATAGATAGCACCGCTTGGCCGCATTCATTGTAACAATAAGTTGCATGAAACTCAAAGGTTTTACAACGAATAGAACCCCAATGCGTCTTTTATCTTTGGTGGGTTCTCATTGGCACACCATTGGAGTAATTGGCGTTGTAATATTCTTTGACGTGCTTCCAAAATGTTATACTCTTTTGGTTATTGCCAACTCTTTGATCTTGTGAGACTGTGGTATGAGCGTGTGTCAACATTTTGTCGTATTCTAAACTCCAAATTTGTCTACGACTCTCTGATTTGGCCGGTGGTGGAATAGTTGTTACATCATTTTCGCTTTGTATGAAAAAAGACAAATATTGAGTAAATTGCATGTTACCCGGAAATTGGGCACTTTGTATGTTGATTGGAAATTGTGAAGACTTCGCAAATTGAGAATTTTGAAATATAAGGGCAAATGCGAAAATTGAACATTACCCGAAAGTTAGGCATTTTGTGAAAATTGAAAATTTTGTGAAAATTGAAAATTTGGGAGAAATTGACAATTTTGTGAAGATGGTTGGGAAGAAGAAAAATTGAGTTGAAAATTTTGATGACTTGGATTGCCTATTTCCATTGTGCTATGCAAAATATATTATTTGAAGATGAAGGAATTGAGTGAATAATAAGAATGAATTGAGAGTAGGATGAAAAGTGAAAAATTGTAGAGATAAATGATATTTATATATAAAAATAATATATATATAGTCGTTGCCTAGCAACAACTTAAAATTGGTTGTTGCTAACAACGGCCAAATGTCTATCTATTGAGAGTGGCCGTTAGCAATCGCATAAGCGGGCGCGTGTAAAGCCAGTGAGACGCACTTGCGCGTCTCACTGAGCTTCTTTTTTTTTTTTTTTTTTTTTTTTTTTTTTTAACCTGATAAGAGTAAAAACCAACAACAAAGTTTTTGTGGTTTTTGAAATAATGAAAAGTTTGTGAGATGATTTTTAACTAATGTAGAAAGTGATTTTTTTGTTGGTTTTTACTCATGCAAAAACAATTTTGCTTTTGTAGGTTTTTCAAAAAAAAAAAAAAAAAAAAAAACTGGTGTCTTTAGTAAACGTGTCCGGTTGGGCAATTGAGAGTGACCGTCAGTTGGCAACCACACCTAATTGATAGACATTTGGCTGTTGCTAACAACAGTCAAATTTCAACTGTCGTCAGACAACGTATATATATATAATTTATAAATACTATTTATCTCTATAATTTTTTTTATTTTTCATCCTACCCTCAATTCATTCATATTATTCTCTCAATTCCTACATCTCAAAGCAATTTCTTTTGAATAGCACAATGGAGAAAGACAATCCAAGTTATCAAAATTTCTAACCCAATTTTTTTTCTTCCCAACCATCTTTACAAAATTGTCAATTTCTCCAAAATTCTTAATTTCTCCCAGATTTTCAATTTTCACAAAATTTTCAATTTTTACAAAATTCTCAATTTTCACAAAATGTCCAACTTCCAGGTAATGTTCAATTTCCATCATTTGAACCTATATTTCAAAATTCCCAATTTGGGGGTCTTCACAATTTTCAATCAACATACAAAGTGCCCAATTTTCGAGTAACATACAATTTACTCAATTTTCACATTTTTCCACACAAAGCGAAAATGATATAACAATTATTCCATCATCAGCCAACTCGAAGAGTAGTCGACAACTTTGGAGTATAGAAGATGACGAAATGTTGACACGTGCTCATACCACAAGATCAAAGAGTGGGTAATGACCAAAAAGGGTATAACATTTTGGAAGCACGCCAAAGAATATTACAACTCCAATCACCCTAACGGTGAGCCAACGAGAACCCAACAAAGATTAAAGACGCATTGTGGTCTTATTCATTCTAAAACGTTTGAGTTTCATGCACTTTATTATAAGTTACAAGGAATGCGGCTTAGTAGTGCTAACATGTGAATATTATTGTACGTTCTATGGAAGAATATAAGCAAAATATGGTCGAGACAATTTTGGCTACGAACACGTATGAGTCATTTGCAAAGAACTTTCAAGTTGGCAACTCAGCTTTGTAGCTCATCAACTCTCCTTTAAGTATATCATCCACCAATCAAATATCAAGCGGAAGTGTAGAAGGTAGTGGAGGTGGTTGCGAAGAAATTTTCCCTCGATCAATGGGAAAAAAGACAGCGAAACAAAAAACCAAAGAACGCTACACCAACAATGATGATAAAGATATCCAAGGATCGTTACAAAAATAAATAGAAAAATTGGAAAGATATCAAAAAAATGAAATTGGAACATGACAAAAGGAAAATTCGATTGAGAGAATATGATATATTGATGAAGGACACATCGGAGATGACGGAGGAGCAACTTGCTACACACAAAGTATTGTAATGATATTAAACAACTTCGTTGAAATGTACCTCCCCCATAGGTTTTTATTTATATTGTTTTAAATGTAATAAGTGATTCAATTAAAATTTCAGTATTTGTAATTTTAAATGCTTGTAATTTTTCAAAAATGCTTGTAATTTTAATTTTAATGTAGTACCGCCTTCCCTAGATAATCGCCCGGCGTCGACGCCCCTTGTCGGAGCGCCTGGAACTGGCCTAGCAAACTCAGGCACCTCGCCTGCGTATTGGAGCCGAGAGCGGTGCAGATGGACTTCCAGACGTCGGCGGCGGTATTCCGGCCAACCGCGAGATGCAGAACTTCATCGGACATTGATGAAATCAATAGGGAAAGGATCGATTGATCCTGGAGGACCCATGCTTTGTACGCCAGGTTCGGGGTCGACGACGTGGTGGTGGTAGCACCGGAGCCAGACTCGCCGGAGACGACAGTGATCTCGCCGGCGGACACGGGTTGGTGCCATCAACGAACCCGATCAAATCCTGCCCTCGGAGAAAAGGGATGAGCTGCGTTCTCCAAAATAAAAAATTTATGGAGTTGAGTTTCATAGAAATAAAGTGATGTGCGCCGGCCAAGGGGTTGGCGTTCGCCGGAGACGAACCACCGGCGGCGGACGGAGTTCGGCCGGTGGACGGAGTTCTCTCCGATGAATTCAACGACATGGTGGGGAAAGAGGGGGTTAGGTGTTTTGCGGTGGAGGGTCGTGTTTAGGCTCTGATACCAGATGAGAATTCAAAATTCAATTCAATAACAATCGATAAGATTACAGGAGAGTATATCTGAGTCTATCTCTCTAACTACTCTATCTAACAGGATAGAAGCAGAAGACTTATTCTAACCATATAAAACTAACCATAGATTATAAGCATAAAATAATAATAACAATAATATTACTCACAGTATTTAGTATTTTTTTCTAACTGTTTTGTAGTTTAATTTTATATTCTTGTAATTTTAGTTTTTTATGCACTTTAATTTATTTTGAACCGCTTTGTAGTTTAATTTTTAAGTAATTGGTTTTAATTTTTAAGCAATTAGTTGTTTAATTTTAATGTTATAATTATCGTTTTAATTAAATGTAGTATGTTTATTTTAATTAAATTTTATTAAAATTTAAAATTTATAATTCAAATAAATAAAGAAATAATTAAGATATTGGATAGTAAAATAGCGGGTCTACAAAAAACTAAGAAAAAACTTATAAACTAATAGGGAGAAGGGTTTTTGTGATTGAGTGAGATAATGGATGATAAGATAGATGCTGGGGCTCATAAAAAACTTATGCAGGTGACTTACCAGGAATGGGTACAAAGTCATCCCCCTGTTGAAGAATCCACGCAAGAGCAAGTTGAGCAGGTGAGCATCCTTGTTTCTTAGAGAGTTCTTCCAAACGAAAATAGATGGTCTTGTTCTTCTCAAAGTTTTCGCCTGTAAACCTGGGATGTTTCACCTGGTAGTGCCAAATTTCATATAATTAATTGAATTCTTCTGAGTGACTAAAATGTAAGTTGACCTTCATACCAAGGAGCTGTTAGCAGGCAAGCTCTCAGCAACTGCCTTTCCACCGAAAAGCCCACGACCAACAGGGCCGTATGGAACAATCCCAATTCGAAGTTCCCTGTAAATATGGGAAAGGACTACCCAAGCTTAAAAACGATATTGTATATTATTGTTCTATTTACATTCTTGCTTTGTTGTTTAAGAATGAGAACAAGAAAGTTGTGACGCCTATTGCGAGGAACGGATTTTATAATTAAATACCAGAAGGCTCAATACCTCACCACAGGAATGGATTGCATAAGAAGAACAAGAACTTTTCAAAGATATTTATAACATATCAAGATATAAAGAAACCTGCAAAGCGGTACAATTTCCTCTTCAATGTCTCGTGTCCACAGGGAATACTCCAGTTGCACAGCAGTTATTGGATGAACCGCATGTGCCCTCCTTATTGTGTCTGGGTGAGCTTCTGATAAGCCAACATATTTTATTTTTCCTTCTTCAACTAATTTCTTCATTTCTCCCATCTGAACAGCCACCAAAATAAATAAATAAATAAATAAATAAATAAAAAGGAACTCATTAGCAAACAGAAACTAAAGACTTCTCAAAGAGAACTTGATATACTATAAATTAAGAGCTATGAGGGGTATGATTGTATGAAGGAGCAAAATAAAACTAAAACTAAAACGAGAAAAAACTAAAGCACTTACAGTTTCCTCAATAGGTATTGTTGTATCAATACGATGTATGTAGTAAAGATCAATATAGTCAACCTGAAGGCGGTGCAAGCTAGCTTCACAGCAGGAGCGAACATAATCAGGAGTACCTCTCACGACAACCTGAGTGGGTTCAAATCTGTACATCCCAAACTTTGTGGCTAGCTGTACTTTTTCTCTAGGCAAATGCTTTAATGCCTGCAATCGTTATATACCATAACAAATACAAACACCTCAATAAAAACTGACAAAGGCCTTGTTTGGTAAAATAGTTAGCCTACCAGCCAATTTTGGCTTATTTGATCACTGTTAGCTGTTTGACTTGGTTAAACAATCAATATGAGTGTTTGATTAATTAGCTTCTTGTAACAATTTATTGCTCCAAAATGTTTAAATTCAAAAGGCTGCTCAAAGTAGCTTTTTCGATCAGCTTTTTGAGAAAATCATTTTGCATGTAATCAGCTATCAGCTAACAGCTACTTTACCAAACACTTTTCTACAATCAGCTAATGCTATTAACTAGTCAAACTTACTAACCCAATCAGCTAACAACTATTTACCAAATCACCCCCAAAGAGAAAGAAATCAGCATAATAGCATGTAATATTAAAAATGAGGGAAACAACATTTTCTGCTTTAAATATATAAATTCATCATTAACCATTTCCATTTATCCTGTGGTAGTTCTAATATACAAAACACATAGGGGACAACCGAAATTTTCACCTTTTCTAATTTTATTTCAGTAACAAGACAACAACAAATGTTATGCAAGAAACCTAAATCAAGATTGTCTAGGAAGATTAGTTTTTGAAAATGGAAAAACCTGCTACTGTAAAGACCATTATCTACGCGATCGATGTTGGAACTTCCAGCCAACTGCCATCTTTAGAACTCTTTTTGTATTGACTGAAAATTAATACTGTTCTGATAGATAATTTTCCCCAGATTTTATGGTCGGTTTAAGCTATTATTAAGAGTTTTAAATTTATAGCTTATTCCTTATTTTGCAAGTTGCCAATGCTGTCCATCCATCCCCTTTCTGGACTTTCCCCAGCCTACACTGTTCATTACTCATTCAATAGGTTGGATTTATTATGCAAAACTCACTCGTAAAGGAATGTATATGAAAGATCAGTCTGTTTCTCAGAGTTTGAATTCAATGGTCTAACAATCAATGAGTAAGCATTTTGCCCAATATCCAATCTAGCTAACCTAACCTTTCCACACTCATTATTGCTCATTAACAGCATAACTTTCCAGGCAAAAATTTCCTTTCCGGTTGGTAACTGTGACACTTTCACAATATAGAATAACAAAGTAATCAAGTCTGTAGTTATATTGAGCCATCACATTTTCATCTTTTGCATGCAATGAAAATTATTTTGACAAAGTTTACCTGAATACCACATAATAAGAGTTAATACCCGATTTGGTCCCTCAACTATTAGAATTTCACCACTTTGGTCATCGACTTCCAAATTTGCTCAATTTCATCCCCAACTATGCAATTGTTAACCAAAATGGTCCTCATTCAAGACTATTTTGGTTTGGACCAAGGACTATTTTAGGTAAAAATTCCATAATTGGCGATGAAATTGACCAAGTTTGGAAGTCGATAAACAAAGTGGTACGGTGAAATCTTAATAGTCTAGGGACGAAATCGAGTATTAACTCCACATAATAATTAGGCAAAAGTATATATTACTGATAAAGCAGTCCAATATATTACCAAAATGCTGACAAATGCACATATTATGTAATCACATTAGCATCTGGAGAAATCATTTCTCAACCACAATTTTTTACCTTTCCCACCAAATACTCATTGGAATGATTAGCCCCATAAACATCAGCAGTATCAAGAAATGTGAATCCTGCATTGAAAGCCTCTTTGATAATTGCTATCCCTTCCTCCTCTGTCACTGGATTATTGTACATCCCAGTTAACCCCATACATCCATACCCCAATCTAGAAACCTGCACAAGATAAACACTCTTACTATTGAGTTTGTCTGAATAGGAAATTGTCTTATGAATCTGATAAAGAAATAGGAGTCCGGCAATTGTATACAAATTGATGTCTATAAATACTATCCCTAAGAGTTGTATTACCATCACAATCAATGAATAGTTTTATTCTTGGGACTTAGTGACATTACCGAATCATGTAAATCTTGACTTTTTTAACTTCCTGCCACTATTATTGTTTTTTTTGGTCCTTGTTAATCTCAACACTTACAAATTGCAAATTAATCATAAAGCAAAATAACAAGTTGACAACGGAGAAATGCAAATTACACTACAAGCTCCGGCCGGTGGTTACCCCGGGTGAATGTTAATTACATTTACACTGAGAGTTAATAAAATCTTAACCGAATGCGGATTGGAATTGAATCCATCATAGGAAAATCTGATACAAGAAAACGAAAAATTCAAAGGTAAATTAAAAAAAAAAAAAAATTAATATCGGGAGCATAAGATTTCAGATTACAATACCTCTAGCCCTTGGCTTCCCAGCTTCACTCTTGTCATCTCAGCCGCGTTCGCCATTTGCGTTACCGTGTCTCTTCTTCTGGAGGGAATCGCTGCAATGCACCGCTGGTTTCATCCATCCGTATTGGGATTTGCATAGTATATGTAGTTTGGTGTTCAGTTTCATGCTTACCTACCCCGAGCACCAACACGAGTAGGTAAGCTGTGGATGGACTAATAAGTTTCTAATTTCTAGACAGAGGTCAAATAAGCATCCTTGCACTTTTAATAAATACTCCGTAGTTTTTTTTTTTTTTTGTTTTTTTTTTTAAATTTTTACAATTACCATGTAGTGTGATGACCATTGTATTTTAAAAAGTTGTAATAAAACTCATGAATGTGTTATTTTCGTGCATTTTAAAAAGTTGCAATAAAACTCATGAATGTGTTGTTTTCGTGCATTGAAACGCTTAATTAATGACCAGTAATAACATGTACCTAAAGTTTCGACGAGACTCAAGCAGCTCATACGTCCTTATTATCATCGAATTTCGATGGTGGGCATTGGGCATTGATTTGTTGAGCTGATGAAAATTGAAAAAGTATCAAATATATATTACCTTATAAAGAATCATGAGTAAATACCCAAAATGGTCTCTCGACTATAGCTAAATTCACAAATTGGTCATCGACTTTCAATTTCAACCAATTAAGTCCTTAACTTTGCAATTTTGACACGATTTGGTCCTCCATCTATTTGACTGTTTGTTGACCGCGATCTTTGAGGATATATATGTAGTTTTACGTGCAAAGCTCAAGAGAACGCTCTTGGAGGTGACATCGTTGTTTCGGAGGGGGAAGTGCTTCTCCGCTTGCTGCTTGGGGATCACGAGCCGGTTCAGCTTAGAGAACGCTCTTGGAGGTGACAACGCCGTTTCGGAGGGGGGAAGTGCTTCTCCGCTTGCTGCTTGGGGATCCCGAGTCAGTTCAGCTTGCCTACATCGCTTGGAGTCACGGCTTTCTCGAAGAGCCACTCCAAGGACTTCGGCGATCTATCTATCAAAAGCTATAATCTCTCCGGCATGGGGTGCAGCGCCGACAGTGGATTCAAGTGTAACAGTGCGGTCTAGAAATGCAACCGAAATCTTAAAAAACCGACGGTGGACCATGAAATTACATATATATCCTAAAAAAGCGCAGTCAACAAACGGTCAAATAGACAAAGGACCAAATTGTGTTAAAATTGCAAAGTTAAGGACTTAATTGGTTGAAATTAAAAGTCGAGGACCAATTTGTGAATTTAGCTATAGTCGAGGGACCATTTTGGGTATTTACTCAAGAATCATTAATTTTTTAGTGTTTAAATCATTTTTTGGTTATGGTTTAAAAAAAAAAAAAAAAAACCACTTTTTGGTCCCTTGATTATTATTTTGATAAAAAAAATAGTCAAATAGGTCTTTCAACTTTACACAAAAAGACAATTAGTCTATATACTTTTGAATGTTACAATTAAACACTCCAACTTATTAAAATCGGTCAAATAAATCTAATCTACCAATAATCAACATGTTACTAGTATGTAGTGTGTAAGTTGTTATTGACCGTCATTGACTGTCGTCGTTGATAACAAAATCATCGTCATTCACAAAAAGTCAATCGCCAATCAACCGGACTAGTCGCTTTTTTCGATTGACGAAGAATGTGACCATTTGGGTCGCTTTCTTCAAAGGCAACCAGTGATTGGTGCCGGTCGCCCGAGTGTCGTCGGAGCTGCCTAAGTCTAGTCGAATTCTTAGTGACATGTTATGATACAACCCTGAGGTTGTATGAGTTGCTCTTCTTCGAGTGAAGAGCTAAACTCCAGAAAAGGGGGAGAAAGAGACACGACTGTACTTCGAGTGACATCCCAACTCCCATTGACTATACTTCGAGTAATAGTCTAACTCCCAAAATGTCACCAGACATCTATTAATATATTCTTTAGTGCCCTCTTCAAGTACATAGGTGGCTATATATATACAGATCATAGAAACTATCCACTACCCCTGTACCCCACTACTTGTATAACTACCCATTATTCCACTATAAACTAAACCACCAATAATAATAACAATAATAATAATAATAATAATAATAATAATAATAATAACAATAACAACAGTACTACTACTCCAGTGGTTGTATCATTTTCATGCCCATCAAAATCACCTTGTCCTCAAGTTGATGGTACACAGTGTGGATGGTCGTATCATTGCCATGCCCATCAAAATCACCTTGTCCTCAAGGTGATAATTAATCAAAAGTAACTCCAAAAGCTTGAATAACTCTACTTCAGTACCTAAAGTGATATACGTAAACTATGGCCACCTAGCTTCAATTCCTCCATTTTATGTTCATGTTGGCCTTGCAAGACTCGACCGAAGTTGTAGCAAAAAATGCTTCGCTAGGTACTCCAACATAACCTTCTTCATACGGATCAGAGACTGAAAAATAAGTAGCAATGGAAATGCATAATCAAGAATGGGTACGGTAGGGCCCATCACCATCTACATCTACCAATCAAGATGGCACCTAGTCCGCTCGAAACTCCCAGACGATCTGCCGTTGGATTGCAAAGGAACCTTGAGATCGCATTCGATGGTGGCTTAATCTTCTTAGTCTTGATCTAATTCTCAAGTAAAGCTTGACGTCGATTTCATAAACCTCGCGACTCTTCTCGTCGTCGTAGTTGCTCCGGTCGCCAACGTCGAGGGACACGATGTTATTGCTCCTGAACGCCGTGCTCAGGGCGGTGGTGTTCTTGTAGCCCTGGTAGAACGTTGGCAGGTTCTGGGTGCTAAACCGCTGGCCCTTGTAGAACCCGGAGGCTTCGAAGTTGATACAACCCTGAATTTTTGACCAAAATTTGATTTTCCTTTTTTTTGTTTATTTCTAAATTTGATTTTCCTTTTTTTGTTTTTGTCCCAGAAATAATTTTTCTGGGTTGATACTCTCAACGAGAGCACCAATTGATACAACCCTGAGGTTGTATGAGTTGCTCTTCTTCGAGTCAAGACCTAAACTCCAGAAAAGGGAGAGAAAGAGACATGATTGTACTTCGAGTAACAGCCCAACTCTCATTGACTATACTTCGAGTGATACTCTAACTCCCAAAATGTCACCAACATCTATTAATATATTCTTCAGTGCCCTCTTCAAGTACATAGGTGGCTATAAATATACAGATCATAGAAACTATCCACTACCCCTGTACCCCAACAACTTGTATCACTATCCATTATTCCACTATAAACTAAACCACCAATAATAATAATAATAATCTTACTATATAAAAAAGCCACACACCTTGGGATGCAAAATAGAGCCAAAATTCCCGCTCAAATATTTGGCTTACAAAAGTTGTTTTTGATAAAAAGTTTCTGCCCAATAGAAGAAGATTCTAGACAAATCCTCTACAAGAATTTTTTTTTTAGATACACAGTGTATTTATGAATCAGTCTTTTACTAGAAAACAATTACCAGTAAGGAGTAATGACCACATGTTATTTTCAAGGTGTCTTTTGAGTACTACAAAGCATTGTTTAATTTATACGCATTAAAGTAGATAGCCATATCTGTATATAAATTGGGTTCTCATATTGCAGAGAACTTAGAGGTCAAAGGATGAATTTTAGCGATCTAGAAGAGGCGATGTTGCTAAGACCGTAGAACACGAAGCATCATCACCAACTATTATCACACACCAGTGAAGATGGTCGGAGGACACTAGTACAAAATTGAACATAGAAGATTGATCATAGGCCACCATTGTTGAAAGAATGGTTGTCTAATCTTAGCCCAAAAATTCACGGTGGCAATTTTCTAAATAAGTGATCAATAATCCACCACCATTGTTAATTATAATGGTTGCCCATTGTATTTTGTATTTATTTAAAAAAAAATTGATTTATAATAGACAACCATTTCTAATAGAAATGGTTGCGTTAAAATAGAACTTGTTTTATAATAGGCAACCATTTCAAATAGAAATGGTTGCCTAATATTAACCCTAGATCAGTAGATCTACCCATCACTCCATCAGAGACCTGATCTGCTCATCCTCTCAACGTATACCGTCTGCTCATCCGATCCATCAGATCTCATACCTCTACTCATCCAACGCCGATCGTCAATCAGATCTCATACGCCGCCTGCCGTCTCCATTAAGGGTCAACGTCGTCTGTCGTCTCCAACGCCGATCTCCGATCTTCAACGCCGTCTGCCGTCTGACGCCGCCGGCCACCCACCGCCACAACAATCACCGCGATGCATCGCCACACGCCACAGCCACGGCCACCCACCGCCACAGCCACAGCGATGTACCCGCCAGCCACTTGAACATCGTCCACCGTCGCACGCCCCCACCACGACGCACCGCCACAGCCGCCCTCCCCGCTGGCGCCGTGCCACTGCCGCCGATCTGCAGGTTAGCTTATTTATTTATTTATTTGTAATTGTTAATATATATATATATATATATATATATATATATATATATATATATATATATATATATATATTATATTTAGGACTCATATTGAGTGTGGCAAACACCCCGAGAACTATATTAAGTACTCAGTCGAGGACCTCGAGACAGACGTCCTCGATTTCTTTGAAGGGTACCAGGCTTCTCAACACCTGAGAAGAAGATCCCAATGAAGTTAAGACTTAAGAGGGTTGATATACTGTCTACCAGTTAGAATCTTAGGACAATTCTTTGAATCTTTTTTTCTTTTTTTTTTGGTGGAGTACTCGAGAGATGAGGCGTCTGGTCACCGTTCTGGCCTCCATCAAGTTTGCCAATTGTTGAGGGCATTGCCATTGTCATTGTTTGTTTGCTGCAAACCGCATAAATGATCAAGTTTCCAGAATAGGCATTGCTCCTCCCCTGCCTGCCTACCTGCCTGAATGCTCATTCCCTGTAAGCACTGTGTTTGATTGTACTTCTTCCACATTTTTAGATTTTTTTTCCTTTTGTTCATATGTGAATTGTTGTAATGGTTCATGTTTTGGAAAATTTTTAACACGATTCTCATTTCACATTACATCTCAGAATCTATAGGTTTGCTTTATGCACACTATGTTATGCTGTTGAGAGAAGGATTCTCACTGCAGATAGATTAATTGTATTAGTATATAGAGATGCATATTCATTTCCCTGGAAAATCTAAAATATTAGAATTGTAATTCAATGGAATGTGTCACATATTGTATAGTAAAAGCAAAGGGCACGAAATCTACAGTGTATTGTACTGACAATTACTTGATTAACACTAGGATTCATTAATTGTGTCAGTTTTTTTTTTTCAATTCTTAATTTCTTGAATGATTTATAGTATTGGCCCTGTGCTAATTATCATTTACATGCAGGAATTGTTGCTGATTCAAATGCTTATGACCAGAGCAAACGGATGCGGACTGGCAGTGATTGTACACATACTGGGTACTCTAGCCCCTCTCCTTTTCACCCCCCTCCTGCACCAGCTTGGGGGCCACCTGCGTAAGAGTACTCCTTTCTCACAAAAAATTGCAGAACTATCTCCTGCAACTTAATTGAACTGCACTAAATTTAAGTCACATGGATGACTTGTTGTCATACTTGTAATATGGACCTGATTAGTGATATGGCTCAGGTACATGACTCCACCACCTCAACCATATGATCCATATACTGGTTACCATGTTCCTCCTGTGCCAATGCCTGTTCCTGCTCCTATGCCTGCAGCACCAAGCAGATATGTGCCTGTCCAGGTAATGTGTCATGCAGTGGCTCTGTTTTTATGTTTTTGTTTCTGGAAGTTGTTGACGAATGAGCCATTTTTCTGGAGCTGTGTTTAATTGTTAATAATGATTGATTTACTCTTGTAGAATACAAAAGATAATCCTCCTTGCAATACCCTTTTCATCGGCAATCTTGGAGAGAACATAAATGAGGAAGAGTTGAGAGGCCTGTTCACTGCGTAGGGATTTTGCATCTTCATCTAATTGATCTACATTATGTACAAATTTGTGCACACCTGTTATTGAATGGATTTGTTTGTTTCACCCAAAAATTGTCTGACAGGCAACCTGGTTATAAGCAGATGAAGGTATTGAGACAGGAAAGGCATATTGTATGTTTCATTGAGTTTGAAGTAAGTTTATGACGGCTACACAAATGAAGTTTCTTTCATATGCTTGCTCTATTAATCTGTATGCAGCTTCTGTTATCTATGTTGTTATTTGAAGTCAAATCATTTTGCAGGATGTGCAGAGTGCCACCAATGTGCACCATACCTTGCAGGGTGTTGTTATACCTAGTTCTGGTGCTGTTGGCATGCGGATTCAATATCCTTTCTCCATTTGAGACATCTTAGAACTTGAGTTTTAAGTGCTTTTTTTTTTCAGACATTCACTATATTTCTTACCTATGGCTTTTGTTGGCAATTATCTCTGTTAATTTGATCTCTTTGTTATATTCGGTATCATGTCCACTCTTTAATTAAGCAAAATTCAAACTGAGAATCAGGGCCGCTTTTTAGTTTCATTTTTTCCTATCCAGATCTCTCTTCTTGCACTTGGTTTTTGGTCAAGAACTATCACACTTAAGGGGGTAAATTTGAAAGGCACACACTCTTAGTATATATACCTATTCTTTCCCTTTTTATTTTATTTTAAATTTTTTTGAAGGGTCAACCTGTAACTAAATTTTTAATATGTTTGTTTGATACATTTCAAAATTTTGATTATCCAAACAGGTAATATTTTTCATTTACTTTTGTGATATGTAGATTTTATTTTCAATCCCAAATTTTAGTCAAATTGACTGCCATATTTACCTAAGATGTCATGAATGCTTCCTTTGTTAGATGTATTGATGTCTTTCATACCATTTTTATTGTCCATTTTTAGTTGATTTAGGCAACTAGCAAACATGCCATTCCACAAAGCTTGATCCTACAACAATGTCATTAACATATCATGGTACTAATTGACTAGAAACCTATATCATGATCTTGTTTACCACTAGAGTTTTCATGCTATTTCTATCATGATTAATGAGAAAATTATCATTTACATCATGATCATGATTAGCTATTATCTAGATACCTACATTATGGTCATGATTACCAATGGAGATCATACATTTCTACCATCATAGGTTCATTATAGTTTGGTCCATTAACCCCCCATCAATTCAATCTTATAGGACACCCGTGTCCAGGTCTTCAAAGAATCTTCGAAAATCCAGTCCATGTTCATTTTTGCAGAGACTTTTTACAAACTAATGCAACCTCCATCCGAGTCAGGGATGCAAAGTCTTCTGTCAGGTATATTAAAATTCTCTAGATGATGGAATTTTGGTGGAATGTAGCATTTTGACTTGGAGCTCTTTAAAGCTTGTCTTTGGGAGTTTTTAATTTTTTTTTTTTGACTGAAGATTGCTCTGATCTCCTTTGGGGGCATAGCTAAGATATACTCATATACTATGTTATATAGGTAATGCTTATTTTCCTCTTCAGTCACGTCTGACTAAGCAACAAATGCTTTCTGGTGGTGGAGTTATAGTAACTGATGTACAATTTTTTTTTATACTAGTTAGTTATTAAACCGTGACTAAGCAACAAATGCTTTCTGGTGGTGGAGTTATAGTAACTGATGTACAACTTTTTTTTTATACTAGTTAGTTATTAAACATGGATATGGATACGTACTGTTAGTGAAGAAACTGGGATATTATTTTTTCCACAAGGAGGTAAACCAACTTAGGTTGCTGGCTCAAACCAAAAAGGCCAATAGGCCGCTCCCGTTGGGAGTCGAATTGTAACCTTGTGGTTACCTAGTCAATAGCTTAACCAACTTGGCTGGAGTTGCCCGCAGTATCCGTAATACGACGTCGTGGGCGCTTTACATATATAACGAAAATTTCCTTTTATAATTTTTGAGAAAATTCTCAAAATAGTCATTTGATTATGCCCATTTCTCGAATTGATCCTATAACTTTTAATTGAATTTAAATTGATACTCAAACTATTAGATTTTAAGTTAAATCGATTCCAAATGTGATGTTGTTAACTGTACCCTGTATCCATCTGCATTTATTATTCAACAAACAAATGATGGCTTAACTGCTCATCTTTTATTGTACATGGAAGTCTCAAAATCCTGTCAAGAGTGTTACAATGGAGGAGGGCAATGCACAGAAGACAGCAAGAACGAATTTCACTGTGCACTAGGTAACCACCTTAAAACTTTGCAGTCTTGATTATATTAATTAGCTAATAATATTCACATAGAAGATGCTTTTGATTAACTGCAAATCTGCAATGGCTATGGCTACCTCCTCACCGTTGATAAGATATTAAAAACATGGCAGCTAGGCTGCATATAATCTTGTTTCACTTTTCTAGACATTAATCAAAATTTTGTTTTTTTTTTTAAAACTATGATAAGAAGGAATTTTTCTTTAAAATTATATGTTCGCTTATTTACTCTTTACTATAACCACAGGGATCACCACCACATAGAACACCCCCACAGGAAATACAAGCAATCACAAGCTAATTCCAATCATAGGTTAGTTTTTTCATGTATATATATATATATATATATATATATATATATATATATATGTATGTATGTATGTATGTATGTATGTATGTATGTATGTATGTATGTATGTATGTATGTCTAAGGTTACCACATCTACCAGCAGCTAGCATTATCCTACTTTTCCTTTTAACGATTTCAGGATTGCATCGGGTCTAGTCCTTGGAGGGAACGCGAGGTTCCAATCGAGAGCAGATACAGTTGTTGACATAATTATTGACACTACAGATGGGGCATCAAACACCATATACAACATGACTCAGGCAATGAAAGAAATGAGTGCAGATTTAGGAGCCACAGATTGAGGTCCTGAGGCCACGCGTTTCCTGACCTCCACATCCAAGAGCCTCGACAGTCGGGCTGCTGATATCGAGAGGCAGGCGAGGAAAAACAGGAGGGCAATAGAGAAGGGCTTAAGGATTGTGTACATAATAAGTACTGTTATCATTTCAGTTAATTTGGTTGCAGCCATCTGTCTGTTAGTGCTAGGAATTCTCAAGTTCAGAAGAACGCTTCGCTGGTAAGTGTACGATCACATCATGTTAACGTTGAAAGGCAGACAGTTGATATCGAATGTGAACTTGAATCGTTTTAATGATCTGTTGGCAGGTTGATTATTCTTTGTTGGATACTTACTGTACTGTGCTGGTTGTTCTTTGGGATTTACTTCTTCATAGACAAGTATGTCCAATCTTAATCTCCAAAATGTATTGGTTTTAACATGAAAAACAGCTTATAATGTCTTGTGTTACCTGCAGGTTCGCATCAGACACATGCACAGCTAGACTACTGACTGACACCTAGACTACTGACTGACAAGGACCTCAAGAGGATTAAGCAGGAGATGGTGAGTGGACTTAGTTCCTAATTACTTTCTATTTTTGACTTTGTTAATTGACAAATGTGGTAGATGAGTACATGTAAGAAAAATTTCATGGGCTATGGTTTCTAGATACATAATTTATATGAACTAGTTGAGCTCTGAATAAACAGCTAAAAAAATCTACACCTTTTATCTTTGATAAAATCAAATTATGAGTCAGGTGTTAAGCATTTGTCTCTAATTTTATTGTGTGCCAGTTGTTACATTATTATGGCATCAGCAAGCTTTTAATGGATTCAACAAAGTGTAATGTACAGTTTCTTGCTGCTGAGAATCTGATTGGTTCGCGCAATTACTCTTCTAATGCTGAAGCTTTGAGCTTAGCTTTAATTTGTAATATGTTTGTAACCAGACTGTTATTACTATCTTATGAAAGTCGATTTCTTTACGCAACTATTACTATCTTATGAATACATTTTTTTACTACAATTACAGTACTCAGTAGTATAAATATTACTAATGGTTGTGTGAGAATTGCATGGTGCAAAATAAAATTATTTTTAAAATTATATTTTTTTATTTTTTAAAAAAGTATCCGCGACTGTTCTTTTACAAAGAATGGTCGCGGAAAGTTGATTTAAAAAAATAAAAAAACAATACGCGACCATTCCTATCCAAGAATGGTCGCGTATTACATTTGAATAAAAAAAAATAAAAAAACAATACGCGACCATTCTGGGTCAAGAATGGTCGCGTATTACTGACAATGTGCAACCATTTAAAAATGGTCGCGTAAAGTCCATGACTTTCCGCGAGCCTCTCATAGGCGACCATTGTACAATGGTTGCCTATTGTCTTTTACAATGGTTGCCTATCTGCAATTCTGTACTAGTGGGATGAATTTTTGGAGAAGGCTTTATATATTCACTAGGATGTTTGTGGTTTTTTTTTTCTTCTTTTTTTTGGCAGATCTGAAGTTGGCATTAGTCTGGCTTAGTAGCATGTTAATGGCGGTGGTGGGAAAAAATGTGGTGCATGGCAGCTGTGCTGGGAGAAGACCGCAGGAGGGATGACCACTCTCATGTAGATGAGATATACATGTATATTAATAGGATATATTTAAACAAAACCAAAGCTTAAAGAATGTGTTTTCTTTAATGAAAGGAAGATACGTTCTTATCTGTACTTGAATTAAAAAAATGTATGTCCTGCCAAGTGTTTGTGAAAATATCAAGGTGAATTCTATAAATAATTTGGACGGGGAAGGAAGGATGCTACAATGAACAAAGAAGCTTGGTTGCAAATTGCAATGTGTTGCGAGAGAAAACACATTGCTGCAAATAGAGGTAAGATTCAAATGCGTACCTAATTTCAATTCTTATTCAAATGTGTATATTGTTATATACTAATATACAACAAGTATGTGAATATAAGTATATATATGTGTGTGTGTTCAATATATTCATACTTTATTTTAACTCTCACCTTATTATTATGCAGCACACTCGGTTTAATCTTGACAATTAGCAGGAGGAAAAAACACATCCTGAATAGGAATAAATATGAGATAGTTTTCTAGAAAATAAAGCAATAGTAAGTAATGCATGCATTCATTGTAGTTTTCTTGAAAATAATATGCTTAATATTTATTAAATTAATATAAATGTTAGTTTATGTTAGGTATTTGTATCCATGCTCATATACATAAGGACCAGTTGAAAAATACATAACTCCATTCAAAGAAGGTATACCTTATTTATTTTTTGATTGAGGATGCTAAGCAAGTTCATATGTTAGTATAATATGCTTTTGTCCCTGTTTACACCTTTATGATAGAAGGTGTGGTAATTTTATAGCCAGTTTTTTAAAGACAGATTTGATCAAATATAATAGCACACTTTGAATATGACAGATTAAATCAAGTTTCAATGTAAAATCGAAATATTTAAGCACCATATTTATTTTCAGATCATCCTCTAGAAAAATATAAAGTTTGTCCTGTAGGAACACCTTTGATGAGTACACAAGTGGTTTGATGGTTGTTGCTACAATCACTGATGTGTATGCTAAGAAACAGGTATCATTTTTGTATTCTTTGAACTTGAAGGTTGCCCAATGAAGAGCTTTTCAGCTCTTGCTTTGAGAGAGGTAGAATTTAAATTAGAGAGTGACAGGAAGCAACAATTCATCATGACAGATATATGTACTGCAGTCTTTTTTGAGTTAAATCTTTCTTAAATCCTCAGTTTTTTTAGGAATACTATACTATAGTTGTCTTTAGTAGAGCATTTTTTTAGTACTCTTATTGAAATACTATAGTAATATAAATTTGCAACACATATGATTGTAGAAAAATATGTGTTTTTTTTTTTTTGGATTTTTATTTAAAAAGCTTTTACACTGTATTAGAATAACATGCAAGAACATATATGATTTCAATCATACACACAAATCATCCAAAAGTTATTTTCTATTAATTTTAAGGTTGAATCCTATGATTTAGAGAGTAGATGAGATACTCTAGATCGATCTAATTTCAGATTTCAAATATGTAGAACAGAAGATAAAAAAAACCGTGCACGAACCTTCTACAACAGCTACCTCCTTATGTTCCTTCAAAAAATAGAGTTGGTCAGATCTCAGGAAGTTGGAGAAAACCCCTAAGAACACGCCTCCATTTGAGTATAAATTGCTAAGCATTCTACTCAAAAAACAATCGGAGACCAAGAAATTTGTACAAATATGTTCGATAGCGGCATGAAGTGAGATGGAGGTTTCTAGAGCTCCAAGCTCAGAATTGGGAGAATAGATGCAAGAATACGCCTCCATTTGAGTAAAAATTGTAAATCATTCTACTCAAAATTCAATTGGAGAATAAAAAATATGCACAAATTTGTTTGACAGTACAGTCGCATGAACAAGAACACACCTCCATTACAGTTTAATTATTAAATGTTACATTTTTAATATTTAAAGTGATTTTAAAATATAATTTATTATCATATATTCAATCAATTTATTGTGATATCATATGTATAGCTTATTATAATATATTCAATCAATTTGTTTATTACAATAGTACTTTAAATTAAAATATAATTTGTAGATCGTGCATCGCACGGGTACAATGCTAGTAATAATAATAATAATAATAACAACAACAACAACAACAACAACAACAATAACAATAACAATAACAATAACAATAACAATAATAATAACAATAACAATAATAATAATAATAATAATAATAATAATAATAATAATAATAATAATAATAATAACAACAACAACAACAACAGTACTGCTACTCCAGTGGTTGTATCATGTTATTAACAAAAGGTAAGCCAGAGATAAACCAAGACTCTTAACTAGATTGTTAGAGTCCGGTGCACAGCGGAATTAAATAAACGATACGGTGTGTGTGTAGATCGTGTCAAGATTATTGACGTGAGAAGCAAGCAAGAGCGGTAAGTAAAGAAAGCAGTAAAGAACACAAGGCAATTTATAGTGGTTCACGAGGTGATGTAATCCTCCTACTCCACTTGCTCTTTTCTCCAAGAGCCAATTCACTATATCCACCACTTCTTGGTTCCAAGATACAATGAATTCCGTGATCTAGTGCTTTGATCACCAAGCCCACACTAATCACGCCCAGTGCCTCCAACACTGCTGCTTCGGGTTTCACGTCGCCGTGTTACTTTCCCAGGATTTCACAACTCCATGCTACTTTCCCCCCGTCTTCTACGATCCGGTAGAAACGTATCTTCCGTGATCTGGTGCTTTGATCACCAAGCCCACACCAATCACGCCCAATGTCCTCCGACACTGCTGCTTCGGATCTCACAGCTCCGTGTGACAATCCAGGATTTCACAACTCCGTGTTACTTTCCTCCTTTCCCTTGTTTTGCTCCAAAACAAGTTTTGCCTTGCTTCCAACTTTGAGACTCTGTAGATGATCTTCAATGGTGCGCTGAGTCTCTTGAAGTTGATGAAGATTTTAACACTCTTGGATATTTCTTTTCTAAGCTCTGTATCACTCTGAGTGTTTATCTCACAAAAGATATATCAATTTAAGCTCCTGAGATGGAAAGCTTTCTTTGAATTTTGTATGCTCTGTTTAGCTCTGTTCTTGCTCTTTGTATTTTTCTTTTTTTGCTTCTTGCTATTTGCTTCTGCTTTCCTCAGCTTCAATCTTCATCTATTTATAGCTGGTAATGAGAATCCGTCCGTTGGAAAGAAACGGTCTCATTTTCAAATTTTGCTTAGCTGTATAGCCTTTTGTCAGAAGATAAGATAACGTTGCAGATCTTGTCAGATATTTCAAATTGAGCTTGAGGTTTCAGCAAAAATGGCGTCCCATGAATCTCCATCTGGTGTAGATCACGCCTCTTGGGATTTTTATCTTCAAAATATATTCTCCAATATAATCCCTTACTAGTTAGACTAGTATTTTTGCTCCTGCAACTTCTTCTAATATCTTCCTCTGTTTTTCGTGTATCTGGGTCTGTATACTGCTTCCAGACTTCATCTCTTCAATTGACTTGGAAATCTCTTCCCTTGTGAAACTTCATCCCTTTCTATTTTGGGAAATGAAATCTCTATCCCTTGCTAGATTTGTCAAATTGAATTCTCATCCCTTACTTGATTTGGAATTTCTATTTTGGGAAATGAAATCTCTATCCCTTGCTAGATTTGTCAAATTGAATTCTCATCCCTTACTTGATTTGGAATTGCAATCTCATCCCTTGCAATCTATATCTCCAATTGAATTGAAGCAATTTGAACTTCAATTCTTCTGATGAAATTGCATCCCTATTTCAATTTCGGGGTTCCAATTTGTTTGGGATACCAATTTGAGAAACTGCATCCCTTCACTTGTAAACTTCATCCCTTAGTCAATTTGGAAATCTCATTCCCTTTGACTTTGCAAATTGCATCCCTTGAAATCTCATCCCATAGTCAAATTGGAAATCTCATCCCATAGTCAAATTGGAAATCTCATCCCATAGTCAAATTGGAAATCTCATCCCATAGTCAAATTGGAAATCTCATCCCATTGGACAGTTGGGGCTGTCGAGTCGCTAGGTACGGACTGGGGGGCGACGGAGTAGCTCGGGACGAACCACCTGCAAAAGGGGCAAAGTAGGATGAGTGAGACTGAAGGGTTGGTTGGGCGGCAAGGCATTGCTGCCGGCGTGCGTAGGTCCGGGCGAGATTCATAGCCACGTCTAGGTTCACCTGGCGCGCAGTTTCGACATCGATCCGCAACCACTCGTCCAGCCCAGCTGTGTAGAGGTCGACCTCCTGGTCGGGGCGGATCACCGGTGCGCGCACCAACACCGTCTGGAACATGTCGTTGAAATCGTCCACGTGACGACCACCTTGGTTGAGCTTGGCTAGACTGCCCACTGCGTTTCCACGGAGGTCAAGGCCGAAGCGTAGTAAACAACAGTGTTTGAATTGGGGCCACGCCATCACCTGCTCCTCCATCTCCAGATGGAAGTGCCACATCTGCGCCACCCCAGTTAGGTGAAAAGCAGCCATTCTTACAAATTCCCCTGATGGCGTGCCCTGGGCCCTAAAGAATTGTTCACACTAGTGTAGCCAACCGGTTGGGTCTTCGTGGCCATCGTAACGAGGAAATTCTAGCCGGGCGAATTGGGGAGCAGCGGTGGTGATGCCGGGGGTTGTGCGTGTAGTTGCAGCGTCAGTCGGAGGCGGGTGATGTTGGCCATCGTGGCTACTGGAGTCGTCAGCTGCTGGAGCCTTCACAGACAGTAGCTGCCGGAGCAGCTGGCGGACCTCGCGATCTACCTTCATAGAAGCGCGGTCCTCCTCGTGGTCTGCCTTCAAAGCGACAACAGTGGCTTGGAGAGCCTTGAACGATTTTGCCAAGTTCTCGCCCATGGCGTCGAGCTCTGATACCAAATTTGTTACGGGCTTTGGAATATGCGAACGCGTCACTGGGCGACAAACGAGACTTGAGGGACGAGCCGAGGGAACGGCTGGTTTAGACTTCCCTATGGTTGCTAAGGCAACAAAGGAAACAAGCAGTAATAGAAATAAGATGAAGAGTTCTGGAGTTCCTCCTCTCCCAAATTGCATTTCACAATTTCAAATTTCATAAAACACTCGATGATTAAAACTCAGAAAAGGCTAATCAATAAATACCTATGGACTTAACGTTCACTTCCACCTAATTAGGAGTTTCAAAAACAAATTAACAAACTAAAGGAAATAGTCATGGAAAAAAACTAATATTAAAACTTTAAACTGCTTAGCTATAAAGCTTGTCTGCTTATTGCCTGCGTCTGTGGTAAGTTCTTCCTACGAATGCATCAGTTTTCGTTTAGAAACGTCAAGGGAGAAGAAAAAACTATCGTTAACAAAATCAATCAAGTGCATGGCTTATAATATTGTTGTCATCCACCCCGGTTACTTTGTTGTTTTTATGTATTAAGTGTGATCGTTCAACTGAGTGTGTGTAATCTTGGATGTCTAGTGTGGTGCCTTTTTTCTTTTCACAACATCTCTCCACGCTGATATCTACACGAGTCACTGGCCCCATTGGAGTTCGAACCCAAACCTATGACCTCTCATTTTGGAGAGTCACAATTATATCGCTTGACCACATGATTTTTGACAGATTATGCAGATTTTGAATATGAAATTCTAAAAAAAGTTTCTCCCTACTTTCTTCTCTATATTTCCCTCTGTTTCTGCTGTGGAAAGCTCAAGCTTCCATTTATCTTTGAAAAGCTCCGGGTTCAATTACATAATATAATGTTGCTGAATTAGTCTCTATTATGTTTCCAGTTGAAACATGATGCTAAAGAAAATAAATTAGTGTACTTTTTCATTTCTTAGGGCATTACATTTCAATTTTTTTTTTTTTAGTGTAGAATCAATCTGCTCACCTTCATATTACATCCCATCAATAGATTTTTTTGAAGCAAATTATTGATATTATATAGAGATTACAAACTCCGCATAAGACTTCTATCAAACACATGGTGGGATTGGTAATGAATATCATAGAAAATGCAGAGATAATTGGAGCAACTTAATCTGAACTGAAACAAAAATTTGAATCCTTATTGCTTCCATTTGTGCTAGTCTAATAGTCTCAGTTCAACAGCAAAAACGGCAAACTGTCCCTCTAATCTGCATTATTCTAAATATCAGAAAAAAGACTCCTGATTCCAAAACAATAAGAATAGAAGATGAGATCGATTTAGGACCTATATCATATCACAACATGAAATCATAGCCTGAATTGGATTGAACTCTAATCAAATCCGAGGCGGAAACCAACAGACATGTCATCACCTAACATATCAAAGAGAGGAAGCGTTTTTAAAATGAGAGAAATTTTCACTTGCAAGTTTTGCACCATCCATGTTATATTTTAATGTTTAACATAGCAACTCGTTTTTTTTTTTAAGCAAAAGAATTAACTTTTAATGATAACATCTCATTTCTTTCTATGCAGACTGGATTTATCTTCATTGCACACATTCTTTTTAGGTAATTATATTTGATCTATTTAACTTTGGATTACTTTTAATCATACACTAGTGCATATCATCAAGACTAAACCAAAAATCTATAAATTGTTTCTACCATTTTAAGCAAGGGATCGGAACTCATTACTCGAAGAAAGATTAAATTTCTCATTGTTGTTCGCATTCCTTTAAGGTAACTCTACTCTATTTTGCTCAATCTTGCATTGGTGAAGAGCACAAAAGCTAGATGTTGTATAAGTGATATATACCATTTTAGTAATTGCAGTATCTATTAATTTATTTACTTGTGATCAAAATATGCATATAAGTTTTTGAGAGCTATAATTTGTTTATTTTATTTCGATGAAAATTGATTTAAAAAAATGCATGAAAATATTATGAGAAAATGTGTTTGGGAATTGGGATAAAATAATACATTCCTATATTAGAAAGGCCGGAGAAAATGATGAGAAATAATGTGAGAATAACATCACGATAAAAGAAATTATCCACTTATTTTTTTAAAAATATTGTTTTCATAATTTTTAAATTCACAATTTTGTTTTTATCATTAATACAACTTTTAATATAAAAAATTCCCCATTAACAATGAATTTAATATAAAAATTGAATTGTAAACATATAACTTGAATTTAAACTGAATAAATAAGTTAATATTGAAAAATTATTTTTCACTAGCTTCCATCATATCTCTATATTCCTTTTCTTACATTTCTCTTCCATTATCTTCCCACTTATGTTTTACCCATCTGAACACACGCCCACACACACACACACACACACACATATGTATATAGTTACCAAGAATTTATAGTTTTCATGTGTATTGTAGAGGTAGTATAACAATGTTTGTGTATCAACCTTTTTTTTTTTTTTTTTTTTGGCTTTGTAGGACATGTAAACTTGAACCCTTAAGGTGTTGTAGATATGATAACTCGTTTTGGGATGCAAATTTGACATTTATCGGGTGTGCATTTGCTGGTTTATGTGTTGTTGCTATGTTCTTAATTTCTGAAAGTTTGAGTGAATGATTGTGTTGATAGATAGGATCGGAGTTAAATTGGTGAAGTGGTTGGGTGCAAGATTTGGGCAAGGATGGTGCACTGTGTCAAATGAACGGGTTACACTGGCTGTGTATCATGCAATTACTAAGAATGGGTCTCTGGCCTCCATCTCTTCACCATTGCAGTGATCAAAGACCAGTCCAAATATATCATTTCCAATTAGTGCATTACGTACGAACTGACTGTCTAAATGTTTGCCCACTGCTTAATGAAGCTTCTCCGGACTTCTCATATGCAGGATGCGCCATTGATAGTTGGTGTAGGTTAGTGAGACACTTTGATAACGTGTCTTACGGTTTTATTTGTCGATCAGTGAATATATGCTTACCCACACCTTAGCAAGGACAGCAAATTCACAGCCTAGTCCTTTGTCTAGATTTTCATCTAACAATCCCTCATTGTATCCGGACACCTTATTCCTCTCCTTTAATTAATCATACTTACATTATTTAAAAAAAAAATATCATTTCCAATCTAGACAATCCATCAAAAGCCTGCCAGCCAAATGAAAGCCATACCCCTATCATCAAATTCTTGCACCCAAATCCTCAATTTTTTTTTCTCTCTCTCTGATCTCAAAAGAAAGCCTCCTATTCTTTCAGGCCAGGAATCTTCCATGCATTGATGCACAAATCTTGCACTCAACATTATATTGTATCAATTAAACACACCTTGAAATCATGCACAAACTCCACCTGCAGCAGATCGGTGAATTTCCAAACCATCTCTACCCATCCTACTTTATTATGCTATATATGCATAACCCTCACCTGGCCTGCATTAATCAAACCAAATTTTTTTGGACATTCTTCGATACAAGAAGGCAAGAACAACAATATCCCAATTGTACGTAGTCGTTGGCACTCTGCAAATCTGATCCCTTATGTGATCTAAGAAACATAGTCCCACCCATTAAATAGGCATGCATGAACATATACTTTAAAAAAAAAAACCCAATAAATAAGTATAATAATATTAAACTAGAAAAAGTATTTCGTATTAGTGATATAATTTGAAAAATATTGGTAGCTGATATGTATAGTGGCTACCATTTCTATTTTCAAAGTCATCAATACAAATATTCTTCATAGTTTAATATTATTTATTCCTCTATTTCTTTTATATTTTATGTTTTTATTTTCAGATAGGTGAAATTATTAGTTGAAAATGCATTTGCTGGTGTGTGTTGTTGCTATGTTCTTAATTTCTGAAAGGTTGAGTAAATGATAGATTGTGTTTTAGTTTTGATTAATTTGTGTGTCTTAGCTTCAATGTTGGTGAAGTGGTTGAGTGCAAGATTTGTGCCACTGACTTATCGCTGCGCGTTGGTTCTGCTGTTCCGCCAGCATAATATCTTCCTCAGCTGGATTAGCACTAGAACCATCAGCCTCATCGAACATCTGCTCCACCTCCTCATCAGTGCCTACATCCTCAGTTGCTGACGTCCTTAGGCCGGCGTTTACCCTTTTGTCCTAGCAGTAATGCCGGGGAGAGAGCTGTCATGGGGGAATACCCGTGAGAATTAATTAAAACTTAAAAGTATGGTTTAGACATGTTAGAGGATTAAGCTTTCAGTAATTATGCATTGCTTGTGTTTATCAGTTTATTTTTTTTGTCCCCACTCAAAAGAAATTCTGGATCCATCCCTGATTGATGCACACATTCATCAGCACCATCCTTGCACAAATCTTGCATTATTGAACTTAACAATCCGTGAGTTTGTCAAATTTGGAATTTTTTTCGCCTGAAACATATGTCAGTACATACGACTTGTCTTTTTTGTATTTATTACGGCATACGACAAACGCAAGTGGCACTTTATTCTTGATACCACTTTGGCTACTTGGCTGTTTTTGCTGCATTTGTGAGAGTAGATTGGCACTTTATTCTTGATACCGCTCATTCTTATTTTCCTCAGACTCAAAACCCTCTTGTCCTGGGTGTTGAGGGTGACCTCTAATCCCGGCCTGATCCAGAAGCTTGTGGTGTGCTTGAAAGCATGAGGCTGGGAATTCACCTGAATGGGAATTACGTATAGAATCATTTGAAGTACTGTGGAACCATACATTACGGAGGCATCTGATCGATGAAAGAAGCAGAGGAATGAAGAAGCCAACCGGAGATGACCGCACTTAATCTTGTAGTGCATTATTCAGGCAAACTGGCAAAGCATTTTTTTTTTATCCTTTGTTAAACATGATCCTTAGTTAAACAAAAAGATGTAAAAATGCTTGGAAGTTAAAAGGTATATAGACTAAAGAAACTATATAAGAAAATTACAAGAAAACAGTTAATATAGAAAGTTAGAATATTGTTTAAATAGTCTCACATTGTTGTTCGACATGTCAGGGAAAAACACTCCGCTCACCTAGTAATTGCATGATACGCAATCAAACAAGCTAAGAGGGGCAGGAAATTGAGTTATTGTTAGACCTAATAATGCCGAGGAGGTCATGACATATGCCATCAATGGGCAATCCTAAGAAAACCTCCACATCTTGCAATGTGATGGTGGCTTCCCCAAATGGAAGTTGGAAACAATATATAATAGGTCTCTTTTCAACATCAGTCCAAATGTATCATTTCCAATCTAGACAATCCATTACGTTGAATTCTTGCACCTAAATCCTCAAAATTTCCCTCACAAAAAAAATCCTCATATTCTTTTAGGGAATCTTCCATTGATGCACAAATCTTGCACCTAACATTGTAGCAATTGAACACACCTAGGGATCATGCACAAACTCCACCTTCATGGCTTCATCCACCCTAACCTTCCTCCTCCTCCCACCTCTTCTAGGCTAGGGGCCGTTGGCCGTTTCTCTGGGGCGGTCACGGTGAGCAAGGGAGCATCATCCCATTTTCCCCACTTTCTAATATAGGAATGGATTACTTTATCCCAATTCCCAAGCACATTTTCTCATAATATTTTCATGCATTTTTTCTATTCTCATCGAATAAAATAAACAAATTAAAGCTCTCAAAAACTTATATATATATATATATATATATATATATATATATATATATATATATATATATATATATATATATATATATATATATAAATTCATTCCAAATTATATTAAACCAAGATCCTGTGTAAAAAATTAAATATCGTCTAATACTCTAATAGGTACCAGCCATTGAAAAGGAATGAACGTAAAATTTAAAAAACAAAACAATAACGAAGTAAATAATACACTGTATTAAACTAGAAAAAGTATTTTGTATTAGTGATATAAGAAAGTCGAAATGGTAGCTGGTACTCATAGTGGCCACCATTTGTAATTTTCAATGTCATGCATCAATACAAATATTCTTTTTAGTTTAATATTATTTATTCTTTTATTTCTTTTATATTTTATGTTTCTACTTTCTGTCTTTCTGATAGAGTGATAGGTGAAATTATTAGTCACTAGTACCATCAAATTTAATTTTTAACATCACACGTTTAAGGCAAAGCCATTGCACCAATAGTTGAGCCAAACTAACCACTTTCTATTTTTAGGAGGTGTGCTTCTAAAAGATTTGGCCAGTCATGTCTTAAATGTTAGAAATTTATATAGTAATGGAGATTAATGTTTCAGATGAACTACCATGAAAAGCTTCAATAATATTTGGAGTTGTGGAGTTGTAAATATTATTTTAGTTTGGTAGAAAGTAAAATGGGAAATATGATTTTACGTATGGTTGAAACCGAAAGTACTCAGATTGATTCGGGTTGTATAATTGCATTGCTTAAACGAGTAGATGGTTTTGTTCCCTGTTGTATTCTGTATTATTGTTGTATCTCAAATGTATTACAGATTACAAGCCCTTTTTCTAACAATCTATAAGCTTTAAAAAGTTATAAACCTGTGATCATTGGTCTTGCCTTGAAAGTTTTGAAGTCAAGATGTCTGGCGTGAAAGAACAGTTTCCCATTACGGTAATTTTTTCGGAATGAGATTTCGAATATGGTGATGGGAGGATGACATAAATCACTTTTTGGTTTGTCTTTTGTTTATGTACAAGAAGATTTCTGTGTAGATTTTGCATGTTATTCATGACATGCTGTGTACATGTTGTACATGTGGATTAAATGCATGTTGTGCAGTTTTTGTTTTCATCTTCACTTAAAATCATGGGGCATCAAGTGATGCCAAGATGATTAGTGAGATGTGTAAAATGATTTTATTTAAATAAATCATTTTGTTAGCCATAATTAATTGGCTTGAGAAGATGTGTACTTCCCTAGATTGGGTGTGTGGTTTTAGCGCTTCAAAGGCCGGAAGATATGGATTATCAAGGCAGATACAAGTTACAAGATGAGATCGGTACATTACCTTCTTTAGATTTGTCTCGGCCTCGGCAGGTACGTAAGTTTTATTTTACTTACTAGTTAAGTTCTGGTTTCTGTCTAGAAGGTATGCATACGATTCTTTTGAGTTTTTGCATAGCCTGCCAATACAAGGATATGTTTATGCATGTATATAAATATTTTTATATTGAGACTCTGTCTCGGTTGCATGCATAATATACAAGATACATGTATAATATGTTGGATCTTGGTGTGTTGTATTTTGTCAAATTTGGTGTAGTTTGGTGTTGTATATATTTCTGGTATCATTTGCATGGATACAGAGTTGCATAATGATAAGATGAAATTGTTTTTATTTTTTCATGCATGAAATATTGGTATTTTAGCACACAGATGTTTTTATCCTTGTGAAAGTTTTTGAAATATTATGTTATTAATATTTCTAATAAAGACAGAAATGCCTTCGAAATATTCTAGTATATTTCTAATGAAGGCATATAGAAAGTTTTATGCATGAAGTATGCATAATGAAATTCATAAAATTTATGAATGTCTTTAACACAAAGTTTCTCATTTTGAGAATGTGTTAAAATTCTGAAAGCCAAAAAGTTTACTAGTTTATCTAGTATGGCTGACAGTTAGCAGTGAAAAGAAAGTTTTAATTTAAATCATGGATTATGATTTAAGAAGATATGATTCTTCAGTTTAGAAGAAACATGAAAAGTTAAAAGCATAAAATCATATATGATTATTCTCCAAAGTGAATGGATATTTCTGAATGGAGGAGGTTTATCAATATATGATTATTCTCCAAAGTGGATGGTATTCCAAGTGGATGAGGTTTAATTTTTGTTTAAGGAATCACTCACTGTTAATTATTTCTACATGGTGATTGAAAATTCTTGGTTATAGAATTTACATGAAAATAAATATTTATTGACTAGGAACCTGTAAAGTGGGTTCCGGTAGGATCAAACAAATATTTTATTTTCTCAAGTTCATTAATATTAAAATTTTATGATGCCGGTTATATCTAATCAGGAAGAGTTTTCCTCAATTAGTGGATGAGTTTATCTACTTGGAGGAGGTATTTTTTTCTGGATTTCTAAAAACCAAAGTTGCAGATTCAACTATGGCATCTGAATTTATTGCATTGGTTTAGGCATGCAAAGAAGTTAATTGGCTAAGGAATTTATTTATAGACATTCCGATTTGGCTAAAACCGATGTCACCAGTTTTAGTACATTGGGACAGCGCTACTACACTGGCCAAAGCATATAACAATAAGTTATAATGGCAAGTTAAGACACATAGGCATGAGATATAGCTATGTGTGGGAGCTCCTAAGTTATGGTGTTGTAGCATTGGACTTTGTACGGTCCCGGTTTATTTTAACGGATCCGTTTGCAAGAGTCCTTGCAAGGGACATGGTTCATCGGAAGGGATACGGAAAGCCTAAATTAAAATTGCAAATGAAGGAAAGCTCAACTCACGTCTAAGTTATTACGTTAGACCTTGAGTTCAATGTAGATGAGTACTTCATTTTGTGATTTGCAAGCATCAAAAGTTTAATTAAAAATTTGTATCCCAGGAAAAGGTGATGTTTGGTTCTGCATTGTTGTAGGGATGAGTTTTTACTCTTAACTGATCTTTTGAAAAAAAGCAAGATGCAGTGCATGATATAAAAGATTAGCCTCTGTGAGCATGAAGTGTGGCCGCTTCAAACAAGTTTGGGCTTTACTTGGTATGTGCTCATTAATGGATACGGACACATGGCCTTAACAGTGTCAAGTTACCGTGAGTTGCAATGACTGTAAAACTTGTGTGTGTTATATCTACGTTTCTTCAAAGAGACTGCGTGATTCAAGGTTCGTCCATCACTGCAATCCGAATTAATGTAACGCATATAATACTATGTGAAAGTTCAATCTCTAAGACACTTTCATTTATGCATGAGTTTTGGATCTATCTTGGTACAGTATTAATTTTTACTATATAAATGGAGGAGGAATTTTAGAAATTTATATAGTAATGGAGATTAATGTTTCAGATGAACTACCATGAAAAGCTTAAATAATATTTGGAGTTGTGGAGTTGTAAATATTATTTTAGTTTGGTAGAAAGTAAAATGAGAAATATGATTTTACGTATGGTTGAAACCGAAAGTACTCAGATTGATTCGGGTTGTATAATTGCATTGCTTAAACGAGTAGATGGTTTTGTTCCCTGTTGTATTCTGTATTATTGTTGTATCTCAAATGTATTACAGATTACAAGCCCTTTTTCTAACATTAAAAGCATCATATAGAGACCAACTTTGGCTGAGTTCTCAGTCAGTTTGGAAAATTCAAGCAGCAGCCACCGGCCAACTTTGAAACCAAAGTAGACTTGCACAAGATTGATGGAAGAGGGAAAAGAGGCCCAGACTTGAGCATTAGGCACATGCAATAGTTGTAGAATGGGAAAAACGTGAACAAAATGTTGTGAATGCACTGGGTGATGATAATAATGACTGGAAGTGGTTACAATAATATGTTATGTTAGAGCAACCTTATTTGTTTGGTTTATTTGCAGGTTGTTTCAGGACGTACGTGTAGGAATTGAATGAAAAACTGAAAGAAAAAAAAAAAAGAAATGGAATGTCAAAAGATTTTCATGCTTGACTGGGCGCATCTTGCATGTGCATGCACACAACGTGCACGACAATGGGTTATTTTTAATGTTTATGTTTTTAGTGGGCCATAAGAAAAACCATTACTTCTAACTCAGGAGCTCCTTAAATTTCTCTCTCATATACTATCTTTCCTCCACTTTATGCTTGACCCAACTAAAAACACTAAAAATAACCGAAAAGTTGGTGCTCTTAGATTGTATAGACTGGCGTAGTGTCATTACCAACCCGGTCCAACATCCTGATCGAGGATTCATGCCTTTAGCATCAAAATTGAAGTTGTCTAGTGTGCATTTGTTGGTGTGTGTGTGTGTTTTTTTTTTTTTTTTTTTACACTGAAATGGGTAAATTTCGTGAGGATTGAACATGCAACTTTTAAAATTTAGACATAAGAAGGAAAAACACATTTGGAAGTTTATGGTAATAAAAAGGGCAAGTGCACTTGATCGAATTTGTCAAATTTCTGAATTTTTTTTGCCTAAAATATGACAAACGCAATACGAATACGAGAACTTGCATTTCTCGTATGCATTCTTGTACAGGAGTCGTACAACATACGACAAATGCAAGTTGGTAAAAAAAAAAAAAAAAAAACTCCATGTTGAATTATTGCCATGCTAGTATTAAAGTTCATATACTACTGGAAAGTCCATCTTAAACTGAAATCAAAATTTTATGCAATTAAATTTTAGGCAAGGTGAAAAATACTAAAATAAAGCAAGTTGGTGATGTGAAATAAACTTACAAAATCAGAGCTTAGAGCCGAGTGCGAAGAGAACGTTGGAATTTTTAGCTAAAAATGACATTTTTGAGTGGCTATTTTGTGGTATAAATATATGTGGGGTCCACTTTCGATTTTGGTAGGGTCAAAGTGGATTTGCAATCTTCGTTGTGAGACGAAGAATTTGATATATTGTACGCTCAAAATGAGTAATATGTGAATGAGAAATTGATTCTCAAAGTGAACCTATTTAGGAGAAGTCAAAATTACAATGAAATGCTAATTATGTTTAGCATTGTAAATAAAGTGCTAAGCAATATACGAGTTGTTAAGCTTTGAGGGCTTATGTACCAAAGGTTTTTGAAATTAAGCTTAGGAAGCTTAATTAATGCTGCTTAAGTGCACCTTAATTACATAGCACCACGAGTGGTGCTAAGTAATTAGGCACCAAATTTGGTGCTTATCACCGATTGGGGCTCATCAGCAGGCAAATTATGCTGTGCATTCGTATCCACCATGCATGGTGCATACGGATGAAAAAACGATGTCGTTTTATTAAAAACGCGCGTTTCCCTTTAAAAAAAAAAAATTCAGGTTTGATTCCTAGCAACAACCATATGAACTAAAATTCCAGAATCGATGAACTATAATTCCAGAATCGATGAACTATACTTCCATAATCGATGAACTAAAATTCCAGAATCTAATCTATGAACTAAAAATTCCAGAATGAATGAACTAAAATTCCAGAATCTATGAACTAAAATTTCAGAATCGATGAACTACAATTCTAGAATCGATGAACTATAATTCCAGAATCAATGAACTAAAATTTCATAATCTATGAACTAAAATTCCAGAATGAATGAACAACATAATGTTGTTGCTGAGAATCGAACATGATTTTTTTTTAAGGAGAGACGCGCGTTTTTAATAAAACGACGTCATTTTTGCATCCGTATGCACCATGCATGGTGCATACGGATGCACAGCATAACTACTCGCATCAGCACGAGTCCTTGGTGCTTTTTTAAGCACCGAGTGGTGCTTTTATTTCAGATGCTTCGGTCAGCTCTGAATTCTTAACTTTTCATATGTACGGACTTCTCGGTTACTTATGGTTTGTACGAATTAATTGTATATTAATTTTGTGACCGTTGATATTATTTCGATAATATGTATGACCGTTTCAAACGTTATAATAATCCTATTATTAAATTGGATTAATGTTGATTTTATGAGCCATTACAATGCTATTTATTCCTTCCTACCTACAAATAGCTTGGATGTTGGCAGTATGTTTGTACCCATTTTGAAACTCTCAAAACACTTTCATTTTCCCTCTACTCTCATTCTTGGTTTTCAAAGAGAAAATTGTCTGCGAATATCTTCCGTAAATTTCGTACGGAGTGCTCAACTTGTGTTCTAGTTCGTCCACAACTACAAAAAAAGGTTTTAACGTTGGTTAAAAGACACCATTTAACGTTGGTTATCTTTCGACATCGACTTTAGAGACGTCGGTAGTACATAAATGATACGACGTTGTATATTTTTTAAAATTAAAAAATAAACTTATGACGTCGGCTATTTGCATATAGCCGGCGTCATATTATTTTTTTTTTTTTAAAAATAATTAATATACGACGTCAGCTATTTGCATATAGCTGACGTCGTATTATTTTTTTAAAAAAATAATTAACATACGACGTCGGCTTTTAAGGTAAAGCCGATGTCGTATTGTTTAAAAAAAAATTAATATACGACGTCGGCTTTTAACGTAAAGCCGACGTCATATATTAATTAATGATTTTTTATATAATACGACGTCGGATATTTATTTTTTTTTTATATTAAAATTATTTTATGGTTTCTACCCCAACCTGTATCAATTTTCAGAACCTGCGCAGCTAGCAATTTAACATTCAACATCAACTAATTCATTATACTAATTCAAGCTACTAAACATAGAACTAATATAAAGAACACAATTCATTAAACTAATTCAAGCTACTAAACATAAAACTAATATAAATAACACAATTCAACAAAACTACTAAACATCAAGCCAATAAACATAAATTAATTTTAAACGTAAAGTATCAACTAAGAAGCGTTTTATTAACCCATTCATCAATAAGAAACTTAGACCATTTGTCTCTAACTTCATCAATCTCTTGTTTGTTGTAGGGCAATCTTCCTTGTCTTTCCAAAGTCTACAAAGTTCAAAAGAAATAAAAATTATAAATAAGCAAGTATTTTTAAACATTTGAAGAACAAAGATATATTATTAAATTACTTGCCTTATCCATTCCTTTGCTTAGGTTGTTGGAAACAATTTCCAACATGAATTTCATCACATAATAACCACATTCGGTGGTTCCTTTTTGTATAGCACACTACATTTGAATTACAATAAAATTAAAAAAAAATTAATAAAAAACAATAAGTTTGCATGTTTTAAAAAGTGAATGAAGTACTTACCGAACATATAGTCCATTTGGTGAACGATTTTGTTTCTTTCCATTCATCATGCTTGTTGCAGTCATACACATATTAATATAAGACATAAAATATATGTAAATACTTGGCATCACTAGTTTAGTAATAACTATTAATTAATTATATAAATATACATACGTTTCCATTATATGTTTAATGTCTTCACGCGGCCCATGACCAAGTGAATCAAACCAAAAAAATTCCATTTAGTCGAGGACAAATCACCATCAGCATCCAATGCTCACTACAAATAAGTAATTTATTAGTTTTAAGTGAATATAATATATAATAAAAATATATTATATATAAGTACTTTTATTTAAAATGTATTTAATACTTACTTGAGAACATATGGGGCTAAGTATACAAATTTCTTCCCATACTGCATGGTGGCATTTATATACGATTTCCTCTCCTCAATATTATTCATTTGTGGTTGAATCCAATATGGATCTAGGAAGTCATACATGTCTTTTGATGCCAACTCAAAACTAATGTAAATACCCCTATTCACAAACACAACCAATTATATATAGATTACCAATTATATAAATATAACACTATTATGAACAAATAATACTAAAGAACTTATTACATTATAAAGAACTGAACTAGAGAAACATCGATGGTCTCCATATTTAAGAAACGCATTATCTCCACACTTTCAAGGTACAAGTCATACTCAATGTTGCCCATAATACCACGAGCCACCTAGACCACAAGATTGTTTTCAAAATGGTGAGCTATTTTAAAGGCCTTTTTGCATCCATCAGTCAAAGAATCTGGATCAGCTATAGTAAGAATTATTATTTTAAAAAGTAAATTACTTACTATTTTAAAATAGAAATATTTTCAGTGTACATACAATAAAGTGTTGAATTGCATCACCTACAAGCTCTGCCAGCTTCTTTGGCCGAATAATAAAGTGTTGAATTGCATCACCTACAAGCTGAACCTCACTGGTGGGGATTGGTACATGTGCACTTGGATCACTAACTTCATTTACGCTCACCTTCACATGATTTACATCCAGTACAACCCCATGAACCTGTCCACCACTGTAAGTTATCCCATATGCCACTGGACGTCTAATTGGATCTTCTAAGAACAATTGACATCGTGCCCCTAACTGCATTAATTTTTAATTAAGATTCATATAAAATTTTATTGATAAATAATAATAAGATTAACTATAAACGAGTACTTACAGCCGGTAAATTACTAAAATGGTCCGGGGAACTAGCTTTGTCACTTCGAGATGGTGGCTCAACATCCACACATACGTCATTCCCCCGCTTTGATTGTACAGATTGGTGAACAGGAGTCTGCAGAGAACTAAATTGTAGCATCATCTGAGCCAAGAGTGCCTCAAATTACCGAGTTAATCGTTGACTCAATTCCTCCTGCTGAGAACTATTTTTCTGATTTTTTTTTTCTAACGCTGGTGCAACAGCAGCATGAAGACGTGCATCAACAGCAGCATCAACCAATCGTTGAACATCTTCAGGAGTCTTTTGGCGACGTTTTGCATGGCCAAATACACTTTTGATGCCATGTCCTCTTCCCATTGTGACACCCCAAAAATCCACATTCAATACATGGATTAATTGAATAATTAATCCTATTGTATTTGAGGAATTAATTCCTAAAATCCTGATTTTTAATACTCAAGGACTAGTATTTGACTAGTCAACCTTTAAGTTGTGTTGTACCTTGTGCTTTGAGGGGAGTTTCCTTGTTCCTTACACTTTCTAAGGGTTAGTAAGGGTATTCTTTTCTTTTCACCAAGAGTTAGTATTGTAACCTAACCTAGAAGACTTCTTCATTTCATTCCCTACAATTCTTAGAAATTAGTTCTACCTTCTCTCTAGAAAAGAATTGTAGCTTATTCTCCAAGCCAAGTTGAGACCCTTGTCAAGATTCCAAGATTTGCTTCCAAGATTCAACCTTTCACCTATTTGGGCATCTAGGAGGGTAAGATCTAAGTTCATCTTGTGTTTTTGGTTCCATCTTAGTTGTCTTTTTCTTAAAGGTAGGATCTTTATGATCTTTTGGTTTAATCTTGAAGTGGGTTTGGAAAGTAAGCCTTGTGGAGAGCTTGTTGTGGTGTAAAGTGAAGTCTTTTGGTCTTCAAGAGGTAACCCATGCTCTACAAAACCTATTTTGCTTACCTATATGTGATTTCTTGGATTCTACTTGTGTTTTGCTATGAAATGTGAGGGTTTATGCATTTGTCTTGTGATATTGCATATCTAGAGCTTGTGTTTAGGGTTCCTTTGTGCCATTGCTTGGCATTTTCCATGGTTCAAGTCATTTTGTTGTATTGGGTGAGATTTGGCATGTTTTGGACTTGAATTTATGTTTGGAGAAGAAAATCCCCGAAGGGATTTGTTGTGGAACAGGAATGTTCCCGCGGGCGGAACGGCGGGCGGAGCACCACCCTCCGGCCTACCCGCGGGTACATAGGCCTGTGGAATGTGTTCCCGCGGGTAAAACCACGGGTGGGGCACTACCCGTGGGTCCACCCGCGGGTACACGAGTGGTGTTTGTTTGGGATTTGTTCCCCGTGATTTGTTTGACTCGGTATTTGGTCTTTTGGCTTCCCATTGTTCTTTTGTGGAACTATTTGAGTGTCTTCTTGATGTTTCGTACGTCTAGAACCATATGGTAGGTATCCATGTAGGACTTTGGTGTCTTGAATCGTGCTAAGTGTTTAACATTGTGTTTCGTTGGACCAAGAGGTGTCTTGTGTGTTCCTCGGAACTATCTTGAGTTTCTCCGTTGTTAAGCATGCTAGTTTATTGTATTAATGCTAGCGTGTGTGTTGTTTGTACCTTCCGATTGGTTGATGATAACTTGTGTTATTCATCGTTGTTGTCGTTGGGCTGTGACCCGTTCCTTGATTGAGTATGTTTCATACCTTCGTTGTGATCCGTTGTTTGACTCTTGTTGAGTTGTGGTGCGTGTGTGGCTTTACCTGGATTGCACGATTAGTGGTATGGGACACTAGTCACCAAGGTATTACAGCGGTCCTCGTGGTGGCCGTGACGTGATTATGGAGTTGTGGCCTGAGTGATGGGTCCACGTTTTTGGGGGATAACATGTGTTATCCGGGCATGTGTTGCCGTGAATTGGTGGTTTCGTTGGTGGTCGTTGGTGGGGGACGATGGTCCCGGGGGAATAAGGTTGGACTAAGAAGTACAGGGGTCCTGGAGGTAATGGTTGGAAAGAAGGTACAAGGTTGGGGGTAGCCATAAGGTTGGAACAGGGCATAAGGAAGTCATACCAACTCGTGATGGGTGATGTTGCGAGGGCTTGTAAAGCCGGCGTTGTGTGATCTTCTCTAGTGACGTGTGTAGTCACGAAGGCATGTGTTGCTTCGGCATGTGTTGCCGTTGGGTGAGTCTTTATTCTTTGCGTGTGGTTAACCCTTGTGGTTTGGGATGTGTTCCCGTATTATCTTTGAGAGTGATGAGTCTTGTGTTGACTGTTGATCTTGGTTTTGACTTATATATATGTATTCCGTTTCGAAAATGGTTTTTATGACTTTTATGCATTATTCGCTGACCGGGCGTCGTCCCAATGTTTATCTTTGTATCTTTCAGGTGATGTTTAGACGAGCGCGATGTCTAGAGCCTGGTAGCTTAGCACCTTTATCCTTGCTTTTGTGGCCTGTGAGCCAATGTAGTTAGACTGATGTATTGGGATAGATGTATACACTTGCAGATTGTTTGCCGTAGCGTTTACCGTGTTTGGTAGACGTGGCGTGACACCCCGTTGGATTTCTTTTATCCAGTTTCGTTTTATCTTCCGCTGTGTTAGTTTTGTCGTTTAATCTGCATGTGTTAAGGCTTTTATATAGGTCTTGTTTGGGGAGTGTTACACCCATGGCTCTAACACGTCCAGAATGCTCATCAGTACCCAATGCAACAGCCAATGAATCTTGTCTTCCATCCTCAACAAATTCTCCTTGAGAAATTTACAACTCAAGAGCATCCTAACATATATAAAAATTATTCAATAATAATTACTATTATTGTAGTAAATGACAACATATATACTTACAATCTAGTTGATTTTGTGCGAAAATTTCCTGACTTGTCAATTCTTGCTTTTTTCCACTTTTCGGCTCTACGTGGAGGAGGACTTGGAAGAGTCATTGCATACGACGGATCTGCATCAGCACATGCTTGTTTTTCTTTCAACTTCTCTTCCATCATCATCTTCTCCAACCTTTTATAACCTCTTCGAGCTAAAAGATGTGGATGAATATTCTTAGCTTGTATGTCTTGATATTTTTTTCTTTTTGCCTACATAAATAAAAAATATTAATCAAACTCATTCCATGTCCCTTGTTCAAAATATTGATAGAATAATAATGATACCTCATATTCTGGACCTGTATGCGACTGTACAAACTCATCCCATGTCTCTTATTCAAGGAAGTCGTTTTTTTGACAAGGGTTCATACCTGCAAAAGAACCGTATATATACTTGCTCACCAATGTTGTTTTAAAATCTTTCCACCGGTCACCCACATAGCTTATCCAATGTCTCTTCATATCAATTGTGTCGGGAATATCATAAGTATTCTACAAAACAAGATTATTTATTAGTAAGAAATGTAATTATATTAACTTTTTGAATAAATCTAAATCTTAAAAAACTAAAATGTAAGTGTACAAATGATACACATTTATACCCTATTAAGTTGGCCAAATTATTTGGACAAAACTTAGACTTTAAGTTTTAGTATACAGTTCTTGTCAATCCATTTTTATCATTCACGCAGCAGGCTACTGGGAGAATTCAAAGCTCATTTGTTTAACCAATTTTAGTTTGAATTGAGCAAATATTTAGGCCGTTTATTTTGAACGAGTGGATAGCAGCTTTCAAGGAAAATCTGGCAGCTTATCTCTAGCCATTATGGTTATTATAGTATGGGTATTTAAAGGCGTGAAAGGGTGTTCGAACAGTGGGTTCATGTGTTCTAATTTTGAAGAAAAATCTCTCCCTCTATCTTGAATATTACATCCTATTATATGGCTTAATCTTTGGCGCAATGTGGTCTTCTTGAAGTATGGTTAGCACGTGGTGAAGCTTGAAGAAAGAATTGGCATGCACGCACCGATCCTAAGTTAGATGTTGGGAAGATTATAGTTGGTTGTTGTGGCTATGGCCTTGTTTTATTCAACCCCCTTTGTAATCTGGGTGAACATCTAGTGGATTGGGCTGATGTGAGTTGCCCCGCAGACGTAGGAGAAGTGCTTCGAACTGCGTAACAATTTATTGTGTACTTGATTTAATTTTTGCACTTAATTTTCGTTATTTATTATTGATAAATGACTTAATTAATGGACATGATTATAACTTAATCTAAAATCAAGTAGAACAGTAGTATCGTCTTGCATTCAAGATTCACGGCACACTTTCAATTGGTATCAGAGCATGGGGACTTAATTTATTAGTCTTATCGATCTGGCTTCTATGTGTTTCTTGAACTCAAGTCTACAGTTTTTGTTCATTTTTCTGGTTTTGTTGTTTGTACTTACCGTGCATTGAGTCTTGCAAAATGGAACGACATAGAGCACCTCCTGAACTAACAGGTGACAACTATGCGTATTGGAAGGCCCGCACCAAAATGCACCTACGAGCTCAAGGAGTGAGGGTCTGGAGGGCGGTTCTTACTGGGTGGACTCATCCTACCAAAGCTGGAGACACTCCAGTCCTCAAACCAGAGACAGAATGGACAGATGCTGAAATGACTACCGCAGGATATAACAATAAGGCATTAGATACTTTTTTTTCTTTAATGCATGAAAGTCAGTTCTCTATTGTTGCAGGTTGTGACACCGCTAAGGATGCATGGGAGGCGTTGGAAACGACGTATGAAGGGACTGACTCAGTAAAGGAGTCCAAACTGCAAATAGTCCAATATGAGTTTGAAGATCTAAAAATGAAAGAAGATGAATCAATAGTTGATTTCCATGCTCGTGTTTAGGAACTAGCCAATCGTGCACTAGTTCTGGGCGAACCTTTTTCTCAACCCAAACTAGTCAAGAAGATTTTGCGCTCACTACCTCCATGATTTAGGATGAAGGTCACGGCCATTCAAGAACATGATGGGTGGGAAAAGAAAACTGTACCTCAACTAATGGGAAGCTTGCAGACATACGAGATGGAAACTCTAGATGGTCACGAAACTAAAGAGAAACCTATAGCCTTTACTGTTGAAGGAACAAAAGCTGGAACTGATCCAGAAGAGGTAAGTGATGATCCTGTAGAATTTCTAACTAAAGGTGTTTCCAAATTGTTGAAACAGGTAAAACAAAAGCAAAATACAAGAAGTGGCAAGTTCCAAAATCAGAAGGGTTCAGGATCGAATGTGTCACGAACTAAACAAAAGTCTGGTTCATCCAATCTCCGTCCATCTTCATCGCAAAATTCTCAGTCCAGGGAAAAGTCTGGTGGTAAAGGCATCCAGTGCTATGAATGTGAAGGTTTTGGCCATGTTCAAGCTGAATGTTCAACCTACCTAAGGCGCAAGAAGTCGATGAAGGTTTCTCTAACATGGAGTGATGATGATGAACCTGAACCTGATCCAGAACAGATATTCGGCAACTTTGTGGCGTTCACGGTAATAACCAACATGGATTCTGATCAAGAAGTTAAAGCAGATTTAGAAGTTGGAGAACATGTGTCGGCTAAAGATAATGATTTACCAGCTCCCTCGTTCGAATTAGAATATAAAAACCTGTATGCCAAGTGGGAAATTCTTGTAAAACTTAATAGATCATTGTCTAGTCAAGTTAGCAATTTAGAAAATGCTAGGAAAGTGTATCAAAATCAAATTCCTAACAGGGACAGCCTCATCAAAGATGGCATCAAACGCAAGGAAAAACTCAAACAATAGTTGGACATGCTCAAAAGGAAGATTAAAATGATGGACAACACTTCCACCCTCGATAAAATCTTGGATTCTGGAAGAAAAACATCTACAAAGTATGGTTTAGGTTTCACTGGCGGAAAGGACAAAGCTGTGACAGTATTTGTAAAAGCTTCTGGCTCTGACTCAGCACCTAGACCAGATTCAGATACTCCAGAAACTAGTACAGCGCGGGGAAAATTCGGTAATGTACGCCATGGCAAACCAAAATTTCAATACTATAATCCTATTTGTCACTATTGCAGGGTTCAGGGGCACACTAGACCGGAGTGCATTTATTTTTATAAGGATCAAAGGGTCGAGAAGTACATTCATAAATACATTGCACCTTTTGTAAAACAAGTGTGGGTTAGGAAAGCCGATTTTGCCTCTCAGGTAAGTTCTATAACCTCTCAAAAAGATAATTGGCAAATTTCTGATTAAGGGTTGCAATTAAAAATAACAGGTAAATTTCTAATTTTTTAAAATTGTTTTACCTAATAAAGTTTGCAAATGTCTCAGGTAATAATAATTTGAGCTGTTTAATCTTTTAGTTTTTTTTTTTATCTTTATCTTTTACCTGTAAGTTCATTTTCTTGTCTCTAAAGTGTTCATACTTGCTATATCGGTTGATTTTATTCTTTGCATTTTGTTTTTGTTTGCTTTTGTGTGTTCACTAAATATTCTGTTTACGTTGTTTTGAGTGCTTTGAACTAATAATTCAATCCTATTTTTTTTTTTTTTTTTTTTTTTTGTTTCCCGTGTTAAACCTCTGATTTCTCTATGGTTGCTTGAATAATAAATTTGATGTAGTTTGATTAACATTTGTATTTTCTTGTATTGCTATGGGTTTTTTTTGTGAATGTGTTTTGTTTGGTCCGGTCATGACCGTATCTGTGTTTGATTGTGTGTTCTGCTTTCTGTGCTAACTGTTATGAATTTGTGCCTGAGTTGTTATGAATCTATGCTTAAGTTTGCTTTATATGAATCCGTGCCTAAATCTGTTTTATATGAATTTGTGCCTAAGTGTGCTTTACCTGAATGTGGTTAATGTCTAAAAGAGTTCCAACAAGACTATCACATACATTTTTCTCCACATGCATCACATCAATACTATGTCTCACATCTAGTGTCTTCCAATATGGAAGATCAAAGAATATAGATTTCTTTTTCCACGGACTCTTTTCATTTGTAGGTATCTCAACATTATATTTTGACCTCTTACCTCTTTGAGATTTAAGCTTTTGAGTCTTACCAAAAGTAACATTGATGCATTCAACTCGTTCATAAACTTGATTCCCAGTCAATGGTTGTGGAGCATCTGTATAGTCTTGTACCCCATTGAGTGCCTTTTTTAATTTTCTATAAGGGTGAAATTTATCAAGAAATCTCTGATGCCCCATGTATACAGTCTTTCAACCATGAACAAGTTGATGATAACAGGTATTATTTTCACATATGGGCCATGCCTTATTACCTTTGACACTATATCCAGACAGGTTTCCATAAGCTAGAAAGTCATTGATTGTGCAAAAAAGCATTGCATGTAACTTAAAAGTCTCCTTCCGGTATGCGTCAAACGCTAACACACCTTCATCCCTTAATTGCTTCAAGTCATCAATTAAAGGCGCCAAAAAAAACATCTATATCATTACCTGGTTGTTTTGGCCCAGAAATCATCAAGCATAATAATATGTATTTGCGTTTCATACACAACCAAGGTGGTAGATTATAAATTATCAACATAACTAGCCACGAGCTATGCTTGCTACTTAGGTTCCCATGGGGGTTAATACCATCAGTACAAAGTCTAAGTCTAAGTCTAAGATTTCTCGACTCGTGGCCAAATTCAAAAAATGCATTATCAAATGTTATCCATTGAGAAGAATCAACCGGGTGTCGAAGCTTGCCATCAGAAATTCTTTGATCTGCATGCCATGTTAAGTTCTTCGCATCACTTGGATTTGCAAACATGCACTTAAATCTTGGAATAATTGGGAGATACCACAAAACTTTAGCTGGTGGACTTTTCAAACGTATTTTACCAGCAACATTCTCTCTTGTTTTATAACGAGATGCCCCGCATATTGGACATGCATGCAAGTCCCTGTAATCATTCCTAAACAATATGCAATCGTTAGGGCAAGCATGTATCTTTTTGTATCCATACCCATGGGACACAACATCTTTTTGGCATCATACATACTCTTGGGAAGTTCATTACCATTTGGAAGCATATCATTTACTATTTTAAGTAACACAGTAAAGCTCTTGTCGCTCCACCCTTTCCCAGCTTTCAAGTTGAATAATTTTAATACAGTAGATAATCAAGTATATTTACTACACCCTGGCCATAAAGGTTGTTTTGAATCATTCAATAATTCATCGAACTCATTTGACCGATTGGTAAACTCTTCTCCAACATCACGAAACATTTCATCCAACCGATCTTCAGACTCATCATCTTCATTGTCAACATAGATGTTAGGTGTTGTAGCCACATCGCTTTCACCGTGCCAAATCCATTGTGTATAATTTGGATTAATCCCATTAACGATTAGATCATCATATATCCCATTAATAATTCTTCATATGACTCACAAGAAAGATAGTTTGAGTTGATAAAATTGTATTATAATCTTCTTCACCTAAATAACTAAACTACTATTCCTTCCATCTCATTTATAGATTAGAATTTATAAAAATTTTAAATATATAAAAAATATTACATAAAATTTCACATATACACACAACAATTCATAATTTACCCAATAACTTATAAAATTAAAAATATATACAAAATTATTCCTAAAATTTCAAAATATACACAATAATAATTTATAAAATTCAAAATATATAAAAAACTAATTAAAAATATATAAAAAACGATTTTAATATATATATATATATACATACATATATATATATATATATATATATATATATATATATATATATATATATATATATATATATATATATATATATATATATATATTATGTACCGTCCGGAGGCGAGGCAGCGAGCTACGTTTGGCGAGCTGTTGCGGTGGCGTTGACGTGCGGAGAGCAGTGGCAGCGAGCGTCAACATGGGCGAACTGTGGCGGAGCTGCCTATGGCGGCTGGCTGCTGCCGTTCGACGATACGGCGGTGGCGTGACGGCTGGTAGCTGGCCGGGGATATGGCGGTGGCGTGACGACATCGATGAGCGTGTGGAGGTAAAAGATATACGACGTCTATCTTCCAATTAGGGTTGTAGAGGGTATTTAATAAATATACGACATCGACTATATACTTAGCCGACGTCGTATATCATATATATACATATATATATATATATATATATATATATATATTTTTTTTTTTTTTTTTTTAATTTTTTTGTATTCAGGTTATGGCGTCGGCTAATTAATTAGTCGACATCGTATGTTATTTTAATTTCATTATTTTTAAATACTTTACGACGTCGGCGATTTAATACGCCAACGTCATAACCTTATTTATTTAATTTTTTATTTCATTTATATATGACGTTGGTTATTTATTATAACCGACGTCATATGTAATGCTTAAAAAATAAAAAATTATTTTAAATATTTAACGTCAGATTTTTTTAAAATCGACGTTAAAATGGGGACGACGTAATGTATTTTTGTAGTAGTGGTCGGGCTTTGGGTTTGAGTGCTCAAATGCCAAAGTCGTAGTCTGTTTTATATTGGAGACTGAGACCACGACGCTCCTAGCACCATCGGGAGGTGGCGAATCGATTTAAGGAGAGTGTGTACACACGACTCGGATTTGCTTTCTTCTTGTGTTGGGTTAAAACCTCATGTTAGAAAATCTTTCTCTCATTTTATATTATATATATTTATCAAAAATAAATCTCTCTTTTGTTATATATATTTCGTGTATATATATATATATATATATATATATATATATATATATATGTATATATATATATGTGTGTGTGTGTGTGTGTGTGTGTGTGTGTGTGTATGTATGTGTGTAATTTTGGTTTCATACTAAAATTTGTTGGAATTAATTTTTTTTATAATTCCATATTTTCGCATAGATATATATTTTATATATATTTTGTGTATCGACTCATCCACCGTAACCAACAGATAAGATCGTTGTTTAACACTGCGGTCCAACCACTCAGTCCAAAACATTGAACAAATGCGTAGAATTAATTAATACTCCGTACGACTTCTTCAGCAACCTACAACTCATTGTCTAGTGCTTCCCATTCAGGTGAATTCCTAGCCCTATGCTAGCATGCACACTACAGGCTTCTGGATCAGGCCGGGATTACAGGTCACCCTCAACACCTTCAGTCTACATTCTATGGTGCATTCAGGACAAGAGGGTTAGTTTGAGGAAAATAAGAATGAGCATTATCAAGGTAAGCAATACTACTATTTGCTGCATGCCAATCTACTCTCACAAATACAGCAACAACGGTCAAGTAGCCAAAGTACTGGTCAAGGGTCACGGAGGTATCAAGAATAAAGTGCCACTGGCGCTTGTCATGTGCCGTAATACAATACGCTCCCAAACCTACAATTTGATAAGTATCGAGGAATAACACTCCACTTAGTAATTGCATGATACACAGTCAAGCCTTGCATTGCACGCCTTCATTAGTTGAACGCTCAGCTGCGCTGTCACTGGTACCGGTGCCAGAAATTGAGTTATTGTTAGGCCTAATGCTAAAGGTGTCATGTTATATGTCACATCGTCTCTCCAAACAAATAATAAAAATTCTCAAAATCTTAAAATAGAGCACGTTCGGTTGGATGGAAAAAGTTTTCCTTAATTCCTCCATTTGCTTCACGGAAAACTTTTTCCACGGGAAAACGTTTTTCTTAGTTTTGAAGAAAAAGTTTTTCAAGAGGAGGGGGTGGTATTTTGTTATATATCCACAGAAGATAGAAAGAATGTATTACATGGTTGGACAATTGTTCGCTTATTACATTTATTTTCATTATCCTTGTTGATGGATTTAATTAACCCGGGGTGGACCCGAATCAATAAATCTGGATAAGAACGTAATATAAATAATAAATAAATAATATAGAACGATGTCGTAAAGGCCGTGAGATCGTATTTTATATTAAATGTCGTAGAATTGGCTATTACAAGGATTTAGTAAGACAAAGTGTGTAGAATAGGAAGTAGTTGTCCTAACAAGGTGAGGTGAGGGGTTTTTATATGAAACAAACCCCCCAACCGCGGTTAGATCGCCCTTTGACTGGGGACCGGGGTGGACCGGGTCGGGTCGGGTCCCCGGGCTCGGGTAGTGCCGAGCTCCCCTACTCCAAGCTCGGGTAGGGTCGAGCTACCCGACCCGAGCCCAACATCACTCGGCTCGGGTCGGGGCACCTCCAAGGTGCCGTGGGCCGGGGTGCTTTTGGGCTCCAATTGATGATATGATCTTGATGGTTGATGAGATGATTTTATGTGTGATCTTGATAATCTTGATGATTAAGGGTGAATCTTGATAATTATGTGATATTCTTGATAAATCTTGATGTTCTTGATTTTAAAGATAAAGCCTAATTTTGTGATTTAAATATGATTAGAGCCCTAGGTTGAATCGTGAATTTCGTATTGGGGTATTCTTGGTATATTTGGGTGGGAATTCACATGTTCGGGTGTTGATTATGTTTAGAAGTCATGATAGGATGTGTTCTATGTGATTCTTGCTTTTGATCCGTTAATTGTCTACGTGGTGTCGTCGTTTGTGTTTAAAAGTGTCTAAGCATGGTTTCGGGTTCCACAGAGGATCCCGGGACTTATATTTTGAAAAAGAGTCAATGGGGGCTAGGTGGGGGTAGGGGGACCCGCCACCTACTCGCTGCCCAAAGTAACGCCGCCGGCAGCGGGCAGTCGTCTGCCCGCCGGGCACCCGCTGCTCGGAGGTTCATCGCCGGCGGGTGGCCCTCCACCCGCCGGCCACTCGCTGGATTTTTCCCACTTTGGGACTTTGGCTTCCCCGTTTGATGTTCCCCAACCCCGTGCTGTCCCAACAGACTCCGTTTGTCGTGCATGAGTCTAGTTTGATGTTTCGGGTACCATTTGTAGGATAAAAGAGTCTCGTGTACTGCATGCTAGTTGAATCGGTAACCCGTTGGCCTAGGAGGAAGATGTATGAACCCCTTAGGACTATTCTTAGTATGTGGATAACTACGCATATGTTTTATTTATACGTTTTCCCCCTCCCTATGTGTTAATGTGGGTTGCATGTGCTTGTTACATGATATATGTGCATGACTCTTGGCTGCGGTCAAACTGGTTACTCATGAGCTGCGGTTCATTATCCTGGCTGCGGTCAGTGACTCACTTCTAGGGCTGCGGTCCACCTCATGGGCCTCGTGTGCTGTGATCCACCGACTGGACATGTCAGGCGGTGTGTAGGGCTACAAGCCACGAGGAAGGCCATAGTCCACCGACTGAGTTCGTCAGGCGGTATGTAGGGCTATGGTCGACTGCGATCCACCGAGTGTATGTGCCAACGGTATGTAGGGTCGTAGTCCCCAAAGATCATAGTCCACCGACTGAATTCCTCAGGTAGTGTGTAGGGCTATGATCAGCTACGACCCACCGAATGAGCTCGTTAAGCTGTGCGTAGGGTCGCAGTCCCCAAAAGAGGATCACAGTCTACCGACTGAACGCGTCAGCGGTGTGTAGGGCTGTGATCCGTTGTTGGAACTACCGATGGTCTATACAATTGGCTGCGGTCTATTCCTTCATGCTGCGGTATGAGGTAGGGTGCTGCGGGGCTGTGTTAGCGCTATATGCGCTAACCCTCATGTTTGGGGCATGCGATTAGTCCCGTGGCGCGACCAAAGTATGCTTGTATGACAAAGATGTGGATTGAATGATGATGTGAATGATATGAAAGTGAATTGTGACCTTAGATATGTGTATTCATGATGTTGCCTCTATATAATTGATTATCGTTGTTGAATGTGTTTATCCCTATCTGTCGAGTCTAAACCTGGTTTTAAAGCTAGAGTCTCCTAAGTATATATCTTCCTGCTTCGAAATAATTTTACTATATCTATGTATATATATTTACCTATATTGTATCTTAACGCGTTAGAGTGGGTTACCAGCACCATTCGCTGAACAGATATATTTGGCTTTCAGGCACAGATGATTAGCTTCCGGAGCGCGCTAGAAGAACTCAGTTTAGATAGTTAGTCTTTCCTTTCGGCCTGCGAGCCTTGATGATGTAATCACAATATTTGAGGATAGTTAGTTAGAATAGCCTGTGCATCTGAGCTCTCCAATTCAGATGTGGCATAACACCCCCGACTCTATGTTTAGAATGCTTCATTTGACATCTATTTAATAGAATTTCTTACGTATTATAAGATCAAAAAGTTTTAAAATTTTGGGGTGTTACATGTTGGGTCGCACGAGTGGTTTCACTCAAGCTTCAAGACCGGAGAAAAAGTGGTTGTCCGCGGAGCAAAGGATCTTGGTTATACTGGTGACGGATTGTTTGTTGCCCAATAACAATAAAAGTCGGTTGTTGGGAAAGTTGGTGTGCACCTTTGCTTTCTATCTCAAGAATATGGTCAAGTTCAATCTGCCGGCTTTGATGTTGCAACATATGGTTTTCTGCCATGATCACAACCGAAAGAGCCTACCGTATGGGATGGTGTTTAGTTGGATTCTTGTTAGAAAAGGGGTAAGTGTTGATGGTTGTATACCGAAGGCCATGGGAAAGTTGGTGTTAGATGCCACCAATCTTCGAAGTTGCAACTTGTTCAGTTGGACGATGGTGATTACATCACTCCCGAAGAAGTTGCAAGGAAATCCCCTGAAGAAAGAGCCGAGTTGGCAGCTGAGCTTGAGATTCATGCCGGAATGTTGAATCTCGCGGTCTAGAGTTTGGGAGGCGATGAAGAAGTTGAGGGTGAAGCAGGCCATGAGGAAGAAGTGGAAGCACCGAAAGCTGTCGACGCCGAGGAAAGTGATTCTGAAAGCGAAGAAAACCAAAGAAGAAGGGAAGCCCACACCAAAAGAGAGCATGATGCCATGACGCATGAGGAACGTGTAGTCACCTTGCTTCGTCAACAGAACCGAATGATCGAAGAAGGCTTCGCTTACATGAAGACGCAGTTTGTTGCCGTGCACCAAAGGCTAGATCAGATTGAGGCCAGCTCAAGCCGTAGAGGAGGGAATGACGAAGAACCCGAGGAGAGCACCGATGAGTCGGAGAGCGAGTCGTTCTAGTTCGATGTTGTGGTAATCTCGTTCACCTTTTCTTAGTTGTTGCTATCCCCTTTGTTGTTGTTACCGTTTGTTAGTTGCTTGTTGCGTGCCTTGTGTGTTTGTTCTTGCTTGTTTGGTTAGTTGAGTAGTTAGCTTTGTTGGTTGGTGTTTTGAGCTAGTTGTTGGTTAGAAGTTGATAGTTTTGTTTGGTTTAGAGTTTGACATGCTCATTACCCATTTGGTTTCATTCTTTCAATCTTAATGTTGATGTACTTCCTTACTTGCTTTGATGTCTTGTGAATCCTTTGGGTTTGACCAAAAGAGATTATTCTTGGCACTCTTGTCACATAGTTGTTTCGTTTCACCGTTTGTTTAATTCGTCGTACCCAAGCTTCGGGGACGAAGCTTCTTTGAAGGGGGAGAGGATGTGACACCCCGTAATCCAAATTCAATTATGGGATTAATTAAGTAATTAATCCTAAACCAATTGGTAATTTAATTCCTTAAATTCCTGAAAGTTCAATAGTCGGGGACTAGTAATTGACTAGTCAACCCCAAAGACAAGGTTGTACCTTAAGCTTTGTGAGAAGTTCCCTTGTTCCCTTACACCTCTTCATTTTAGTAAGGGTATTCATGACATTTCACCTTGTGTTAGTAATGCAAGCTAACCTAGTAGACACTCCTCATTCTTGCTCCTTACACTTCCCAAATTTGAGCTCTACCTTCTCTCTAAAAGTTGGATAGCTTTTCTCCCAAGCCATGTTGGAGCTTTGTCAAATCTTCAAGTGTTGTCTCCAAGATTCTACCTTTCATACCTTTGAGCATCTAGGAGGGTAAGATCTATGTTCATCTTGTGTCTTTAGTGTTTTCTAAGGTGTCTTTTTCTAAAGATAGAATCTTTATGATCTTTTGGTGTGTTATTAAAGTGGGTTTGGAAGGTGAGCCTTATTAGGAGCTTGGTAAAGTGTTAAGTGAAGGTTTTTGTCTACAAGAGGTAACCCATGCTCTACAAAATCTATTTTGCTTACCTATATGATGATTTCTTGGATTCTACATGTGTTTTGCTACGAAATGTGAGTGTTTATGCATTGTCTTGTGAAAATGCATATCTAGAGCTTGTTATTAGGGTTCTTGTATGTCATTGCTTGGCTATTCCTTTGATTCAAGTCATTTTGTTGTATTTGGTGAGATTTGGCATGTTTTGGACTTGAATTTGAGCTTGGTGTTGAAAATCCCCGAAGGGATTATTTTGGGCAGAAGTACGTACCCGCGGGCGGAACGGCGAGCAGTGGCCTACCCACCGCCCACCCGCGGGGAACATAAGACCGATGGGTATGTACCCGCGGGCGGAACCACGGGTGGGGGTCTACCCGTGGGTCTACCCGCGGGGAACATCATGGTTGTTGGTGGGGATTTGTTCCCCATGATTCTTTTGACTCGGTATTTGGTCTTTTGACTTCCCGATGTTCTTTTGTGGAACTATCTGAGTGTCTTCTTGATGTTTCGTATGTCTAGAACTATATGGTAGGGATCCATGTAGGTTTTGGTATCTTGAATCGTGCCAAGTGTTCAACATTGTGTTTCGTTGAACCGTGATGAGTCTTGTGTGTTTTTCGGAACTATGTTTGGTTTACCCGTTTGATAAGCATGCTAGTTCAGTGTTTAAATGCTAGCATGTGTGTTGTTTGTGCTTTCCTATTGGTTGATGATGACTTGTGTTATTCATCATTGTTGTTGGACTGTGATCCATTCCTTGATTGAGTATGGTTTCATATCTTCATTGTGATCCGTTGATTGATTCCTGTTGAGGTGTGGTGTGTGTGGCTGTACCTGGATTGCACGATTAGTGGTATGGGACACTAGTCACCAAGGTACGACAGTGGTCCTCGTGGTGGCCATGATGTGATTATGGAGTTTGTGACCTGTGTGTCGGGTTCACGTATTTTGGAGAGGCGTGTGTCGCCGTGTGTGTGATCGATACCTTGTTTACTATGAATTGGTGGTCTTGTTGGTGGTTTGTTGGTGGGGGACGAAGGTCCCAGGAGGGAAAATGTTGGACTAAGAAGTACAGGGGTCCTGGAGGTAATGGTTGGAACTAGACATAAGGTTGGGGGTAGCCATTAGGTTGGAACCGGGCATAAGGAAGGCATATCAATTCGTGATGTGTGATGTCATGAAGGCTTGTGTAGCAGTTGTTGTGAGTATCTCTTCTTGTGACGTGTGTAGTCACAAAGGCGTGTGTTGCCATTGGTTGTGTCTTATTCTCTTGTGTTATGCATGTCAGGTGTTAATCTACTGTGTGATGGTAGATTTTACCTTGAGCCGTTCTTGTGAGTCGTTGTATCTCGTGTGGTCTTGGGATGTGTTCCCTTACCTTGTTGTGAGTGCTTAGAGTCTTGTGTTGACTTCTGCTCTCGGTTTTGGAACTTATATATACATATTCCGTTTCACAAATGATTTTTCAAATGTATATCTTATCTATGTATGATATTTCACATGTATTGGTGGGTTACCAACATTATTCGCTGACCGGGCGTCGTCCCATCTTTTATGTGTTTCTTTCAGGTGATGTTTAGACGTGAGCGCGGTCTACAGCCTGCTAGTGTAGCTCCCATCTTGTGCTGTTATGGCCTGTGTGCCAAGGATAGATTTTAGTACTTCGGACATGTATGGTTTTAGTTTATGAATTATGCAGATGTTAGCCTGTGCGTTCACCTCTGTGTGAGCGTGGCATAGCACCCCTTCCGTTTCCAGTTTATATAATCCTTTTTCAATCTTCCACTGTGTTTGATGTTTTACCTAGATATATGCATGTTTAAGGCTTTAATTAGCATGGAAATTAGGGGGTGTTACACTTAGGGTGCGCTTAGCCGCTCGAGCCAAGTCCTGTCGGGCCAAGCTACCGGGCTCCTTCGTCGGGGTTGGTACGCGAGGTTGGACCTCATGCCCCCTTAGGGTGTGCGCTAGCCGCTTGGGCTAAGTCCTTCCGGACTACGCCACAGGGCTCTTCCGTCGGGGTTGGTACGCGAGGTCGGACCTTGTGCCCCCTTAGGGTGCGTCCTCCGTCGGGGTTGGTACGCGAGGTTAGACCTCGTACCCCCTTAGGGTCCGCGGGGGGAGGGGGGTGGGAAATCGAGTGAGCACCCGTTCCCCCTCATTTTATGTGTGTTTTTTTAAGGGAGAAAAATAAATGAAAACCGACTTCGTAACAAGGGTCATCCTCATAACAAATTTCATAACATGAAACTTTATTCCGCTTATTGCCGTCCGCTAAGACGTTATTGGGGGAGGGGAATGGTCCTCCTCCTAGAACAGCAATGCCAAGGTCCACCTCTCACGTGGTCGGGATACTGGTAGAATTTCAGCAAATGTCCCGAGTTCCAAACTCTAGCTATCATCTTTCCTTTGGGGGTCTTGAGCTTGTAGCTGCCCGGGTGGACCATAACTGCAACAATGTATGGGCCCTCCCAATTGGCGGCAAACTTTCCTCCGGCCTGGGGCTGGCTTGCCTCTCTCCCCCTGAGCACGTAATCTCCCACTTGATAATAGCGGGATCGAACCCGCCTATCATGGTATGCTTTGGTTTGTCTTTGGTAGCTTTCAGCTCGGATCGCGGCTGCATCGCGCCTGTCGTCGACTAGGTGGAGGTCGGCTCTATGATACTCCTCGTTCGTGTCGGGGTCGTAGTCCTCCTCCCGTCGGGAAGGTATAACCACCTCCGCTAGAGCTCGGGCTTCAAAATCGTAGGCCAAGGAAAAAGGTGTCTCCCCAGTGGCCCTCCGGTGGGTGGTGCAATAGGCCCAGAGAATGGCGTCGAGCTCCTCCATCCACGCTCCACCCGCAGATTCCAGTTTCTTTTTCAGGCCATCCACTATGGTGCAGTTGGCATTCTCCACCTGCCCATTTGCTTGAGGGTAGCACACGGCCACCCGACTGTGGGTAATGTGCCACTCTGCACAAAAGCCCTCAAACTCTTGCCCCTCGAATTGGCGTCCGTTATCGGTGATGAGCTGCATCGGGACCCCAAAACGGCACAAAATATTTTTGTATACAAAGTGCTTGCAACGGGCGCTTGTTATGGTTGTCAGCGGCTCTGCCTCCACCTACTTGGTAAAGTAGTCCACTCCTGGCGTAGTCGGTGCACTCCTTGGCCATTTTGGGCCAAAAGTACCCCTGTAAGATGGCTCTCCGGGACATGGTGAAGGCCCCGTGGTGTGCAGAGCAGGTCCCCTCGTGGATCTCCTCCATGACTGACCTGGCCTCGTCTGGGTACAAACAGCGTAACAAGGCGCCATTGTAGGACCTCTTGTAAAGTGTGTCCCTCATGATCACGTCGTTTCACCAACTTGGCGTTGACCTCGTGGGAAGGTAGTGCACCTGTCTTCTTGTACTCCTTGAGGTGATCCAACCAGCAAGGAGGTCGAGTCTGCACAGGTAGGACCGGGTAGGCATCCGGGCTCAACCTCTTGAAATCTTCAATTCAGGCTATTTTTGAAATATGCTCCGGGGCCCCTTGGGCGAGCTTGGATAACATGTCAGCATCTGTGTTCTGGTCTCGGGGCACCTATAGGACCTCGTAATTGATCAGCTGCCCCAATAGCTGGAGCACCACGTCCCGGTAACTCCTCATTCTTTCATCACTTGCTTCAAATTCACCCATGACCTGTCCCACCACGAGTCTAGAGTCACATCGGATTTTGAGCTCCTCCACCCTCATATTTAGCGCGAGACGAAGCCCCCCAGGAGCGCCTCATACTCGGCTTCGTTATTGGATAATATGAACGCGAAGCGGAGGGCGTAGTAGGCCCGAAACCCCTCCAAGGTTATGAGGACGACCCCTCCCCCGCAGCTTTTGGTGCTAGAGGACCCGTCAGTTGAAAGGGTCCACCACTCCTCATTTTCGTCCAGGACCCGCTCCGTGGCCTCCCGGGCGGTTCACTCGACTATAAACTCAGCCAGTGCCTGCCCATTGATAGCGGGTCTAGGCTTGAACTGGACGTCGAACTGGCTCAGCCGCATGGCCCACCTGACCAACCTGCTGGCCGACCCCGAGGCCCTCAGTACTGTGTCTAGTGGCTGGTTGGTGAGGACCTGTATAGGGTGGGCCTGGAAGTAGTGGTTCAGTTTCTTTGTCGTCACATCTACTGCGAAGATGGCCTTTTCCACGGGTGTGTACCTGATTTCCGCCCCCTATAGAGCTCAGCTCAAATAATAGACGGGCCATTGGACCCCCTCGCCGTCCCGGACCAGCAGGGAGCTGACCGCGGCCTGCTAGATGCCCAGGTACAAATATAGGACGTCCCCCTTAACGGGTTTGGCCAGGGGGGAGCGACATCAGGTACGTCTTGAGGTCTTCGAACACCTTCTGGCACTCTTCGGACTACTCGAAGCCCTTGGTCTTTTTGAGGACTCCAAAGAACGACAAAGATTTCTTTGCCGACCTCGAAAACGGCCCAAGGCTGCCAACCGTCCGTTGAGGCGCTGGACCTCCCGGAGGGACCTTGGAGTTCCATGTCCAGGATGGCCTTGACCTTGTCGGGGTTGGGCTCAATGCCCCTCTTCGAGACCATGTACCCCAAAAATTTTCCCCCATGCACCCCGAAGGTGCACTTTTTAGGGTTCAACCATGAATTGAAACACTGCATAATTGAAAATAGCTCGGTTAGGTCGTTTGTGTGGAGGTCGGCCTCGGTGCTTTTAACAATCATGTCGTCGACGTAGGCCTGCAGGTTGCGGCTGAGGACCTGTTTGAACACCTTGGCCACCATTCGGGTGTAGGTGGCAGCTGAATTTTTCAGCCCGAGGGCCATGACCTTGTAGCAATAGACCCCCTTGGGTGTGGTGAAGGCGGTCTTCTCCTTGTCGGCCTCCTCCATGAAAATCTGGTGGTACCCCCTGATCGCATCTAGGAAGCTCATGAGGGCACAACCTACGGTCTTGTCCACCAATTGGTTAATATTGGGGAGGGGGAGGGGTCTATAGGGTAGTCCTTGTTGAGGTCGGTGTAGTCCACGCACATCCTCCAGGTGGGCGGCTTTGGAGTGAGGACCACGTTTTCTAGCCAGGTGGGGTATAGGACCTCCTTGACATGACTGATATCCAGCAGGGTGTTGACCTCCTTCTTAATGAACTCCCTCCTCTCGACGGAGAGGTACCTCTTGCACTGCTAGACGGGCCTGACCGCGGGGTCGACAGCCAACTTGTGCGTGATCACGTCTCGGCTGAGGCCCGGCATATCCTCAGGGCCCCATGCGAAGACCTCCTTGTAGCTCCTGATGGTGTTAATTATCCGTTCCCGGAGCACGGCCGGGAGGCCGACCCCCACCTTCACAACTCGGTCGGGTCGGCTGAGGTCGAGGATGACCTCTACAGTCTCGACCACGGGCTCGGCCCGAGGCCGACCTGCTTCTTCCCAAAATGCCTTCTTGGCGATGGTGTGGACCTGTGACACCCTAAATCCAAATTCGATTAAGGGATTAATTAAGTAATTAATCCTATTTCAATTTGTAATTTAATTCCTTAAATTCCTAAAATTCAATCGTCGGGGACTAGTAATTGACTAGTCAACCCCAAAGTCAAAGTTGTACCTTAAGCTTTATAGGGAGTTCCCTTGTTCCCTTACATTTCCTTATGTTAGTAAGGGTATTCTTGACCTTTCACTTGGTGTTAGTATTGTAACCTAACCTAGTAGACCACCTTCATTCTTTCCTTACACTTTCTAAAAATCTAGCTCCACCTTCTCTCTAAAATGGTAGATAGCTTTCCTTCCAAGCCAAGATTGAAGCCTTTCTAAAACTTCAAGAGTTGCTCCCAAGATTCAACCTTTCATATATTTGGGCATCTAGGAGGGTAAGATCTAAGTTCATCTTGTGTTTTTAGTATTATCTAAGGTGTCTTTTCTTAAAGATAGGATCTTTATTATCTTTTGGTATGTTCTTGAAGTGGGTTTGGAAGGTGAGCTTTGTGAGGAGCTTGTTGAGGTGTAAAGTGAAGTCTTTAGTCTTCAAGAGGTAACCCATGATGATTTATTAGATTTTACATGTGTTTTTCTATGAAATGTGAGTGTTGATGCAGTGTCTTGTGAAAATGCATATCTAGAGCTTGTGTTTAGGGTTCTTGTATTCCATTGCTTGGCTATTCCTTTGATTCAAGTCATTTTGTTGTATTTGGTGAGATTTGGCATGTTTTGAACTTGAATTTGAGTTTGGAGATGAAAATCCCCGAAGGGATTATTGTGGTACAGGAGTGTACCCGCAGGCGGAACGGCGGGTAGGGGTCCAATCCGCCGCCCACCCGCGGGGTACATGTTGTGGAAGGGCTTGTACCTGCGGGCAGGACCACGGTAGGGGCCTACCCGTGGGCCCACCCGCGGGGTACGTGTTGTGTTTGTTGGGGGATTTGTTCCCCGTGATTATTTTGACTCGGTATTTGGTCTTTTGACTTCCCGTTGCTCTTTTGTGGAACTATTTGAGCGTCTTCTTGATGTTTCTTATGTCTAGAACTATATGGTAGGAATCCATGTAGGTTTTGGTGTCTTGAATCGTGCTAAGTGTTCAACATTGTGTTTCGTTGAACCGTGATGAGTCTTGTATGTTCTTCGGAACTACGTTTGGTTTACCTGTTTGATAAGCATGCTAGTTCGATGTTTAAATGATAGCATGTGTGTTGTTTGTACTTTCCTAATGGGTGATGATAACTTGTGTTATACATCGTTGTTGTTGTTGGACTGTGATCCATTCCTTGATTGAGTATGGTTTCATATCTTCATTGTGATCCATTGATTGATTCCTGTTGTGGTGTGATGCATGTGTGACTTTACCTGGATTGCACGATTAGTGGTATGGGACACTAGTCACCAAGGTATTGCAGTGGTCCTCGTGGTGGCCATGACGTGATTATGGAGTTGTGGCCTTTGTGTAAGGTTCACGTATTTCTTGGGTGGCATGTGTTGCCGTGTGTGTGATCGGTACCCTCGTGTACTATGAAATCGGTGGTCCTATTGGAGATCTGTTGGAGAGGAGACGACGGTCCTCGGAGGGAAAAGGTTGGACTTGGTGTACAGGGGTCCTAGAGGTAAAGGTTGGAACTAGATATAAGGTTGGGGGTAGCCATAAGGTTGGAACCAGGCATAAGGAAGGCATATCAACTCGTGATGGGTGATGTCACGAGGGCTTGTGTAGCCGTTGTTGTGAATTCTCTTCTTGTGACGTGTGTAGTCACAAAGGCATGTGTTGCCGTTTGTCTTGTCTTTAGCCTTTTGAGTTGTTGTTGTCCTTGTGGTCTTGGGATGTGTTCCCGTGTTCTTGTTGAGAGTGTTAAGTCTTGTGTTGACGATTACTCTTGGTTTTGTACTTATATATATATATATATATATATATATATATATATATATATATATATATATATATATATATATATATATATATATATATATATATGTATGTATTCTATTTCGAAAATGGCTTTACAAATGTATATCTTATCTATGTATGATATTTCACATGTATTGGTGGGTTACCAGTATTATTCGCTGACCGGGCGTCGTCCTATGTTTATTGTGTTCTTTCAGGTGATGTCTAGACGAGTGCGCCGTCTAGTGCTTGCTAGTATAGCTTCTCCCTTACGTTTTGTGGCCTGTGAGCCGGCTTAGATGTAGAACAATGAGACGTTTGGTTTAGATTTAAACATTGCAGATGTTGCCTGTGCGTTCATCCCTTTGGTGAACGTGGCATAGCACCCCGTATTCCAATTTACTTATATCTATCTATCTTTCAGTCTTCCGCTGTGTTAGCTGTTTGGTTTAGTTATTTGCATGTTTAAGGTTTTAAAATAGCATGTTTTTCCGGGGGTGTTACAGGACCTGGAGGTCCTTCTGACCAATTTGGTGGCACGCCTTCAAGTAGCAGCTGCGACTTACCTTTTGGTTTCCCCGGGTGGCCCAGACCTCGGCTGGTGTCGGGAACTTGAGGCACAGGTGCTCTATGGAAATCACGCACTTGAGGTCTTCTAGGCCGCGTCGGCCGAGTATAATGTTGTGGGCGCAGCTGATTTTGACGACTACAAACTTGACCTCTCACCTCCTGGTGTGAGGTGGGGTGCCTATCTCCACCTCCAAATTGATTGACCCCTCTGTCTTAATTGAGTCCCTTGTGAACCCGGACAGGGGGGGTCCGTACTTGCTCCAGCTGCCCTTTTGAGAGTCCCAACTGGGTGAACGTGTTGTAGTACATAACGTTCACCGAGCTACCCGTGTCTACGAGCACCCGGTGCACCACCACGTTGTTGATGTCTAGCTTGACCACCAGGGCGTCTCGGTGGGGGAGGGGCCTGTCTGGCAGGTTGGCGTCGGTGAACGTGATGGGCTCCCTCTTCGGTTTCTTCTCGTGGGGCGTTCGTGTGACCTCCCCAACGTATAAGCTTCTCGTCCACCTCTTCCGCTCGGCTGGCGAGTCCCCTCCCTCGGGCCCCCCGAAGATGACGTAGATGGCACGTTTCTTCGGGGGCTGGGAGTCCTCTGTCGTCTTCTCCTCCTCCTCGGAGCTGTGGTCGTGGTCCCTCTTACGAGGTGCCGAGGTGGATGACTCCTGGCCACCCCCCTTCCTCCATACATTGCCTTGCTTCTGGCCTTGCGCCTAGCCGGGCTTCTTAATGAATTTGCCGAGGTAACCCATTTGGATGAGCTCCTTGATTTGTCTCTTTAGGAGGATGCATTCCTCTGTATCGTGTCCCTTCTGCCGGTGGAACCTGCAATACTTGTTGGGGTCCCCCCTCGACGATATCTTCATGCACTCCTCCTTCGAGAATAACACAATGCCCTAGTCCTCCGCCTGCGCCAGGATGGTACCCACAGGTTGTGTCAGCGGGGTGAGACAGCGTGTGGGGTTCAGTCTAGGCCCCTCAGCATACTCACGTCGATGTGGCCGCGACACCTTGCGCTCCTCCTGGGGTGCCTTGTCTTTTCGACCTCTCCCTTCCTCCTACTCCGTCTTCCTCTTCTCGACGGCCTCGGTGTCAGCGTACCTGGCTGCCCTGTCCATTAGGTCGGTATAGTTCCTGGGGGGGTACCTAATGAGGTCCTAGTGGAAAGCGCCCGACCTCAAGTTGTTTCGGAAGATCGGAATGGTCGACTTCCCATCAAAGTTGGCGACCCACATGGCCTCCTTCTTCCACTTGCTGAGGTACTCGACTAATGACTCCGAGCTTCCCTGCTTCAGATCGCATAGGTCGGCGATCTGTTTTTTCCGCTGCTTGCTGGTGGCGAAATGGGACAGGAATTGCCGGGTGAGGTCCGCAAAGGTGGAGATGGACCCCTCCAGGAAGGATCCGAACCAGTCGTGCGCCTGCCCATCTAGGGTGGCGAAGAAACCCCTGCACAGGATGGCGTCGGTAGCCCCGGTGATCATCATGGCGGCCCTGTACCTGGTAAGGTGCGACCGCGGGTCCGTGGTCCCCGAGTACGCTTTAATGTTGGGAAAGCAAAAATCTCGAGGTAAGGGTTCCTCCATGATGGTGTTTGCGAATGGGGAGGACAACACATCCTGGGGCTCCGGAGACTCGTCCCTCTCATCAATCTTCCTCTGGAGCTCGTCCATCCTCCTCCGCAGCTGCTCGACCTCTTCCCGGTGGGAGCTCGGGGCTCTACCATTCGTTTCACCTGATCGTTCGACCCGAGAGGCCTGCTCACGCCGTGGTGGGGCTTGGGTCCCCCGACCTGGTGACCTTCGCGAGCCCGCCTCTTGTCGCGGCTGGGCTCGGGGTCCGTGGCTAGGTGACCTCCGGGCTACTGATTGTCGTCGTGCTTGCCTGCGGGAGCATGATTCTGCTGGCGGAAGCCCGTTGGCGGCATGCCTTGGGCCGAAACTCTCTCGGGCTGGCACCCAACTACCCAGCCTCTCCATGGCGGGCCTGGTTTGGTTTGACCTCCTTCCATCGTCCTCATGACGTCGGTCACGCCTTGAGTCCCCTCCACCCCGTATGTTCGTCTGGCGGGGCGAATTGACCTCCCCTTGGGTGATGCGTGCCTGGGAAGGCCGGGTGCTTGAACCGCTGCGCCCCCAGGTGGGAGGAGGTGGAGGAGGTGCCGGCAGCCCTTGGTTGACGCCTGGTTTAGCAGGCACACTTGCTCGGAGGCCCCGCGCGACCCGGGCTAGCACCGTGGAGGCTTGCTCAAAGACCTCCACCCCTTCGCGGACAAGGGCTAGGGGTGGAACGGGGGCGGCTGGAGGTGGTCACCGCCGCTGCGGTGGATGGTGAGGCGATCCCTCATGTCTACCCCCGACCTGGCAGAGGTGGCCTGTTGAAGGCTGGGGACCCCGTTGGGGCCGTTCCCGGCTGATAGACAAGTTGGGTGTCGTGGGAACCGTTGGTATGGCGAGAGTTGGATCTTGATCTTGCCATAGTAGCTGGTCGCGGTAGACCAACGAATATAGAACACGCTTGAGCTGGTATAGCAGCTCTTAACAAGAGCACCAATGATAATTTAATTAACCCGGGGTAGACCCGAATCAATAAATCCGGATGAGATCGTAATATAAATAATAAATAAATAATACGCAATGGTGTCGTAAAGGCCGTGAGACCGTATATTATATTAAATGTCGTAGAATTGGATATTACAAGGATTTAGTAAGACAAAGTGTGTAGAATAGGAAGTAGTTGTCCTAACAAGGTGAGGTGGGGGGTTTTTATATGCAACCGGGTCGGGTCGGGTCCCCGAACTCAGGTAGTGCCGAGCTCCCCTACCCCGAGCTCCTTATGGCCCGAGCTTGGGTAGGGTCGAGCTACCCGACCCGAGCCCAACATCACTCGGCTCGGGTCGGGACACCTCCAAGGTGTCGTGGGCCGGGGTGCTTTAGGGCTCCAACGTGGTGCTCCGGGTCCGCGTTGTTACCCCGGGTCAGGTCGTGTGTATAATATATCTGTCACTTGTATAAGAGCATTTTAGTCTTTATACTCATTATTCATCACCACTCAAACTCCTACCAAACAACGGAATCAATATTCTCAGTAATTTGTTTTTCATCAACCAAACAATTAAATAAACCTTCTGGTAATCTCTTGTCCATGAAATTTAAATTAAATTTCATTACCTCTGAAATATTTCCCACGAACCAAAAGAGGCCAGGGAATCTTCCATTGATGCGCACACACTGCACCACCCAACCAACATTGAAGGCACATAAATTAATCACAGCTAAAACACAACCATCCACTAAAGAAGAAGAAATTAAGAGAATAGCAACAACACCTACACCAGCAAATGCATATTCAACAACGTCAATGTTTTCTCCCTTTATCTTATAATATCTTCATTTTCTACCCCAGGCAAAAGACATTGACCATGTCCACTATGCCCACTAATAGAGCAACACCCAAACAAAATTGAACCATATATAACTAATATATGCATATATATTTTGATCACAAGTATGTTTATATATGTAAGATCATATATATATAGAGTTAATTCCAGCAATGGTCCCTCGAGTATGGTGATTTTCCACAATTGGTCCTCGACTTTTAATTTGGACAATTTAACCACCTGACTTTCAAAATCTTTCCAATTGTGGTCCTTCCGTTAAATCTTAGTTAAGTGGCTGTCAATATGAAGGGTAAAACCGTCCTTTCCTCTAATATTTCATCTCCATTCCCTGTCTTTATACGTGGAAATCATCATCACCGCGTGCCCCGCCGCCGGCCTTGCCAAGCTAGCGCATTTTGGTTCCGCTGTGGAGATCTGAAGTGGACGGCGGAATAAGGTTGCGCCGCCACGTGGGAGTTCACTGTGGATGGCGCCGGAGGTCATCCGCAGGGAGTATCAAGGGCCGGAATCCGACGTCTGGTCGCACGGCTGCACCCTCCGCCGGATTCTCTCGCCGTTGCCGCCTTCCCTCTCCCCGCTGCGTGTTCGACTAGTTCAACTCGGACTTTGATTCCGACACCGAGGATTACAGAGAAACCGTTAGCTTCTCGGCGAAGGAGAGCATCGGGAATAAGTTCAGATTGGGAGGAAACAAATGGCGGCTGAGTCAAGGATCTTCATATCATTCAGAATCCATGATTTGGTTTATTGTACATTACTCATTTCAAGTTTTTCTGTTTTTGTATTCCTGCAATTCTCTACATATCAACAGAGGCAGGTTTTGTCCTATTCCAGTTTCTCATAACCATACTATTGTTTCCCTGCTCTATTCAACATCTAACTGTAAAATTTTGCATTTGCTTGCCCTCGGTTTCCTTGTCTCTTCGAGTGTGTTTGGATCATCTGTATCTAGGAATTCGCACTTCTTGTTGTACAGTTTGACATTCTATGCTTTGTTTTTCCGGTGAAAAGTGCAGCACTGTTTGTAGCTTATGTTTTCCCTCACCGGAATATCCAAATTTTCTCTTTTCTTTTTCAGCTATGTACAGTTTGACATTCTAAGCTTTGTTTTTCCGGTGAAAAGTGCAGCACTGTTTCTTTTTCAGCACTCCACTCTCTTTCTTTCGCACACACACACTCTCTCTCTCTCTTTTATTTAGATTTTGTATTTTATTGGAACCACCAATAGTTCTGGTTCACGGTCGAGAAGAGGAGATGGGAGATGGAGGGAAGACAGAAATGACGGTTTTACCCTTCAAATTGACAGCCACTTAACTAAGATTTGACGGAAGGACCACAATTGGAAAGATTTTGAAAGTCAGGTGGTTAAATTGTCCAAATTAAAAGTCGAGGACCAATTGTGAAAAATCACCATACTCGAGGGACCATTGCTGGAATTAACTCTCTCTCTCTCTCTCTCTCTCTCTCTCTATATATATATATATATATATATATATATATATATATATATATATATATATATATATATATATATATATATATATATATATATATATATATATATATATATATATATATATATATAGTTTTACATTCAAAGTAGTCAAATATATAACACACTAGATTAAATTTCTTTCCACTATTGTGACACAACAAATTAATAGATCAGATACTACACTTACTAAAATTGTATAAAAACTATAAATCATACGTAGGGTATGCTTTGTTTACACATGAGAATCGGAATCGGAATGGGAATCAAATACTTGGTAATGGTAATGGATTTTGGTGAAAGTATTTTGCATGTTTGGTAGTCGGATGGAATTGGAATGATTACCGATAATCTACTATATTAATAAGAGCCAAAGAGATTTAGACCTATAATGGCTAGAAAAAATGACGATTAAATTATTTAACCAAAATGAATGACTCGGATTGATCAAATTTTAATTTTTCCTTGAGATTTACTAATTTATCCTTAATTATATGATTATCCGTTAACTTTTCCGTTAAATATTATCTTCTCCGTTAATTTCTGCTAGTTAACTTACTCATTGATTTAAATAAAAAAGGTCTTAGGTTTGAACCCCATCCCAATCAAAGTTGGCATAATTAGTACTTTATTTTACTCTTATTAAATTAAAATAATAATTTAGTAGCTCCATCAAAAAATAATAAATATGCATTTCTTAAGTTTAGAATTATGGGTCTACAATGCCTTTATTCAAAAAAATTTATTCAGTATCAATAAATTAATTAAGAGAAATAATTTCATTAGTTATATTGTCTTTATTTTTCTCCAATGTAAAAATTCTTTACATTCAAATTCTTCAATTGATTATATTCAATACATTGTCTATTATCTTTTCTATGCGCTACTTTTTTAATTAAAGATTAAAGTTATAATATAAAATAATATTTATTTACCAACTATTTTATTAATACCATGAAAAAATTTTTTAAAAAAATATAATTAAGCGAATTATATTAACTACTTGAGGGATTTGTTGACAAAGAGAGTATTCAAATCATACAACAAATTGAAGTGGAAAACTATCTCGCAATGTTAGCGGATTATATTAGCGGATTTTACCAGTGAATTATATCAACGGTTGGTAAAAAGACATTTGAAAAAATTAGCTGTTTAGATTAACATGTAAAATGATATAATAATAATAATAATAATAATAATAATAATAATAATAATAATAATAATAATAGTACTTGTTTTTAAAAAATAAAAATAATAATAATAATAATTTTTTAAATAATAATAATAATAATAATTTAATAAAAGAAATAAAATTAAAAAAAAAAACATATGGGGAGCCGAACATTCGACTCCCCTTAGTTTTGCCACTTTTCCCACATCGGTGGGAAAAATGGCATGGGAGCCTTGAGGCTCCTATAAAAGGAGCCTTAATGCTCCAATTTAAAAATTAAACTTGTTATTCAAGGAGTCGAACTGACTCTACAGTAAACTTTTTTTTTTAAAAAATATAAAGGTGTTTTGGGGAAATCATTCTCAAGACCGATAAGTGAAAATATTGGAAATTGCAATGTTTGTATTTTTAGTGGCTTGGAACAAATTATTGCTTCAAACTGTTGAATAACCAAACAGTTTCTTTAGCATTTTGATCTTTGGGTTACATCATATTTACCAATCGTTCAATATCTTTGGGTTACATTATAATTAAAAAATTTAAATTTTTACTACTTCATCTAAATTCCTTAAATTAGGAATTTCTTTATCCATAATAATTTATTCCACAATAATGGTTGAACTAAATGAGCACTGAGGAAAACACCTAAAGGACTGGTATCGTTGATCTTGTATATATGTGCATTCATTAAATATATTAGAACCGTACCCTTTGCAACAAAAATACTTGGTTACTATTTAAAAAAAAGTTTAGTAACAATTATAATGAATCTCATGCATTACATTGTATTCATATACTATGAGTTACATATTTAAATAAACAAATTCGACATTAAATTACTTAGGAATGAACTTCTCATATATAATCTTGTATTGATATACTTTCAAATATTTATTTAATTATAAACATTGGACATTAACTCATTCGCGCAATGCGCGTGTAAAAATAGTAATATTGATATTTGTTTGTGTATGACCCTATAATGAGAATAAAGGTTTTAAAAATACAAAATAAAAAATTCAAGGCAATTGATCCCAATATAATGACATCCAAAATATCGATATGAACACACAAAAAAAAATCAAAACAAAAATTTAAATTCAAACCTAAAAATTAGATTGTCCATAAAATATAATGATACCCGTTTTTAATTAAGGAATGAGATTTTTAATTGAAGGAAAAATAAAATCTCATAGTTATGTTTTAAAAAGTTGTCAACCAATGCAAGATTGAGCGACATAGAGCAGAGTTACCCTAAAGGAATGATAAATTTAATCTTTCTTGGAGTAATGAGTTCTCTTGCTTAAAATGGTAGAAAATTTTTATAGATTATTTATGGTTTGGTCTTGATATGCACCATTGTATGACTAAAAGTAATGCAAAATTAAATAGATCAAATACAATTACCTAAAAAGAATGTGGGCAACGATGATAAATTTAGTCCCCATAGAAAGAAACAAGTTCACTTGATTGAAATAGTAAAAATCCTTACAAATCTAGGGTTTGTTCTATGTTCCCCTACAAGACTAAAATTAACACAAGTTATATGCTAGAGTATAATTAAATAAAAGGAAGATGAAAATGACACAAAAAAAAAAAAAAAGAACAATAAAAGGGTCTTTGTTGGAGGAAACTAGTACACTTGTCTGAATTTACCGAACTGACCGAGAACTTTGTCAGGAAAGTGACACTCTACCATCTCATACATAATGAGAGGAGACTTCATCATTCAAACATGCTCCCCTGATTAGCAATAATCTAGTAACTCATCTAAGTCATTTTCATATAGCCTCCGGAGTTAATTCCCAAATGGTCCTCCGACTATGGCGTTTTCTCAAATTGGTTCCTAGACTTTTAATTGCACTCAAAGTGGTCCTCCGACTATGGCGTTTTCTCAAATTGGTTCCTAGACTTTTAATTGCACCCAAAGTGGTCCTCCGACTTAAATTTTAAGCCAAATTCGTCAACCGTTAGCTTTGGTGTTAAATGGGTGTTAAAAAGAAGCGCAAAACAGACAATTTATATTGTTCTCCCAAAACCTACTGCCAAAAGCAACCTCCGGCATCATGTCGTCCAAGGATTGTACCCACCACTGCCTCTTCCTTACCCTCTTTAGCTCCATAATTCTCATCCTCTTCATCGTCTTCCTAAAAAAATTATATTCATCCATTTCGTGCTTGTTGATTTCTTCTGAGGAATTCTGAATGTATGTTAAGGTTTAAATGTATACATTTTCTCTAGTGTTCAGTAAGGCTTAGATCAATTTGTAATTTTGTTTTATACATTTACAAAATGGATGACCAATATGAAACTTGAAAATCCAGCAAATTAGCTGCAAATAAATAATGTTTTGGTGTCTTCATGACTTCATAGTCTGCTTTGAGTTTTAGTTTGTACTATTTGCTGTAAATTGTTGACTATTTAAAAAGTAGTACTCCTTAATTTTCTCTTGCCATTTTTGCACTGTTTACCTGCTTGGTGCTTCAACAAACATGGGTGGGAATAGGATGAGAATTATGGAGCTAAAGAGGGTAAGGAAGATGCGGTGGTGGGTACAATCCTTGGCCGACGTGACGCCGGAGGTTGCTTTTAGAGGTTTTGGGAGAACAATATGAGTTATCCATTTTGCCCTTCTTTTTAACACTACTTAACACCAAAGTTAACGGAAGACCATTTTGGCTTAAAATTTAATAGTCGAAGGACTACTTTGGGTGCAATTAAAAGTCAAGGAACCAATTTGAGAAAAGACCATAGTCGGAGGACCATTTTGGGAATTAACTCTAGCCTCCATCCTATCAAGTATTGCATGTGTGATTAAATGCCTAATGCTCAAATTCATATAGCCTCCATTCTATTGATTATACTTGACAGTTCGACGACGACGAACAACACAAAAAATGTCCTCAAATTCTTTTACGGAATCTTCAATTGATGCACACACAGAGCACCATCCATGCACAAATCTTGCATTGAACTTCACAAATAGTGGCTTCTGGATCAGGCCAGGATTACAGGTCACCGTAAAAAGCTTCACTATACATTCTATGGGGCAGGACAAGAGGGTTTTGAGTCTGAGAAAATAAGTATAATGAATCGTATCAAGCAACACTACTGTTTGCTGCATATATGCCAATCAACTCTCACAAATATAGCAACATCAGCCCAAGTAGCCAAAGTACTGGTCAAGGGTCAAGGAGGTATCAAGAATAAAGTGTCACTTACATTTGTAGTGTGCCGTAATACATACGAGAAACGAAAGTTGTATATACTGACACGTATTTCAAGCAAAAAAAAATTTCAAAAATTTGACAAACTCACCGTTTGTGAAGTTCAATGCAAGATTTGTGCAAGGATGGTGCTGTGTGTGTGCTTCAATTGAAGATTCCCTAAAAGAATTTGACGACACTTTTTGTGTTCTTCGTTGTCTTCGAACTGTCGAAGCAGATTCGTGGAAGGACGGTAACCGGGATACTATGGAGGAAATCAAACGTGGGTGGAAACAAAAAGATACTCGTTTCATGATAAATGAAGAAGAGATTAAGGAAGCATAACCACTATCATGCTCAAAAACATACCCAACAAGTACAGGATTGCTTTTTTTTTTTTGCTATATAATCCTGCTTTCCTCCCAGAATATTCTGGTTCCCACTTTAATTTCATCATTGCTACAGTTTGTAACTTTTTATTTCATTTTTGGGTTTTTACTTATCATTATTTTTTGTTCTGGAGATTTGACTGACACCATTATTCTTGGGGATTGAGGTTGCAGTCTGAAGCTCCTACAAGTGGACAACCATGCATTTTAAATTTTAAACATAATTTTTATTGTTGAGATCTGGAGTTAGACACACTACCATTATTGAACCCAACGTAACCTTCTGATCTAGAGTCAGACGCGCTACCATTGCGCCACGGATCCACTAATATGAAGTTAACAATTGACATATTCCTTTTAATTAATTAACAAACAGAATAAATATGATGAAATTAATAATTGAGTGACTAAATATAAAAATACTATGGTAATTAATCATATGATTAAAAGTAAAATTTAGTTTTCAAGTTAGACATTGTCTTGATCTAAGACGAAATAGGAAGCTTCTTCTCCATGTTGATATCGACATCAGTGTTGCATTAGGATTTGTTGCGGGTCTAGGAGGGATCATTGTGCCACTTTTGATGTCCAACAAATGGAGATCATATTATAACAAGAAGATTGATGGAGTTATTTCAAAGGTTTTCTTTTAGAAACGTCAAGGGAGAAGAAAAAACTATCGTTAACAAAATCAATCAAGTGCATGGCTTATATTGTTGTTGTCATCCACTCCGGTTACTTTGTTGTTTTTATGTATTAAATGTGATCGTTCAACTAAGTGTGTGTAATCTTGGATGTCTAGTGTGCTGCCTTTTTTCTTTTCACAACATATCTCCACACTGATATCTACACGAGTCACTGGCCCCATTGGAGTTCGAACCCGAACCTGTGACCTCCCATTTTGGAGAGTCACAATTATATCGCTTGACCACAAGGTTTTTGGCAGATTATGCAGATTTTGAATATGAAATTCTAAAAAAAGTTTCTCCCTACTTTCTTCTCTATATTTCCCTCTGTTTCTGCTGTGGAAAGCTCAAGCTTCCATTTATCTTTGAAAAGCTCCGGGTTCAATTACTGAATATAATGTTGTCGAATTAGTCTCTATTATGTTTCCAGTTGAAACATGATGCTAAAGAAAATAAATTAGTGTACTTTTTCATTTCTTAGCGCATTACATTTCAATTTTTTTTTAGTGTACAATCAATCTGCTCACCTTCATATTACATCCCATAAATAGATTTTTTTGAAGCAAATTATTGATATTATATAGAGATTACAAACTCCGCATAAGACTTCTATCAAACACATGGTGGGATTGGTAATGAATAACAAAGAAAAAACAGAGATAATTGGAGCAACTTAATCTGAACTGAAACAAAAATTTGAACCCTTACTGCTTCCATTTAAGCTAGTCTAATAGTCTCAGTTCAACAGCAAAAACGGCAAACTGTACCACATCGGGAAACTAAGAATCTGGAAACCAAAATATAAGGTTCCATTTCTGAGACTTAACCATGACCTTACTTGAACAGGATTTGTTCTATAGGCTTGTACCTCTGTATCCTTGAGTTCTATGGAGACAGGAAACCAAGCCTGGTGGATGAACAATGCGTTGTAGAGGAACAAGTGTATTTAGATTTTGATGATACCAAACTTATTAGGATTGTAGACCCCTCTTTTGATCTCGTTATTTTGCATCTTTCGTGTTAGACGAAACTAGTCACAACTCACCATGCAGTTTGTGTACTTACACGAATCAGAGTTGTATTTAGTGAATTAGGTATACTTGAAGAAGAGAAGATCAAGAGAAGGAAAAATGATCAGGAAATCATATATTGAGGATTTACCCATTATCTATTGAGCTCTCAATCAAGCCGGAATGACTGCCCAATAAAAATAGCAGCATTATTCCTGAATGATTGACATGTACTGTTACTGACCTCTCTGGTAAAGGTTAGCCCTTGTGATGCAAAATTTATTGCATCCTTAATGAGAGAAAAATTAATTGACAAAGAACACATACTCTCCTAGAATCTGTAGCTGATTGTAAATTAATCAACATTCACTTTGTTGAGTGCTAATAACATCATGTTATTATCAACGCCCTTGAAAGAGAGCCCTGAGGATTGTGAATGTTCATTTGAATTGCTAAAAGCATTAGTAGCTGACAAGGCACTACTAATACAGTAATACCCTTCAACTGCTAGTCCCTTGTTGGGGGTAACTCTGACTGATTAACGATCCACAAACCACACTCAAAGCATTTGAAGTCAACTTCTGGATTCAACTGTTGAGGAATTATTCTAAGCTACTGCAGAATCATTTATCCAGACTGCTTTATCATAGAATCCCTTGCTCGGTAATGAGTAACACAAAGTCATGAATATATTGCAAATCAAGTCCTAGTTCTCTAAGTTCAACAAGAAAATTGGAATTCCTTAATGTGGAAAAGAAAGTTTTTAAAGACTCTTAGCAATATTACACACCCTTTCTGTGCTCATCACAAATAAAGGTTATGTGAGGGAGTATAGACCTAATTGCGTTAAATAAATCAAATCATATTTGCCCTAAGCAAATTAATTAATTACTGCCAATTAAAAATTTAAGCTAGTGGAACTATTCAAGATGACAGGGCCTAAAATGGGTTTAGAAGTGCCTCTGGTGAAAAACAAAATGATATAATCAATGTCAACCACTTGCACAGTACTAGATAATCATAGAGAAGTTATTAAGCAGAGACTAGTGGACAAAATGACACTAATTTATTTACCTAAATTCTAATGGTTGGATTTGAAGCAGAAGCCAATGGTCATTCATTGTATATTGCATTGCCAGTTCAAGTCATAGAGGAAAGAAATCAAAATAATCAAAATCAAAATCAAAACAAAGTAAGATTGCATAATTATTCTTTTTGAAGCCATGAAAACTGCATGATGCAGGAGCCTTGCATATTGGATCCTACCTTTTTTTAACTTAGAATGCAAACTATAGAACTAAAGCCAAACTAGTTCACTCCATGGGCTACACAAGTCATTCAACTATTAAATTTCACAGTATAGTTTTGCATTCAAGCTGCAGAAATATACAAATTGCAATATTTTCCATTTCATTTCTAATTTTAATTATTTTCTATTCTAACACAAAAGCTCAACAATCAACATGCCAACATCCCACAATCTCTGCAAACTATCTTAAAATCCAATTTCAACAATCAAAACAAATAAGCTAAAAGATTTTAAAATGGGACAACATATTTTATTAAGCAATACTAATTTGTTTGTTTATTTTAGACGTCACAACATATTACCAATGAATATTAGGAAATACGGCTCTATTGGTCAACATTAGAATTTGGAAAAATATAATCATATCAAGTAGTAATACAACACCTTGATCACAATGTTATCGACACAAATTGTATTGCGCATCGTGTGACAGATGATGCCACACAGCGTCCCAAACCACTTCTGGCCTCTCTAGAGAATTTGAAGTCAGTAGTGTCACAAACAATTTCCTAAATGAATGAGAAGATGCCCAGTCACTTGACTCATTGATTGCATCAATATATTCTCTATCATCGCTTGACTCATTGATCACATCAATATATTCTCTATCATCGTCATAGGCATCTCAATAGGAATCATACTAGACACCGTTTACAATTTTAATATCTTCATAACATGTTGCACCATGAACTATATATATTCAAAAGACATCTAAAATAATATATATATCTCCCCACTCCCTGGAGGTACATAAAATATTCACTCAATATCCTCTTTGTCTAGGATGCCGTTCGCGTAATTTTTTTTAACACAAATTTATTCGGCATCTCCACATAAGTTAACACTCTCGCCTTTGGATACTTTTTATTTGCTTCAAACCAAGGAACATAATATTATTACTATAACCAACAGTGGTTCTGTTTAAAACAACATCAATTCGACCTTCATCATCATAAAAAATACGTAGTAATAGATTATTGTTGGTCCGGTAGATGAAAGCTCAAGCTTTCAACAACTAGCATTCAATACTGTATTTCAAAATCAAAAATGACGCCATGAATTGAAGCCTCACAATGAGATATGTATTGCTAATCATAGTAAATGTTGATCTCATCAATGTTTTTACCAGTTTCCTCATCAATTGTGCTCTTGTAAAACACAACTGGAACTCTATTGATTGTGATTGATTACACCACTCTATATTAATGTGAGCTCTATACTTCAACAACAAATAACGATTGTGAGGAATTGAACCACGTATCTATTATCGAGGTCAATGTCACATTTGCTCACAATTCGACTATCTTCTCAACACCTATACACACGGTAACCATCTTCATCAAAGCATGACACATCAACAAACTTCTTTGAAAAATACTTTATACAATGACCATTCATCATACATGGGGATTTCTTTCTTGCTTCACCACATGGGCCATGTATCATAAACTCCTCAAAAACATTATAATATGAAGGATCTAAAATTTTGTCCGGAATTTCAGCAAATATTATTCGATCAATCTCTTCTATAATAGTACCCTGTCACTTTTCTCAAGGAACAACAATATATGAGCATGAGGCCATCCATGCTTTTGAAATTCCACCGTATAGATAACTGCAAAAGAAATTCAAACCAATGTATGGACAATCCCAAGCAAGTTAAAGTAGGAATAGATAAATATGTGAAACCAAAGTTCGTATGTAACGATAATGATTATTATAAAAAATATAAATTATACATGCATATTTTTTCATTTGAACAAATAAGAAATCATTGTTGGAAAATTTAGCTAAAAATAACATTCAAAGTGGTCATTTTGAGGCAATATTTTGAGTGGAGTCCACTTCTAATTTAGGTTGGGTCAGAGTAGATTTGGATTCTCTTAGTTGAGATGATGAATTTCATATAAGTATACACTCAAAATAGATAATAGGTAAATGAGAAATTGATTCTCCAAGTATGTCCATTAAATTAGTAAAATGGAGTTTTGAAAGGCTTTTAAAGAGTCTTTGTTATACATTAAAAAAGTATGTGGGGTTGAACTACTATAAGAGTTAATACCCAAAATATATGGTTCTCGACTATAGTGGTTTTTCTCAATTTCGTCCAAAACGACTTTTGTGTTTTCACCCAACTTAGTCCTCCGTTTGTTATTCTGTCAAATTGGTGTTAAATAAAGGGGTTTATATTCGTAGGTTTGGGAGTAATTCGTAAAAAAAAGAGGGATTTCGCACTTCGCCGGTCTAGGAGTAAAGAGATGTCAATATTGAAATTACTGAATTGTCTATCTATTTAACACCAAATGCACGGAACACCAAACAGATGACTAAATTGAGAAAAAACACAAAAGCCTGAAACTAAATTGAGCAAAAACATAAAAGTTTGGGACTACGTTAGGTCACCAAAGTCGTTTAGCACGAAGTTGAGAAAAATCATTATAGTCGAGACTCGAGAATCATTTTAGGTATTAACTCACTAGTATAAATAAATTTCAACTTTTTAAAAAGTCTGAAATATGTTGGTAGAAGACTCCTTAAAATTGATAGCATAAACAAGTTAAGTTCTTTTATATGTTATAAATATATAAAATAAAATCATGGCCCAAACATATAATATTCTGACCATTTAAATTATACAATTAACAAAACCATCAATTTTTGACAAATTAATTGGTCCAATTGTATATGCGGTTGTCATACTGTGGACCATGGTCCGAAAACAGCGCCGTTTCTTTAAGTAAAGAAACGTCAGCCGTTAAATTTTAACAAATCCCGTATTTTTTGTGTGTTCAGAACAAAATGAAACTACAGTGTATCTAAAATGAAATTGTGTCGCATATTGTGCTTATATTATCAAATGAAACTGTAATTAAATTAAAATGATACTTTAGTTGTGTTAAAATAAAATGCAGTATGTATAAAATGAAACTGAATAACATGTCTCACATATTGAGTGTATATTGTCAAATAAAACTTTAGTTGAATTGAAATGATACTTTAGCTTTGCTGAAATGAAACTACAGTATGTATAAAAAGAAACTGAATAACATGTCTCACATATTGAGTGTATATTATCAAATGAAATTGTAGTTATATCGAAATGATACTTTAGTTGTGTTGTAATGAAACTACAGTGTATATAAAATGAAAATGAATAACAGTTTCACATATTTGAGTGCATATTGTCCAATGAAGCCATAGTTGAATTAGAATACTAATTTAGTGGTGTTGTGATAAGATTATGGTGTGTATAAAATGAAATTCAATAACAGGTCTCACTGTAATAAGACTACTATATGTATAATAATGTCAAATGAAACTGTAATTGAAACAAAATTAAACTCTAGTTGTGTTGAGATGAAACTGCAATGTATATAAAATAAAACTGAATATGTTAGAAAATCAAAAGAAATTACGCGGAACGGGTGTCGTTTCTTTTCATTAAAGGAAACGGCACCGTTTTGGACAATGGTCCACAGTAAAATTTGCCACTGTATATGACTCAATCCATTTAATGGACCTCAAAATGTTAAAATCCACACCGTTTCATCGCTTTTCACCAATCTTCTTCCAGTTTTACTAAGATTTCAATCGGAATTGATTACTGTTCACCACAATTTCTTCTCACCTATTTCTTCAATTTTCGCTAAGATCTTGATTCAATTTCTCATCATTGTTCACCTTCCTTATATGTGATTCTACTCTGTTTGACTTGTTACTTTTAGTGTTGCACATGTATAGAAAGCAATCCAAAGATCTATAAATGATTTTGACCATTTCTGGCAAGTGAATTGGTTTCCTCCGAGGGCGATTGAATTTCTCTTCATTGTTCATCTTCTTTTAAGGTAATTTAACTATAGCTATTTCGTTTGCATTCTTGTACGAATGTAAAGAGAAAACACAAAATCAGTAAGGATTTTTTACTACAACGCTCTGCTACCCACTCCGCCAAGCTCTAACCATACCTCTAGGGTTACAAGCAAAATATTTGTATGCAACCCTAAAATTGTACATGTACAAAATTACCCACGTACTGTATCGGGTGTTGCCCTCGCAACCCTAACCCGCTTTTAATACCCACTTTTCTTCGTTCTATCCAACACCTATCATCTTCTCCATAACGCGATTTCTAGCATTTCAAGCAATTGAACTTGTTTCCTCCAACGAAGACTAACTTTTTCTGTCATTGTTTACCCTTCCTTCTAGGTAATTATACTCTAATCTTTAAGGAATTTTACAATTTCAAGCAAGTGAACCCATTTTTTTTAATTATGAAATTTCGATTTATCATCACTGCTCACATTGTTTTTAGATAATTATATTCTATTTAACTTTTCACTACTTGTCTTATACAGGTATAGATCGATAACAAACTATAAATCTACAAGTGATTTCTATTATTTCAGCAAGTGAACTCATTCACTCCAGGGAACACCGAATTTCTAATTATCAATACATACCATTAAGGTAATTCTAATCTATTTCACTCACATTACTTTGTCTTACATAGGTGAAGAGAGCAAATTCTAGATATATAAGTGATTTGTACCATTTTAGAAAGTCTATTATCCTTTAATTTGTTACAATAACAGAAAGCAATTTAATCTAATGTGTTATATATTATACTTCTTTGAATGTTTAACTATATATATGATCTTATATTAATAAAAATGCTTGTGATGAAAATATGCATGTTATTTATGGTTGAATTTTGTTTAGTGTTGTTCAACTAGTGGGTACAATGGGCACTGTCATTGTGCTTGGGCTGGGTAGAAAATGAAGATATTATAATGAAAAGGGAAAAAAACATTATAGAAGTCTTTGAGAACTTTAATTTGCTTATTTTATTTGGATGAGAATAGAAAAAAGAAACTGTATGAAGATATTTTGAGGAGAAAATGCGCTTAGGAATTTGGATAAAACAACCCAATCCTATGGTTAATTGAAGATTCTTTCCTTCAAAAATTGAGAAGAAAGTCAGGGAAAATGATGATAAATAATATGAGAATAATAACATAAGGATAAAAGAAGTTATCCACTTATTTTCTTAAATATTGTTTTCATAAATTTTAAATTCAAAATTTTGTTTTTATTATTAATACAGGATACAGATATAACATCTAAATATACAAAAAATTTCATTAACAATAAATTTAATATATAAAAATTGAATTGTAAACATATAACTCGAATTTGAACTGAATAAATAAAATAAGATTGATAAATTATTTTTCACTAGTTCCTATCCTATCTCTATGTTCCTTTTCTTATATTTTCTCTTCCATTGTCTTCCCACATATGTTTTACCCATATAAACAACTAGTCCTGTTGTATTAGGGACATAGAATTACCTAAAATTTCTAGTTTCCATGTTTATTGTAGAGGTATATATAACAATGTTTATGTTTCAACACATTTTTTTTTTTGTTTGGCTTTGTAGAACATGGCACAACTTGAACCAGGTCCCATTTGCAATTCTGTTCTTAACCGACAACAGCTTCATAGATCTACTCGAGTTTGGGAAGGATCTCGTCGAATAAATAAATCCTTAAAGTGTTGCAGATATGATAGTTCATTTTGGAGTTCAAAAAACGAATTTGATGATAGGGTTATGAAGTACATTCAACTGGCAGGTTTTGATGGGTTGTCGAGATTGGAAAGGATACATTTGGATTGGTCTTTGATCACTGCAATGGTGGAGAGATGGCGCCCAGAAACTCATTGTTTCCAACTTCCATTTGGGGAAGTCACCATCACATTGCGAGATGTGGAGATTCTTTTAGGACTGCGCATTGATGGCATGCCAGTGACAACTGTCCAAATGAGAACAAAAGATGAATGGTCTGACATATGTCATGACCTCCTCGGCATTAGGCCTAACAGTAACTCAATTTCCGGCACCTCTCGTTTGGTAATGACATGTCTAAAGAACCCAACACCATTAACAGAGCATTCAACTGATGAAGACGTGCAACGCATGGCCCGACTACGTATTATGCAATTACTAGGTGGAACGTTATTTCCTGACAAGTCAAACAACATGGTGAGACTATGTTTCTTAGACCACATCAGAGATTTGCAAAGTGCCAACAACTACAGTTGGGGAAGTGCTGTTCTTGCTTTTTTGTATCGAAGCATGTGCAGGGCAGCCATGGATAATGCTACTCAAATTAGCGGTGCCCTCATTCTTCTTCAATTGTGGGTTTGGGAGCATATCACCTTATTCTCTCCGAACATACACTCCCTCCCTCAGGACCTAATAGATCGACCTAGAGCTGCTAGGTATATATGTATACTAATTTATTTCAAAATTATACTATTCCAAGACCATGTGTTAAAAAAAGTGGTCTAATAGGTACTGCTCATCAAAAAGGCAGGAACATAAAATTTTTAAAAAATAAAACAATTATATTAATTTATTTCAAAATTATACTAATCCAAAACCATGTTTCTACTTTCTGACAGGTAAAATTATTAGTCACTACACTCACTAGTAGAGTAGTAGGACCATATTTAATTTTCAAGGCAAAGCCATTGTACCATTAGTTGAGGCAAACTAACCACTACTTACTATGCTATTTGTAGGTGGTGTACTTCTAAAGAATTTGGCGATGTAGCCAGTCATGTATTAAAAGTTTACAGGGATCAACTTGACAATATGAAAGAGGACAGTCATGTATGTACCAAGATACTTATATTCTAATACACACAGTACTGAAACATGCAAACCACTTAATGTATTAATAATTCAATTGCATTTTCGAGTGCAGTTTAAATGGAGACCATATGAAAACGAGTTGGATGAGTTACCAGATTATTGCAAAGCAGGGAAGCACATCTGGATGACGAAGTCTCCTCTGATCATGTATGAGATTGTAGAGTGGCACTTACCGGACAGAGTTCTCCGCCAGTTTGGGAAGTTCAAGCAGCCACCCCCGGCCAACTTCGACACCGGAGTAGACTTGCACAAGATTGATGGGAGAGGGAAAAGGGGCACAGACTGGAGCACTAGGCACATGAAATACTTGTTTGAATGGGAAAGCCGAGAAGAAAATGTTGTGAATGCGGTGGCTGATGATGATAATGACCAAACGTGGTTAGAAGAATATGAGAGATGGTATAGCTTGATTGCACGTCGTGTCATTACCAACCCAGTCCACCGTCCTGAAAGAGGATTCATGCCTTTAGCGTCAAAGCTAGAACACTTGGTAAGTTAATACTAACATAATAATAATAATAAATTTGGCAAATCAGAATTCAATATATTGATTCTGAAGATATATTATTAGTCCAAGAAAAATTTAATTTGTTTGATCAATATATGCATGCAGGTGAGGGTTACGCATAAGATAAGTGGGATGGCCAGAGAGGGTTTGGAGAAAGCTGGAAATGCAGGTGAAGGCTATGCTGCCATTGAGGAAGCGTGTGTTAAAGCTTTGACCCTCATAGGGGAAGACAGGAGAGTTGAAACTCAACCCGATGACATCCTGCCACAGGGTGATGGTGGCAGTGATGATGATAATGATGGTGGTGCTCCGCCAAGGCGTGAGGCTCGCCGTGAGCGGCGCAGAGAGCCGGGAAACGACCCCCGGCCTAGAAGAGGTGGGAGGAGGAAGAAGGTTAGGGTGGATGAAGGTGAAGGTGCACCTCAGAATTGAGTTAGTAATAAATATTATATTGTGACCATAGCTTCTTAGCTTGTCTGTCTCTGATCTTCTTGTTTTGCTGATGAGGAAACACCAAAAACAATTATTGTTACTGACTTACAGGAATGAATGGTGTACTATAACATGTTTCTTTTGTGGCTGCAAATTGCTGGGTTTTTTCTAATGGCACTTGAATAGGGAAAAATGGAGGCTATATGGGAGAATTATATATGTTCACTTAAAACTTCAGTATCATTGAGGAGAATGGAAACGAATTCTGTCATGTTCTTGAGGTTAAATTTCAATTTTTTTTAGTTGTATGACATACTGGTCTGATCTGATCTACTCAAATTTTTTTAGTGTACAATCAACCTGCTCACCTTCTCCAATCAATAGACTTTTTCAATTATATAGATTACAAATTCCACATAAGACTTCTATCAAACACATGGTGGGATTGCTAATCAATAACAAAGAAAAAACAGAGAAAATTGGAGCAAATTAATCTGAACCTTCATAAACTGAAAAGAAAGTAATTTCTGATCCAACCAATAGTTCATTAAAATTAATGAGTGAAGGGGTTGGGATTAAAGAAATGAATTGAAGAAATAACCTGATATTGTTTGCGGCGTTATTGCGCACTTGTGTCGACTCCACACCCTTCTACTACTCTTCTTTCACTCTCCTTATGATGCAAGCAAAGGAAGAACAGAATTTTAGGGTGAAAAGACTAAAAAGAGATGTAAACACTTGTATGAGTTGTCTACGGGTCATATGTATACAAATAAAATTAAGGAATAAGGGTCAAATAGGCCACTGAACTGCACACCAAAAGTACAATCGTTATGCTATGGACCCGTGTCCAGCATGTATTGTGGACACGGTAACGGTGCCGTTAGTGGCACCGTTATCTTCCACAATTTTTTTTTTTTTAAATTTCAGATCGTTTCGTTATAGGAGTATATGTTCATAATTCCATAACTGTACATTCATACTTCAATAACTGTACATTCATAATTCCGTAACTGTACATTCATAATTCAATAATTGTAAATTCATAATTTTCGAAGCTCTATGTTCACATTTTTAGAGCTCTATGTTCATAATTTTATCACTATATGTTCATATTGTAAGTTCATAATGTCAGAACTCTGTGTTCATAATTCCATAACTGTACATTCATAATTCTACAACTGTACATTCATAATTCCCTAACTATACATTCATAATTTTCAAAACTCTATGTTCACAATTTTAGAGCTCTATGTTCATAATTTTATCATTATATGTTCATAATTGTAAGTTCATAATGTCAGAGCTCTGTGTTCATAATTCCATAACTTACATTCATAGTTCCATAACTGTACATTCATAATTCCGTAACTGTACATTCATAACTCCACAAACGAATAACGCCGTTAACGGCGAGACAAAATCAATTTTTTTTTTTGTTAAACTGGAATGCCGCGTTTTCCCTAAAAACAACGTCGTTTTGGACTCGTGTCCACAATGCATTGTGGACACGAGTCCAAAGCATAATTTGCGCCAAAAGTGAAATTAGGCCATCAAACTAAAAAAAAATAAATATAATTGGGTCCTTAAACCACACAAATTCATGCAATTAGGTCTAAAATGACATGTTTACATGATACTTTGCTGACGTGGAGGTTGCGATTTTTAAAAATAATTTTAAATAAAAAAGTTATATATATAAAAAAAGAACGGACGGAGACGAAATCGTCTCCGGCCGTCCTTAGTCTCCATGGCCAGAGAGACGAAGGTCCATGACTGGATGTAGTTTTTTTTTTTTTTTTTAAACAATGTAAAATGGTGGTAGAGACAATTTCTTATATTTATAAGAGATTTTTAACTTGACGTCAAAAATTATAAATACGTAATTAAATGAATTTGATATATTCTTAGTCATCCAGAAAAAAGAATCCTACCTCCTCTAGGTAGGATTTACTTTCCTTATGTTAGGAACAAGTATATTAGGTAGATTTTGATGATACATACCATACAGTTTGATAAATTTATATCCCCAATTATTTTTCATTTCTAGACTTGAATAAATTTTTCATGTAAATCTGAAAGGTCAACTTGTCGAATGAAATTTACTAACCAGAAAGTAAAAATACCGGAAAGTAAACCAAGTTTAATCAGTAACCTTAGAATAGTTAAGTCTTGGAAGGTTGTAACAGTAACTTCCGAAACGTCATTCTTCGAAAAGTCAAGGATCTATAAAGTTAAGATTCTAGAAGAGGAAGACTTTAAGATAGAAGAGTCAAGAACGAAGAATTGAAGACTAGAAGGCTAAATGGTCGAAAAGTGGAAGAACCAACCTTGACCAGAAAGAAAAACTAACCAAATAGTTAGTTGCTTTGAAAAGGTAAATGATTGACTTTCAAAGAAGTCAAGTACAAAAGGTTGCTAAGGTTTGATACGAAAAGTTAACTCCAAGAGGTGAAGAGTTACCTTCCGGATCAATTATTCAATCAGTCCTTGAACAAACAGTAAACAACCTCAAAAGTTAGAAGATGCAAGAAAAATGTTACCAAGGCTCAATAAATTATAGGTACACATCTTAAAGAAGATTAAGGTCAAGACAAAAAGTGCATATCAAAAAACAAGGAGCATACACAAAAAGTAAAGCAATGATTGGAAATCTAAACTAAAGCAACCTATCAAATAACCACTGGTCAATACAGTTGGGTAATAGACATTTGAATTTATTTCCTTCTAACGGAAAAATTCAAATGGGTCTATAAATACCTCCACGCAAATCAAAGGAGGTGATGGTCTTTTGAAAACACAACTATAAAAGTGCAAAACAAGCAAGCTTATAAGCAATAATCTAAAGTGACCATGTGAGAGAAAAGCAACAAACCAAGATCCAGATTCAGACTTTGGTGAAGAAAAAGAAGAAATCTCAAACGATGTTAATTAGTTGGAGAAGTGAACAATCACTGTGTTCAAACTGACATCCTCTACTGGATAGTAGGAAGAGACGGAATAACAATAAGTGTAATCTTGTGAAAAACTGGTCAGCTTTGTGTTCAAGGCTCAAGTGCTCTTTTATTATACTAAGTATCATAGTGCAATTCTTCTAGGAGTTTTAAGAGAAGAGTGGGGTAGGCTGAATTTTGGTCGAACCTCTATAAAATTCTCCACTCAATCTCTTTGCATACTGCATCTATTTTCAAACATAAATTCAACCAAACCTAATGTTTTAAAAAGAACAAATCATGTGCCGAATGTTAAGAGTCCCACATCTATAAAATAAGAGAAAACATATGGGTTTATAATAAGGTCATGAGTTAGATTAGCTAATTGGTTGAATTCAATCTTTTAGTGTGGTTTGGCCCATGCTCGCCTAATATATAGACCACGAACAACGGGATGAGTTGTCTACGGATCATCTGTATTTCTTTCCCTTATTATTGTTTCTCAAATTAAATTGTTTTTTTTTTTTGTATAAATAAAATTAATATATAAAAATATATCATTAAAAAATTCTAATTGAGATTTTTAAATGCTGTTCGTATTGATTTTTGGTTTATTTTTAATTAAATCTGTAGTTACATAAAATCTTTACTTTAATATAATGTATATGTAAATTAAAATTTGTTTTTACTAACATATAGAAGAAATATTATTAACTTAATACAGAGTAAATGAAAAAAGATTTGATGTATCAATAGTTTAGTGTTTATTACATGAAGATTTAGATTTATGATTATATAGAACAAATAGTATGAACATAGTACAACATATTGAATACTATTAAACATGACGCGTCTGTATTGAATGTTTATGTATATTAAGCTTTATTTTAAAAATATAGAATTAACATTATAGACTTACTATAGAGTAAATAGAAGTAGATATGATGTACCTGCAATTTAATTTTTATATACATTAAGGTTTATGTTTATGAACATATAAAACAAATTTTATCACTTGTACAAAAGAGAGAATACTCCTTATAAATTAGAGTTTTTGCCACCTTTATATATATATATATATATATATATATATATATATAAAGGTGATGTTTGGTTAAAATGTGTTCGATGACAGAATTGTAAATAAATAAATTAATAAGAAATCACAACCCTTTATAAACAAAGGGGACGTAGAAATGGATGAGTCCCTAACCTATGAAGAAAGACCGGTACGGATCCTCGACTATAAGACGAGAGACACAAGAAGGAAAAAGGTGAAACTAGTCAAAGTCTTGTGGTCCAAACATGACGTTATCTGACTCTCTTTAACCAAGGTAAAGACATTAAATTATAAGTGCATTTAGTAGACTTTACTTAAGTGGTTAGTTTTGACTAGTGCTATAAGTTGTGAAGTGTTAGTGTGAATTCAGAGATTCCTAAATTCCCTTGTATCCCAAGAAAAACTCTAAAGCCAAATCTTGAAATTCTTACCATCTTTTTGAAAGCTTTCGTTCTAAGAGAACCCGTCCGTTCATTCGAAGTTTCGAGGACGAAACTTCTTTTAAGGAGGGTAGAATGTGACAACCCAAAAATTTAATTTTATAAATTCGGTTTTAAGAAATTCCAAAATAGCCATTTTTCACTCTACCAAAATTTTTATGATGAGAACGGTGTTTGAATTAATTATTTTGAGCTACGTTTTAAATAAATTCAACACTGGGACTTATTCTATCTCTGAAATAATAAATTCTCGGGTACATTGCGTACCAAGTTTTTGACCCAAAAGTCAATCTGAGTGAAACCGGGAGAAATCTGAGAAACCTAAACCAAGTGGTTATCTAGAAAGTATTTTTGGAAAAATGTATTTTGACCCCCAAACTATTTAAAACTATATTTCTAGACCTTGGTCCATGTTGCATGGTATACCACAAGCTCCCATTCTCTTTTGTCTGATGCTTTTGCCCTCCACCAATCATGAGAGAATCTCCTAGGGTTTTACACCCTATAAAACCACACCTTTCCCTCATTGAATTCCTGATCTCATTCCCTTGCCTCTCCCAATCTTGTCTGCTAGAAGAAGAGAAAACCACACAGTAAGTTCCATCCTTCACCATTCATCTTCTCCATTGTTTTAGTGTCTTCTTTGCCTCCATTCTTTGAGTTCTTATAGGCTTAGATTGTTGTTGTTGTTTCGTGTGTTTAGGTGGTGAAGGAAGTGGTGGAAGTTGAGTGGAGGGGAGACTGAGATCCACACAAGAAGGAGAACAAGAAGAGGTATAACCCATGGACTCCCAACTAGCTTTATTTTGACTCTGTGAAGTCTAGATTGAAGTGAAAATGCTTAGAAACGCTAGATTATTGTTGTTGTTGAGCTATTAGTGATCTATTATTGATCTATGATTGTGTTGTTGAGGATTTGGGAGTGTTGGATTGCTCTTAGTTTGTTGCAGGTGAAGAAGAAACCCCTCTAGTGTATAAAGAGATTAACTGTATGTTTATTGATGTAAAGCACAACCTATATATAGTACATGGAGGAGTGAAGATAGAGGAAGTTACAACCAAATACAACTAGTCTATAGGAGCACAAATAGAATAAATAACAACTAAAGATATACTAGCCACATATTGGCTTAACACGCCCCCGCAAGATGGAGGATCCGTCGGAGACTCCAATCTTGGACCGAAGCTGAAGAAAGAGGCGACGGCCCAGTGACTTAGTAAGAAGATCGGCTAGTTGAGCTGAAGACGAAACGTGCCACACAACTAGTGTACCATTTGCAACTAAATCCTGGACAAAGTAGTAATCCAAGGCGAGATGCTTCATGCGGGAATGAAACACGGGATTTTTACAAACGTACATGGCGCTCAAGTTGTCACAAAACAGGACCAGAGGCTCAACCAGTCCCAATTTCAACTCTTGCAACAGATTTTTGACCCAGAGGACCTCAGCCGCTGCATTCGCCAGGGCCTGATACTCCGCCTCCGGGGACGATCGCGAGACAGACTTCTGACGCGTAGACTTCCAAGAGATTAGATTATCGCCTAGATACACCAGATATGCGGTAGTGGAACGACCCTCAGTGGACGGTCCACCCCAATATGATTCAGTGTATACCCGCAATGAAAGGGGCTGACCTGCACGTAGCAACAAACCATGACAAGCAGTTCCTTTTAGATACCGCAAGAGGCGTTTGGCGGCCTGCCAGTGTAACTCCGAGGGTGCATGCATGAACTGCGAAAGCCTGTTGACAACAAACACCACATCCGGACGTGTAATCACCAAGTACTGCATTAGACCAAGCAAGCGACGAAACTGAGTGGCATCAGTCGCAACATCGGACGGTCACAGCGGTACCAACTTCTCTAAAGCAGCCAGCGGTGTTGAAACATCCTTTGCACCATCCATCTTGAACTGCGTCAGTATGCCAGTAATATACTGACTTTGAGACAGAAAAATTCCACCACCATTAGGAATGACCTCCATGCCCAGGAAATGATGTAAAGTACCAAAATCTTTAAGGGCAAATTGTGCTGACAAAGACCCCACAAAACGATCAAGCCAGGTAGAGTTATTACCTGTCAACAAAATGTCATCGACATATACTCAAAAGTAGACAATTACACCTTTGGCGGAATAAACAAAAAGTGAAGCATCAGCTTGTGACTTAATTAACCCAGACCGCTGCAGGAACAAAGAGAGTTCCTGGTACCAGGCTCGTGGGGCCTGTTTAAGGCCATACAGAGCCTTCGTTAATTTGCAGATATGGGATGGATACAACGGATCAACGTAACCGGGCGGTTGGTTCATGTAGACTTCCTCATGTAAAGTCCCGTGCAAAAACGCGTTGTTGATGTCCATTTGGCGCAAACCCTAGTTGTTACTCAACGCAATAGTCAGAACCAACCTGATGGTGACCGGTTTCATAACCGGGCTATATGTCTCAAAGTAATCCCGGCCAGCAGTCTGTAAGAAGCCTTTGGCCACAAGGCATGCCTTGTACCGATCAACTGAGCCATCAGGTTTACGCTTTACACGGTAAACCTATTTACAACCATTGGGAACCCCAACACCGCGAGGAACCAGGCACCATGTTTTGTTACGTTGGAGTGCATTAAACTCTTCGTCCATAGCTTTCCTCCACCTAGCATCCTTCAAGGCCTGAGCGGTGGTAGATGGTTCTAAAGTGGGAGGTAAGGGATGCGCTATGGTGTGGTTGATAACATAGTCAGAATACCTGGGGTTAGGACGACGTGGTCTAGTGGAGCAACGCATCCCATCCTGTGACTCAGAGGCATCGGACGACGACTACTCGGGCTGACTGGGTAGTTGATCGGTTATAGTAACAGTGGGTGACGAACGACGGCTGGTTTGGTCATTTTCAGAGACAGTTGGATACGGTGTTGGAACTGGAGTCGGAACTGGTGTTGGAACTGGTGTTGGAACCGGTGTTGGAACGGGAGTTGGAACTGGACTCGGAACTGGAGTTGGAACTGGTGTTGGAACACCCACGAGCTATACCTGTGTAGACAAAGTAGACGACTTGCACAAGATACGTCGTGATTCAGAATCATGAGAATCAGAAGGTAAGCTATTAGATGACTTTTGCAAATCGTTATAAGGAAACACATAAGGCACAAATCTAACATGTCTAGACACATAAATGCGATTCGAACTGTAATGTAGACATTTATAACTGGATTGGGTGGTTGAATAGCCAAGGAAAATACATGGACGTGACCTCGGTTGTAGTTTCTTGGTGTTATAGGGACGCAACCAGGGAAAGCATAGGCAACCAAAGGGTTGTAACTTATCATAGTTGGGTTTTTGTTTGAACAAAACTTGATAAGGAGATTGATTACCTAATACCGGAGTTGGAAGTCGATTGATGAGATAGACGATAGCCTGAAATGCGTGAGACTAGAATGAAGAAGGCAAAGAAGCAGCGTGAAGGAGTGACATTCCATTTTCAACGACATGCCCGTGTCTCCGTTCAGCCATGCCATTATGCTCAGGTGTATGTGGAGGAGTCAAAAAATGCAAAATGCCATGAGCATTAAACATCGAAATTAATTTAATAAACTCCCCCCCCCCCCCCGCCCCCATTGTCAGAATAAACTGACACAATTGACAGACCAAAAAACTTCTCCACTAACCTTTTAAACTGAGGAAAAATCAAAGAAACATCAGACTTTCATTTTATAGGATATAACCAGACATACCTAGAGAAGTGATCAACAAATATAACATAATAAGCAAAGTCATCAATAGATTTTTCCGTCGGACCCCATACATCAGTGTAGAGCAGTTGTAGGGGCCTAGTGCTAACAAGTGTGCTTTGGAAAAAAGGTAATTTATGACTTTTGTATACATTGCATGATTGGCAGGAAAACTTATTTAGTGCTGACATAGATATGGGAACGTTGCAATGTTGCAACACACGATGCAACACCTTATTAGACGGATGGCCTAGACAATGGTGCCACTGGGAAATGCGAGATAGCTGCATGGAATTGGATGTAGGTTGACGCAGGAGAGGTGCATAATAGACACCATTAATGTTCGCCCCCCGTAGTAACGACATCCCCGTTCGAAGATCCTTCACAAGAAAGTGGGAATCAAAGAATTCCACTAACACTTGATTAGTTTTGCACAATTGCGATATGGATATTAAATTATTATGCAACTGTGGAACACGTAGGACATTTTGGAGAGTGAGAACGGAAGAAGGAGTGAGAATAGATGACTGACCAATGTGAGAGATGTTTAAAGAATTACCGTCGCCCAGTCGTATCCCATCAGGCCCATTATACTCGGTGAAAGTGTGCAAAGGAGACATATCTGGTGTGGCATGGTGAGACGCCCCGCTGTCAAACATCCACGGCATAGTCGCTCCCACAATAAAATTAGCTGCAGGTGACTGAGACTGAGGAAATGTAGAAGCCTGCACGGGAAACACATTATGGGCCTTTAAGAACCGGGCTAACTTACGGCAAACACGAGTTTCATGGCCAACAAGGTGACAAAATTGACACACAACACCAGGTCGAGTGTTGCTGTTGCGCGACCAATTCGGTCTATTATTGCCATACGTGTTGTTGGTGTTGTTGCGGGACCTCCGATCGGCAGTGGAGTGCTGATTATTGCGAGAAGCCGAAAGACCACGCTGGGAGGCATTGGCAGTAGCCAAAAGAGATTGGCGAGCATCATCAACTTCAGCCAACTGACGCTCATGATCTGTGAGCACATCGGCTAATTCTCCCAAAGAAATGGGTTTGTCACGGACACGAACGGCAGACACGATGGAGCTGTACTCGTCCCCTAGTTGTGTTAAAATGTACACAACCATGTCTTCATCAGAAATAGGGCATTGAGCCAGGGCGAGGTCGTCAGCTATTGAGCGCATGTCATTCAAAAAGGCGGTGACTCACCGATTACCCTTCGGATTTCTGGTAAGCTTGGCGTTGAGGGAAATGATCCGTCCTCGGGAGGCGCTAGCATAGTTAGCAACGAGCCGTTGCCCGGCATCACACGCAGTGGGTGTGGAAGCTATAAGAGGTTGTATGGTGTCTGAACAACTCCCAAGTAAAGCACTGGTAATTATCTGATCTTGGCGATACCAAGTCAAATGTGCTGGATACAGAGTTGTTTGTGCAGTATCATTGAATTTTGCTGGTTCTTTGATAGAACCATCGATGTATCCTAGGAGATTAAAGCCAACCAAGGTGGACTGAACTTGGCGTCTCCAGACAGGAAAGTTGAGGGGGGTGAGTTTGATAGGAAAATTAGACGGAGCATTGAGGTGAACAATGTCAATGGTGGTGGTAGCCATGTATATAAGACTTGCAAAAGATGAGAGGAAAAAAAAAAAACCCCTTAGGGAAATATGGCTCTTGATACCATGTAAAGAGATTAACTGTATGTTTATTGATGTAAAGCACAACCTATATATAGTACATGGAGGAGTGAAGATAGAGGAAGTTACAACCAAATACAACTAGTATATAGGAGCACAAATAGAATAAATAACAACTAAAGATATACTAGCCACATATTGGCTTAACATGGTGCACACTGTCTGTGCACCATACAAGTTCACGGAGCTAGCCAACGGCCCTAGTCAGAGACCGCTGGCTAGTTCCGTGGGGAGCCGGCCCTTAGGCACGGTTCTCAGCTAGAACCGTTGCCCAAGACCGCCGCTTGGCGGCGCTCCTCAAGCTCCGCCAGGCCAAGTCTATGTAGTGGTCGGGCCCTCTGTGGCTCAGCTACGTTTCGTTCGAACCGAGACTCACGAGTCCTTGAGGCTCGGACACTCGGGATCGTTACGACTCACTAGTAGAAGTTGATTTCGTTGAATTTGGAGTTGAAATGCTTAAATTACAGTAAAATTTGTGTTGAGAATTGTTATTGAAGTGCACTGTGTATGATTTACAGTGAAGAAAATTTGAAGTGTGTGAGTTTAGCTATTTGATTGAAAAGCATGATCAATATTTGATAAGTTTTGCTCGAATAGCATGCCTAAGTATCTATATTGATTTATTGAGAAACCTTGTCAAGAATGTGGGAATTTGATATGTTTAGAGCATGATTTCTATTTTATAATGAATGAGTTTATGAAGTATGAGTTGAGTTTAAGAGCATGAACAATACTTGCTAAGTGTTTGCTAAGAAGAATTACCGAGAATTGAGTTATGAGCATGAGTTAATACATTGTTTGCTTGATTTATAGTCAAAGAGAATTTGAGATATTCTATATCAGTAAAGAGCATGTTTAGCATATCATGAACTAAAGTGCCAAGTGGCTTTAAGTACGCCTAAGATCCATTTTATAAATCTATATCTATTTTGGAAAATCATTATCTAGTTGCATTGAGAAGTTGCATGATATTTGATTTCCAATTTGTGAGAAAAGAGAGTTATTGAGAAACTATGTGCATGAGATTGCATAAAAAGAATTGTTGCATAAGAAAGAAGTGCATGAGTTATATCTATATGTATCTAGTGTGAGTAATCCGAGGTTTTGAGAAGAAGCATGACTTTATATTGTCATTTATTGATTATCTTGATAACATGAGATTGCTTGTTAAAAGTTTAAGTATATCTTTATCCATCAGTTTGAGCATGAAGAATGTATTTTTCCATGATAAGTTGTATCTATGAAAGCATGAGTTTGTTGATGAATTAAATGTATGAGAAAGTATGCTTATATAATGAGTAGGTTGCAAGCATCTAGAAATTATTGTTGACTATGTTTAAGTGTTGTTAAAGTGATTAAGATTACTTGATCTAAGTGTACGTGGCAAATGTTTTCCAAAAGTATATGCTATAGTACTTTACAGGGTTGAGTGGCATTATACTTAGCTTCGTGCTAACAGGTTGTTTTTCTACTTGCTTGTTTGTTAACCCCTATTCAGGTGGGCCCAGTTCTTGAGCGCGATCGAGTTAGACTAGCTTAGCTTAGAGTGCTAGTTGTAGTCTAAACTCTTTTCAGTTATGTCTATTGAGACGTGGTTGTTAGATCTGTTTAGATGTTTTTGATGGTTTTGGACACCGGGGTTTTATTCCCCAAGATTTGGTTGAAGTTGTTTAAGCTTGACTTTAATTAGAACTTTTCCTTGCCTGTGTAATCACCACGTGTGGTGATTGTGGCGGTGACACCTCTTGCAGTTTGAATGTTAAGCTTTTAATGCTATCTTATTACTTTTTAGTATCTTTTTAAGTTAAGTCTTGTAATTAAGGTTTAAGAAAAGTGGGGTGTTACAGACATCCTCCGTCGTCTCTCCCTCGTTGTTGTCTATCCCTTGTCGTTGTTCCGCCATCGCTAACCTCATCCGCCATCTCCTCTCCTCCCCTCTCCTCTAAAAAAACCTCCATTGTCGTCGTCGTTCATGGTCTCACCATTGTTGTCGTTGTGACACCGCCACCCTCATCCCTCGTCACTATTCAACCATCTCCTCTCCTCTCCCTCATCGCTCACTGGTAAGCTCCCTATTTTTTATTATTTTATTATTTTATTTTTTATTGTAACAAATATGTGTTTTTATTATTATTTTATTAAATATAATATTTGTTGAAATTTTAAATTTTTATTTCAATTTTTTTAATTATTTTGTGGTTATTTTTTTTATTATATCTTAATATTTATAAAAATATTAATTTTGGTGATTATATATATGATTTTAAGGTAATTTTTTGTGATTATATATTAATGTGTGCATGCCCATTACTTTTGAATTTTTTTTTATTTTAAAATTTGGTGATTTTTAAGATGATTTTTAAAATTTAAGATGAGTTATTGTGATTAAATATTAATGTAGTGTTCATATACCTCTGAATTAAGAATTATTATTATTATTTTAATTTTAATTTTGGCATTTTAAGTTTTAAAATAGGTATTTTAATGAATTAGGCACTTGATGAAATATGTATCTAGATGATTTAGATAATTTAATTTGATTAGTTAGGTATATATTTTGATTATGAATTAGGTATTTTAATAAATTTTATATATATATATATATATATATATATATATATATATATATATATTGGATGCTTCAAGTAAGAACTCTTTGTTAGGTAGGAACCTAAGAACTAATTTAATCCATTCAAACTTGCTTAATCAATGGTCTAAATAATTAAATATTTTTATGTGCATCTTAATCATAATTAATTAAAAATGATATTACTGTAATTTTGTCCAGTTACCAATTAAAATTAAATATTATAGAATTCTTTCCAAGATTTTAGAATCATAAGAAATAAAGAAAAGAAAGGAGTCTTATTGATTTGTGAATCTGCATTCGTATGATTTGTGCACTTAAATTTTATATTATTTAAATAACATTACCGTTAATATTTGAGTGGCATTCAAATATTATCCTTATATTTACTATAGTGTTGTTTGGTTTCATGTGAATCTGCAGTCGTATAATTGTGTCCTACTTCTTAACGTCCATTCTAGTAGACCAACGCCACCCACTAACACAAGTCACCAACTAATATTTTGACACACCCTTAACAACTTGTCTTTTTAGTTAATGTATTGAATGAACAGCCTCAAGATCAGGAAATACATTATCGATGAAATCAAATCCTGACTATTGTCACTGAACGGATCTGTCAATGAATCTTCAAACACGCAATCTAGTAGTACAGACGTGCACTTAGGTTTATCTATGTGTGACATAATGTGTAAAAATTTTGAGAGTTCAATTCCAAAGAAACTAGGATGATGTTATACCTTTCGGGAAAATGATTGTGCCATGACGTACTGACTGAGAGCGGCACATGCATACTGCCAAAGACGAAACTAAAGTTGGTGTGCACATGGGTTAAGAGCGGCATAATATTATTATTATTATTATTATTATTATTATTATTATTATTATTATTATTATTATTATTATTACTATTATTACTATTATTATTATTATTATTATTATTATTATTATTATTATTATTTACAATAATTTAAATATCTAAAATCTAAATAAATTTAAAATTTTAATATAAAATATTAATATCGGGCACCTATTTTTTGCGCATCGCGCATAAAAAATACTAGTATATATATATATATATATATATATATATATATATATATATATATATATATATATATATATATATATATATATATATATATATATATATATATATATATATATATATATATATATAGAAGAAAGTTCAAATGCGGTGGGGTCTTCCCGTGCTGCGGTTCGACGGAATTTCAAAATACACCAACATGTAAGGGAAACACACCACAATGAAATGCAAAAAAACACCAAAAAATACACAACAGACCCAAAAAAATACACCACATAACTTATCACACCCCAATGGTGTATTTATGAACACTGTATGGTGGTTTTACTCACACCTAATAGTATGTTTCTGGTGATGCGTACATAATTTTTGTGTGTTTTTGTGGTGCATTTTCCTAACGTTGATGGTGTATATTTGTTGAACTATTGGTGACGTCGCACCGCCGCACCTGAACTCGCATATATATATATATATATATATATATATATATATATATATATATATATATATATATATATATATATATATATATATATATATATATATATATAGAAACAATGTATAATGGTGGTAGAGAAATTTCTTATATTTATAAGAGACTTTTAACTTGACGTCAGAAATTATAAATACGTAATTAAATGAATTTGGTAGATTCTTAGTCACCCAAGAAAACGAATCCTACCTCTCATAGGTGAGATTTACTTTCATTATAAACAAGTATATTAAGTAGATTTTGATGATACCAAATAATTTGATAAATTTATGTCCCCAATTATTGTTCATTTCTAGACTTAAGAAAATTTTAATGTAAATTCGAAAGATCAACTTTTAGAATGATAAAAATTTTGAAAAGTAAACCAAATTTGATAAGTAACCTTAGAATAGTTAAGTATTGGAATGCTGTAATAGTAACTTCCTAAATGCCATTCTTCAAAAAGTCAAGGATCCGTAAAGCTAAGGTTCGAGAAGATGAAGACGTGAAGATAGAAGACGTGCTGAGTGATGTGGGCCTCTTGAAGACTGTCACCTCCATCAGTCCCTACTCGAAGCTACTGACTTACGAGTTCTATTGTAATCTTAATGAGGAGATTGATAACTTGACAGGGACGCGGTGCATGTAAATCTTCATCCGGGGAAAATGGTATGTCTTTGGTCCAGATGTGATAAATGAATATTATGGTTTGAAGGGTGTTGATGAAGAAGAGATCACGGACTGGGATTTAGTGGTAAGGACCCTAACAGGTGGACAAACCTCTGCATGGCCTACGGGTGACATTGATACTCTGTCTAGCTCGAAACTCACCTCCAAATATGTCATTCTACACCGTATTGCTCTTCACAACTGGCTACCATCTGCTCACTTTCATACGGTTGGCAAGCAATTGGCAGCTCTCCTGTTTCGGATTGGAACTAAAATGTCGATTGACCTAGGGTCATGGATCTTTTATCATATCCTCACGTTGATTCATCCGCAAGAACAGAAGGTAAGGTTACCTTTTCCTAACCTTATATTTGGGGTTCTGACAACGCAGGGCCTTGTGCCAATGCCTAGTGAGGTTATCAGTCCGACTCTTCTGTATACTGTTGATCATCGCCTTCTGACTGGAAAGCATATTCGAGATGTTATGCCGGTGAATCCTCCTCCCTCTTCTGACACTGACAATGTGGATGCTGATTCTCCACATGCGAAGGATGTTCAACTCTCTCTTCGCCTGAAGGCCCGGGTATCTGAACTTGAGACTGTTCATCGAATTATTGCGAAGCAGCTGACTGCAGCCCGTACTGAATTGGCTACCGTCCTTCTCCGCTTGAGCTTGACTGAACCTGCTGCTGCTGATGCTGCTAAGTCCGACAGTGAGGACTCCTCCAATGCTTGAGTGCTCTTTGACTATTTTTTGCCAAAAAGGGGGAGTGTGGAACTCAGGGGGAGTGTTTTTGTAGGACTTTGTACCTTCTGGCCGTGTCTGGGCGTCTGATTGTGATGGCACCATCCGATTGAAGTCTGTTGCTTTGTTTCAGCATAATTTGTATGCTGTCTTTGTTCTCTTTGTTAAGAATTGTAATTCAGATCTTTGACTTTTATGCATTTGTTATCTTTGTCCTATCTAGGTTGTCTTCTTATCTTAGTCGAGTTGTTTTGCCAAATAATAGCCAAAGGGGGAGTTTGTTAGTGTTTTAATTGCTCAAAAAACCTCAACATATAATTGACAATATTATTATGGCAATCTAAGATAGGGTTAGCTTGGTGTCGGTTTTGTTTTATAAAAGACTGATTGATCAGATACAGCAGCAAACGTACTGACACTGAAGATTTGTTTTAGGAAGATGTTTCCTTTTTACTGAACACGGAATGAGAAGTCAGCTTTGGAAAGAATATCAGCAGATCTGTCTTGGAAAGGTATGGACGGAATGTTTAAGATTACATTCCTCTCATATCGTCCTACCATCTACAATCAGAGATACCTTTGGAAAGTGTTCTTGCTATGGAGGTATAAGTACCCTTATTCGGTCATGTATTAGGGTTACGCATTTACGAAGAAAGAAACACTCCGTCTTATACTAGGAGATTACATCTTTGATTATCATGGCTCTTCTCAAGACAATTTGTTCTTGGTGATTATGATGAAGAACTTGAGAAGAGATATCGTTGCTTAAACGAAAAGGACGCTAAGATCTCACAGTTGTGGGAACAACTTTGGACTACGTCACTGAAGTGGACTGCATCAGAGTTAGCTCTCCAAATGAAGGGATTTCATTGGACTTCTGGATGCACGGCTCTCCAACTTCAACAATCCACTAAATCTGTGTAGACTGGGTACGTACCTTGTGTGGGACACTTGGGTGAGATTATTGTTTCTCTACCTTTGTACATTGGATTATGATTTAGTGGATTGGACGCCTCTGTGATCGTCCCCCAGATGTAGATACACACTGTATCGAACTGGGTAAACATCTTGTGTGTTGTTTATTGTGTCTGTCTTAGTTTAATCTTTCTGCAAACAAATCGGCAATCTATCTAACTGACTGACATCATCGTTGTTTCTGTCAGTCTAATCCATCAGTCATTTAATCTTATTAATATCCTTAAATTGAGGAAATGCAAAATTACAAGCCTAATTGTACATGTTTCTAGTGTTAGTTTAATCTATTTGTGGGGTTTAAGTTCATGAAAATGTTACTTTAAATGCACATTCCCTTGTTTTCTCATTAAAATATGGTTTTACACTTGATTTGAATGTTTTACGATGCTTGTTAGTGTTTTGGAACCATTATAGGTCAAGTACAAAAGCAAGGGAAATTTTAGGACGAGTTTTTAGCCAAAACAAAGTAAAGGTGAAGCTAAGGAGGTGGCTAAAATGCTTCAAAGAGAACCAATGGGTGGTACGTTCAATAGATTTGATAACAGGAACCAAACAAGGGAAAAGTGGAGCAAAAGACCAAAGAGTTGTAATTCCCGCTGAATTCGGCGACAACTTAGTATTTTGATCATATCTCATGCTAGGAAAGTCTGATTTCGGTGATTCCTGCGCCATTGGAAAGAACACTCGAAGGGCTACAATATGGTATACAGCGTTAAACTTGACGCGTAGAAAATTTCCAGTGAAGTTTAATCAGTAAAAGTTCTCGCACAGATTGGCGACAGTTCGGTTTTTGGATCATATCTCAGCCTAGGAATGTCCAAATGAGGTGATTCTTGCGCCATTGTGTTGCAATTGTGATTATATTGTTTGATTCTTGTAATTAGTGGCCATAATTACTTGTTTCATTTGCTATATTTGTGTCACAACGAGAGGTGGGCATAATTTAGGGCACACACAATTGCACCTAACTGTTGCACCTTGGGAAAGGGTAATTTTGTTAGGGAGTTTAATTCTTGATTATTGCACATCGAGAGATGGTAGTAGATAGGAATTTGTTATGATGCATGATTCTATTTTATTATTGGGTGTTTATATCACGAGAGTGGATATTCACTAGTGTTAGGAACTACGAGAGTAGCTCTATACAACCTTGCATCCTCACACTTGTTAAACCCATATTTTAATATTGTTCTTAGGATTGGAACTAGGGGATTAAACACTTGAATCCCAGGAATCTCATTCTCTCTTTATTGTTTCCATTATCCTGAATCATTGCTTTAATTTATTTATTTTATGCAACCATCCAAGTTAATCGTTAGGACTAGCTTCTCGTGAATAAATTAGTAGCTAGTGCTTAAGACAACCACTTCCCTATGGATCGATAATCTGATACTCCAGGTATTTATTTGTTTGCAAAATTTCCTACAATCAAATTGGCGCCGTTGCCGGGGAGGTGGCATTTAGTATTGACATTAGTGAAAGTTTTATTCTAGGAGTCTAATCTATTTTATTTATTTGATTTTTATTTTTATTAACAATTTCTTTTTTAGTTTATGGATGGATATGAATTTCAAGGAACCATGCCACCGTTCTTCCATCCTACTCAGGGTTATGAGATGAGTTGGAATACGAATCAAGAATATGGAGGAATGGAACAACAACTCCCTTTCTCAAATTTTGCCTACTCTAGTTAGAGATATTTTCAAGAAAGCTCATCTCAAGCATTCATATCACAACCCCAATGGTGCTCATTTTGTGGTGGGAATCACTTTGTGGAAAATTGTTATATGTTGAACCCCACCAACCATGTTCCTCGACAACCTACTCAGGGATTTTGTGCCAACATGAGTCAAGCCACTTATCAAAGATGCACACCACCTACTCCACAACCCTTATGGTGCATGATATGTGGTGGACCTCATGAGGCAGAAAATTGCTTCATCTTGCACCCCAATTACAAGTATCAAGGGCGAGCTCAAGAGCCTCAATACCAAGAGTTTCAACAAGAATGCCAACCGCTTGACCCAAAAATCGAGATGAAGTTCATACAAACTAACGAGTTAATGCAATTGTACTCTCAACTTCTGGAGCGACAAACTCAAATTCATCACGACTCAACAATTGAGATGAAGTCCATACAGACTAACGAGTTAATGCAATTGGCATCTCAATTAATGGAGATACAAGCTCGAGTGGATCATGAGATGGTTCAAAGGCAAGACTTGACAATTCAAGAGCCACTTCAAGATTCATTTAATGGAGAGGTTCTAGAAGAGTTGCTTTTTCCAAATGAAGGTCATGAGGTTGAGAGAAATAAGAAGGATGGTGAGGACCTTGAAAATGATGATGATGAGGTTATGGATGAATGCATTGAGATGGAGACACCAAGTTGGGAGGAAAGTGTAGACTTGCAAGGTAATGGTTGCAAGAAACACATGGATAATTGTCCATTAGATGAGGAAGTTGTTGATGGAGCATATGATTTTAATGAGGACGTCTTACCAATGGACAACACTTCCGATCCCTTGGAGAGAACTTTAGAGAAATTTTGAATTTGGGAGGCATTGGAGTTCTTAAGAATGATGGCACACATTTGCCTATTTATATATCCAATGACTCCCAATACTTGCTGGTTCATGTGGATGATCCGAGTCTCTCATTACTTTTTGAACAAGATGGTGTTGAAAAAGAAGGAAACGAAAATGGAGGCATGATTCTTGATTCGGGAGAATGTGGTGCCTTACATAATGATATGATGGTTTCGAGCTCAAGAGAGTTTCTAAATGGATATCATTTGAAGAAATATTTGGAAGAGAAAATTGATGGAAAGAAGGGGTTTTTCCTTCTCCAATCCCTTGATGGCTAGAGAGGTAAGGTCGACTAGCGACGTTAAACTTAGCGCTTCATGGGAGGCACCCCATGTTATCTTTTATTGCTTTCCCTATTTATTTATTGCTTTCTAGTTTCGTCTTATTTAGTTTTATTGCTTTCTAGTTCGTGATTATTTTATTGCTTTTTAGTTTTCTCTTTTCTCATGCTCTCATTTTATTTTGTTTTGCATCAGGGACGATGCAAATTTTTAAGTGTGGGGGAGTAGTCATTAATTTGGGGATAATTTTAAAATTTTGTTTTTGCTTGGATGACTCATATGCTATTTTTGTTGAATAAGTTACTTGTCTCAGCATGCAATTACAATTACTCTCTCTTGTTGGTTTGTGTTTTGTTTTAGTGGTGCTTGTTGTGATTCAATTTGTGATTGATGATTTGAGGTGCAACACATAAGTGATCTATTCCCTTGCCAATAGCTTTGTTAACCACTTAATAATTGGATAAATTCTTGTTCTTGTGTGTTATGCATTGCTAGTGAAGGTTTATCAGAAATTCCGGTCATGGGTGTTTTGCTAGAACTTACCTCATTACTCCCTAAGAGAAGTCTACGTTTTGCATGTTTTGAAGTGATTTAGGCGATTTTTGTTTAGCCATTGCCTTTAAACCTGTCCCTATATGTGTTTTTATTCTTCGTGTCCCCATTGTGCCTCTCGTTTGTTTAAATAAGTGCTAAGCACTTATCCCCTCATTGTGATTGTTTTTCTTTGTGTTACCCCCGTTATTAAACCCTTAGCCCTTGGCCAAATGTTTTCCCTTCCAGCCTTTGAGAGAATTAAACTTTTATCTTTATTATTTCGGTAAGAAGAGTTTTATGGAGTTGTGCCAAAAAGCAGTTGTGTTGTTACAAATGTTCAAGTGTGGGGTCTTGATTGATTGATTGAATTAAAATTATCTTGCTGAATTCAAAAGAAATCCAAAGAAAAGAATCAAAGAAAAGATGAGAAAAGAAAAGAGAACAAAAAAAAAAAAAAAAGATTGAAAGTTTTTGAGTTTGGCCCCCCACTTTCCAAAGAGTTGCTTAATTCTTAAAAGAAATTTTCTCCTTGAATTGTGATTGTCTCATCTCTTCCAAATTTTGAAAAGATAGATAATTTTGACATTCTCTCTTTTTGATTAATTTTTCCATACCACTTCTTTGTTAGCCATCACCCTTAGCTCCATTATAAGCTAAATAAAGTCCTAGTTGATCTTAGCATGCATTCTTAGATTTAAGCTAGGGGAGTATGAAGAGCAAGACTATGGGATCTTATTCATGAGTCGTGTTTTGCATAATCTCAACTGAGTATTTGTGCACACTTGATCATCACACACTTTAATAATTCTTAGTGCTTGGTTATTGGCTTGAGAATGGGTCTTATGTGCCAAACTAATTTGATTCTTGAAGCTTTTTGTTTTGTAGCAAGTTGGTTGGTGGTTTGAAAGGTTGTGCAAGAGAGAGTAGGAGTAATTTGTATGTTTGACTTGTGATTTATTCCGTAGTTTTGCTTGAGGACAAGCAAATGCTTAAGTGTGGGGGAGTTGATGTGAGCCTAATTGTACATGTTTCTAGTGTTAGTTTCAATCTATTTGTGGGGTTTAAGTTCATGAAAATGTTACTTTAAATGCACATTCCCTTGTTTTCTCTATAAGATATGGTTTTACACTTGATTTGAATGTTTTACAATGTTTGTTAGTGTTTTGGAACCATTATAGGTCAAGTGCAAAAGCAATGGAAATTCTAGGACGAGTTTGTAGCCAAAACAAAGTAAAGGTGAAGCTAAGGAGGTGGCTAAAATGCTTCAAAGAGAGCCAAAGGGTGGTACTTTCAATAGATTTGATAACAAGAACCAAACAAGGGAAAAATAGAGCAAAAGACCAAAGAGTTGTAATTCTCGCTAAATTCGGCGACAACTTAGTATTTTGATCATATCTCATGCTTGGAATGTCTGATTTAGGTGATTCTTGCTCCATTAGAAAGAAGATTCGAAGGTCTACAATATGATATGCAGCTTTAAAATCGACGTGTCGAGCTCCAGATTCGATGCGTCGAACATTTCCAGTGAAGTTTCATCAGTAAAAGTTCTCGCACAAATTGACGACAGTTCAGTTTTTGGATCATATCTCTGCCTACGAATGTCCAAATGAGGTGATTCTTGCGCCATTGGAAAGAAGACTCGAAGGGCTACAACCCTAATCTTGACATCAAAATCCAAATCAGAATGGAAAACGGTCAAAAATAAGCCTGCAAATCAGACCTATGTTCTTGGCGAGAATTTAAGTTGCGGAAACTTCCTATTTTATCCCTATTGGGCTCCCACTATAAAAAGCTCATATTCCCTGAACCATAGGGGATTCCTATTCTCTCCGGGTTTGGTTCCAACTATAAAATCCCACCTTCCTTAACCCTAAAATCATTCAGAGATATTTGGAGACAACAAAGAGAAAAATCAAGAGCCACAAGTTATCTTGGGAAGCAAGTAGAAGACTACGGAGATTTGGGAGAATCGTCTGGTTCATTCTTGTACTCTTTTGATAATTTGTATTACCTTTATTATTATTTGCTATGTATAATTTAGCCATGCTTAGCTAAATTCCATTAGAGATTCTTTGGTAAAAAGTGTTCATGAACCTATGTGCCTGTGCTCTCAGATTCTTTAATATATATTTATTTGGTGTTTAAACTTGTGTTGCAATTGTGATTATATTGTTTGATGCTTGTAATTAGTGACCATAATTACTTGTTTCGTTTGCTATCTTTGTGTCAAAACGAGAGTTGGGCATAATTTATGGCACACACAATTGTACCTTGGGAAAGGGTAATTTTGTTAAGGATAGAAGACTACGGAGATTTGGGAGAATCGTCTGGTTCATTCTTGTACTCTTTTGATAATTTGTATTACCTTTATTATTATTTGCTATGTATAATTTAGCCATGCTTAGCTAAATTCCATTAGAGATTCTTTGGTAAAAAGTGTTCATGAACCTATGTGCCTGTGCTCTCAGATTCTTTAATATATATTTATTTGGTGTTTAAACTTGTGTTGCAATTGTGATTATATTGTTTGATGCTTGTAATTAGTGACCATAATTACTTGTTTCGTTTGCTATCTTTGTGTCAAAACGGGAGTTGGGCATAATTTGATTCTGTTTTATTTGGTGTTTAAAGGTAATTTTGTTAAGGAGTTTAATTCTTGATTATTGCACATCGAGAGATGGTAGTAGTTAGGAATTTGTTATGATGCATGATTCTGTTTTATTTGGTGTTTATATCACGAGAGTGGGTATTCAGTGTTAGGGACAATGAGAGTAGATCCATATACTTTCTCAACCTACTAAAACACAAAGAGCTAATAACGCCTCCACTGAGGCTTGAACTTACAACCTTCTAAATGGAAGTCCAACCCGGGTACCATTGGACCACATAGTCCTGGTAATCTCATTCTCTCTCTATTGTTTCCATTAACTTGAATCATTGATTTAATTAATACCAGCCAAGGTCCCTCGAGTATAGTGGTTCCGCCACCTATGGTCCTAAACTTTCAAATCAACCTTTCGTGGTCCTCCAAGTTTCAAAAATGACCTACAATAGTCCTGCCGTTAGTGTTTTCCGTTTGAGCCGTTAAATGCGAGGGCATAAATGACATTTCACAATTTTCTCACCAAAATTAAATAAGTCTGGTCAAAATAGAATGTGTTCTTTGTTCTATGCCTTGCCCTAATCATTTCTTCATCTCTTCTTCGTATCAACCCTCCGTATTTCTTCCTATTCTTCTTCGTATTTCTTCGGCTCACACAATACACCACTGCTTTGTGTTACGCAGTTTCAGAGGCTCCTTAGCTACCTTTCACTTACTTTCCCTGCTCACCATAACAAACACCCTCTGTGATCCACTGTTACTCCTTTCTAATCTGCATTCATTATTATTATTTCTTTAATACCTTAGGTTTTCCAACTTAAATCAGATTAATCCTAACCCCAGAACTCTTGTTCAAGAGTTGTTAGAGGACTATCCCGAACGCTCGAAAATAACCAACAAGATTTTAATGTTTTGTTCAGTACGTGATGAATAAACCGATGAAGATGAGGTTGCGTGCGTTTATCTCTTTTGTTTTAAATTGGACATTAATTGTGGCAAATGCTGCCCATCTGGTGACTGCTGTTTGATATCTTAGCTTAGCTTGTAACAATAATAGAAAGTGGGAGTGTTATAAACGGCTCCCCCTTTGGAATTTGATGCCTTTTTGTCTTGTTTTGTTTGTATTTTTGTTGTAAACACATCTCCAAACCCCTCTCTAATTTTGCTTCTTTCACCGTAACAATAATAATTTGTTTTCTCTTATTTATTTATTTTGTTTTCCTGGTTTGTACTCAGAAGAGCCAGAGATGATATCGCTATCACTATCACCACCCTTTCTCTGGGTGGACTTCTTCATCGTCTTTCTCGCAATCGCTCCTTTTGTGTTTTCCTCACCGATTGCCCCATCCCCGACGCTTCCTCCTCAGCCACCGCCGGCGGCGGCGGCGGCGGCGGCTGAGAATTCGAAATCCTCGACGACGTTTAAGCCCGGCGTAGCTGTTTTGGGTGGGGTTCTCACTACTGTCTTCTCCGTAACATTTTTGTTGTTGGTCAATATTTTTCTGTCAAGAAATACGAAAAAGAGGAGGAAGAAATACGGAGGGTTGATACGAAGAAGAAATATGAAGAAGAAGATGAAGAAATGGATTAGCGCAAGGCATTAGAACGAAGAACACATTCTATTCTGACCAGATTTATTTAATTTGGGTGAGAAAATTGTGAAATTTCGTTTATTCCCTCACAATTCACAACTCTGACAGAAAAAATTAACGGTAAGACTATTGCGGGTCATTTTTTAAACTTGGAGGACCACGAATGGTTGATTTGAAAGTTTAGGACCATAGGTGGCGGAATCACTATACTCGAGGGACCTTGGCTGGTATTAACTCTTATTTATTTTATGCAACCATCCAAGTTAATCGATAAATTAGCTTCTCGTGAATAAATTAGTAGCTAGTGCTTAATACAACCACTTCCCTGTGGATCGATAATCTGATACTCTAGATATTTATTTGTTTGCAAAATTTACTAACAGTAAACAACCTCAAAAGTTAGAAGATGCAAAAAGAATGTTACCAAGGCTCAATAAATCCTAGGTACACATCTTAGGAAGATAATTAAGGCGAAGAGAAAAAGTGTAGAGCAAAATGTTGGAATATTTAGCTAAAATGGCATTTATGAGTGTCTATTTTGTGGTACAAATATATGTGGGCTCCACTTTCGATTTGGGTCGGGTCAAAGTAGATTTACAGTACTCTTCATAGTGAGACGAAGAATTTGATATAATATACGCTCAAAATGAGTAATAAGTGAATGAGAAATTGATTCTCAAAGTAAACCTATTTGATAGAAGTCAAATCTTAAGATAGTTGCTAATTAAATTAGCAATTCTTTTGATTCGTTGTACCCGAAATGTACAAGTTTTTAAGCTTAATAGCTAATTAATGAATTGAGTATGATGGTGCATCACGAGGGGATAAGCTTAAATATGATTAAGCTTTGAAAAGCTTAAAGTAATGAATTGGGATGCATGCATTCAGCGCAAATTATGCCATGGAATCGTGTTCACCGAGAATGGTGAACACAAGGCAAAACGACGTCGTTTTTAGGCCAAAAAAAAAAAATTTCGCGGATGTGGAGTTAACGGCGCGCGTTTGATCAAATTATGAATTTTCTGTTATGAGATTATGAATTTTATGAAAATTCATAATCTCATAACAGAAAATTCATAATCGCATAACAGAAAATTCATAATCTCACAACTGAAAATTCATAATCTCATAACAGAAAATTCATAATCTTATAACAGAAAATTCATAATCTCATGGTTCCAAAGTGAATGTGTAGGCATGGTTCCAAAGTGAATGTGCAGGCATGGATTCATAATTTATGAATGTCCGTGATTTCGGACGGGAATATGTAGGCATGGTTCCAAAGTGAATGTGCAGGCATGAATTCATAATTTATGAATGTCCGAAATTATGAATGTAATGAAAATTCATAATCTCATAACAGAAAATTCATAATCGCATAACAGAAAATTCATAATCTCATAACTGAAAATTCATAATCTCATAACAGAAAATTCATAATCTTATAACAGAAAATTCATAATCTCATGGTTCCAAAGTGAATGTGTAGGCATGGTTCCAAAGTGAATGTGCAGCCATGGATTCATAATTTATGAATTCCGTGATTTCGGACGGGAATGTGTAGGCATGGTTCCAAAGTGAATGTGCAGGCATGAATTCATAATTTATGAATGTCCGAAATCTTTGTTCACCTCAAATTAAAGTGAAACCGCAAAATATGAAAATAAAGAAAAAAAAGAAGAAGATAATGGTGTACTAACACCGTTAGAACCGTGTTCACCATGAATGGTGAACACGGTTCCATGGCATAACGTCTGTGCATTCAGTGCTTTGATGCATGGACGAATGTTTTGCACGATTCAATTGGGCTTAAGCTTTGGATTCCAAAGCAGTTCAATTCGGTGCTTATGTGAACCAACTCGTTTTGCACGAGTCGATGCTATATGCATCGATTCGTGCTGCACCATTTCGGTACTTTTGCATTACTCGGGGGCGGTTTCCGATTCCAATTTGAAAATTTTTCGGTTTGTACGGACTTTTTGGTTACTCTTTTGAAACAGGTCGGTACGAATTAATTGTATATTAATTTCGAGACCGTTGATATTATTTCGATAATAAGTATGACCGTTTCGAACATTATAATTCTATTATTAAATTAGATTAATGATTGTTTAGTGTTCCATTTAGTAGGTTACTAATGTGAGCCTAATTGTGCACATTTTTAGTATTGATTTATCTATATTTGTTAGGCTTAGGGTTATGATTTTGGTGATTTAATTGCATAATCTTTCGTTTTAGTATTTAGTTATGGTTCACACTTCTTTTGAATGTTTTACGGTGTTTGTTAGTGTTTTTAAACCATTGTAGGTCAAATTTATGAGTAAGGGAAGTTCGATGACAAATTTGGAATCAAAATGAACCGAAAAGCACGTCACAGCAAGACTTGACGCGTCCAAAATTTCTAGTGTGCTGTCCGAGGGTTGAACACGGAGCTCGACGCGTCGAAGTCGCGCGACACAATAACGAAGATAGGCGCTAAATTGCAAAAGGCGCAATTCTTAATGACGAAGGAAAAGGCGGCGTTTAATTGCAAAAGAAAGGAAGGCGCTGAATTAACAAAACAAGGCATTAATTCCCAAATTGCAAGTGGCGCTGAATTTCATAAAGGGGCTGCACAATGATTTCCAAATTAAAGGCGTTGTTCCCAATATTTATAAAAGGCAGCAAATATATTCAAAAATCAAAAGGACGGCAATTTCTTAAATTAAATAAGAGAATTACGATTTCGGCCCCGATTGATTCCTAGTATAAAATCCCACATTCTTCAATCCTAATATTTATTCAGAGATCTTTGGAGATAAGAAGGACAGAAATCAAAAGTCACAAGTTATCTTGGGAAGCAAGAAGAAGACTAGGGAGATTTGAGAGAATCGTCTGGTTCATTCTTGTACTCTTTCGATAATTTGTATTTATTATTATCTGCTATGTAAAAGTGTTTATGAACATATGTGTCTGAACTCTCAGATTCTTTAATATATTATTATTTGGATTTAATATTTGTGTTGCAATTGTAATTTTATTGTTTGATGGTTATAATTAGTGGCCATATTTACTTGCTTCGTTTGCTTTCTTTGTGTCACAACGAGAGTTGGGCATAATTTAGGGCACACATAATTGCACCTAATTGTTGCACATTAAGAAAGGGTAATTTATTTAGGGAGTTTAATTCTAGATTATTGCACATCGAGAGATGGTAGTAGTTAGGAATTTATGATGATTGATCTTGTTTTATTGGGTATTTAAGCCACGAGAGTGGAAATTCATCAGTGTTAGTGACTACGAGAGTAGCTCTATACCGCCTTGCATTCTCACACTCGTATGAACCCAGATTTAATATTACATTAGGTTAGGCACTAGGGGATTAAACACTTGAATCCCAGGAATCTCAATCTCTCTATTTTGTTTTCAAAACCCTAATCGAATCACTGCTTTATTTTATTTATTTAATGCAACCATCCAAGTCTATCGTTAGGATTAGATTTAATGAATAAATTAGTATCTAGTGCTTAATACAACCACTTCCCTGTAGATCAATTACCCGATACTCCGGGTATTATTTGTTTGCAAATATACTACAATCAAATTGGCGACGTTGCCGGGGAAGTGGTTTTAGTATTAACATTAGAGAAAGTTTAATTCTTGGAGTCTAATCTATTATTATTATTTTATTTATTTGCTTTTTATTTTTATTAACAATTTTTTTTTAGTTTATGGATGGATATGAATTTCAAGGAACCATGCCACCGTTCTACCATCCTACTCAGGGTTATGAGTAATGAGATGAGTTGGAATACAAATCAAGAATATGGAGGAATGGAACAACAACTCCCTTTCTCAAATTTTGCCTACTCTAGTTAGAGATATTTTCAAGAAAGCTCATCTCAAGCATTCATATCACAACCCCAATGGTGCTCATTTTTTGGTGGGAATCACTTTGTGGAAAATTGTTATATGTTGAACCCCACCAACCATGTTCCTCGACAACCTACTCAGGGATTTTGTGCCAACATGAGTCAAGCCACTTATCAAAGATGCACACCACCTACTCCACAACCCTTATGGTGCATGATATGTGGTGGACCTCATGAGGCAGGAAATTGCTTCATCTTGGACCCCAATTACAAGTATCAAGGGCGAGCTCAAGAGCCTCAATACCAAGAGTTTCAACAAGAATGCCAACCACTTGACCCAACAATCGAGATGAAGTTCATACAAACTAACGAGTTAATGCAATTGTACTCTCAACTTCTGGAGCGACAAGCTCAAATTCATCACGACTCAACAATTGAGATGAAGTCCATACAGACTAACGAGTTAATGCAATTGGCATCTCAATTAATGGAGATACAAGCTCGAGTGGATCACGAGATGGCTCAAAGGCAAGACTTGACAATTCAAGAGCCACTTCAAGATTCATTTAATGGAGAGGTTCTAGAAGAGTTGCTTTTGCCAAATGAAGGTCATGAGGTTGAGAGAAATAAGAAGGATGGTGAGGACCTTGAAAATGATGATGATGAGGTTATGGATGAATGCATTGAGATGGAGACACCAAGTTGGGAGGAAAGTGTAGACTTGCAAGGTAATGGTTGCAAGAAACACATGGATAATTGTCCATTAGATGAGGAAGTTGTTGATGGAGCATATGATTTTAATGAGGACGTCTTACCAATGGACAACACTTCCGATCCCTTGGAGAGAACTTTAGAGAAATTTTGAATTTGGGAGGCATTGGAGTTCTTAAGAATGATGGCACACATTTGCCTATTTATATATCCAATGACTCCCAATACTTGCTGGTTCATGTGGATGATCCGAGTCTCTCATTACTTTTTGAACAAGATGGTGTTGAAAAAGAAGGAAACGAAAATGGAGGCATGATTCTTGATTCGGGAGAAAGTGGTGCCTTACATAATGATATGATGGGTTCGAGCTCAAGAGAGTTTCTAAATGGATATCATTTGAAGAAATATTTGGAAGAGAAAATTGATGGAAAGAAGGGGTTTTTCCTTCTCCAATCCCTTGATGGCTAGAGAGGTAAGGTCGACTAGCGACGTTAAACTTAGCGCTTCATGGGAGGCACCCCATGTTATCTTTTATTGCTTTCCCTATTTATTTATTGCTTTCTAGTTTCGTCTTATTTAGTTTTATTGCTTTCTAGTTCGTGATTATTTTATTGCTTTTTAGTTTTATCTTTTCTCTTGTTCTCCTTTTCTTTTGTTTTGCATTAGGGACGATGCAAATTTTTATGTGTGGGGGAGGAGTCAATAATTTGTGGATATTTTTAAAATTTTTTGCTTTTGCTTGGATGACTCATATGCTATTTTTGGTGAATAAGTAACTTGTCTCAGCACGCAATTGCAATTACTCTCTCTTGTTGGTTTGTGGGTTGTTTTGGTGGTGCTTGTTACACTCTCTTGCAACTTGTGATTGATGATTTGAGGTGTAACACATAATTGATCTATTCCCTTGCCAAGAGCTTTGTTAACCACTTAATAATTAGATTAATTCTTGATCTTGTGTGTTATGCATTGCTAGTGAAGGTTTATGTGAGATTCCGGTCATGGGTGTTTTGCTAGAACTTGCCTCATTACTCCCTAAGTGATGTTTAAATTTTCAATGTTTTGAAGTGATTTAGGCCATTTTTGTTTGGCCATAGCCTTTAAACCTATCCCTATATATATATTTTTATCCTTTGTGTCCCCATTGTGTCTTTGGTTTGTTTAAATAAGTGCTAAGCACTTATTCCCTCATTGTGATTGTTTTTCTTTGATTCACCCCCGTTATTATAACCCTTAGCCCTTGGCCAAATATTTCCCTTCCACCCTTTGAAAGAATGGAACTTTTATCTTTGTTATTTCTGTAAGAAGAGTTTTATGGAGTTGTGCCAAAAAATAGCTGATAATATAAATGTTCAAGTGTGGGTGTAACACCCCGAAATTTTTAAACTTTTGAAGCTTATATAATAAAGGTAAATTCTCATTAAATCCCAAAACATAATATAAAGAGTACGGGGTGCTATGCCACACCTGAGCTAGAGAACTCAGGTGCACAGGCTAACTAACTAATATCCTCAGTAATGTAAATGTATAAGCATGACACGCAGGCCGAAAGGGAAACTATCTACTTCTACGCTTCAAGACTCTAGCGCGCTCCAGTGTCTACACCTGTGTGCCTGAAAGCCAAATATATCAGTTCAGCGAGAGATGCTGGTAACCCACTCCAACGCGTTGAAATACAATATATAGATATATGAAAAACCATTTCGAAGCATGAAGATATATCCTAAGAGACTCTAGCTTTCAAAACGGGGATTAGACTCGACAGATAGGGATAAGCACAACCAACAGTCATAATCAAGCATGCACAATTCACAGGCGTAGGGAACAGATTCGACAGATAGAGATAAGCACAACCAATAGTCATAAACAAGCATATACAGTTACTAGCATGTATCCTAGGGTCACGCTTCCATAACAATCAAACAATCCCTATCTCATCACATAACACACTTTGTTGGCGCCACAGGACCAATCGCATGCCCATACATGAGGGTCAGCGCATATAGCTCTGACACGGCCCCGCAGCACCTGCCCCGTATCGCAACATGGAGGGGTCGATCGCAACCGACCGATGAACCGCAGCTCATCATAGTGTTTGATCGCAACCAAACAGTGGACCGCAGCCCAAGAGTATGTCATCTGACCGCAGCCAGGAAATATGAACCGCAGCTCATGTAGAAACGTTTGATCGCAACCAAACGGTGGACCGCAGCCCTATATAATATTTATATACCTGACCGATCGCAACCGGCCTGGTTAACAGTCAGTATGGTTCTCAACCCATCCAACTGCCCATATAACCAATTTGATCGCAACCAAATTGGGGTATCATGCACACATAATACATAGCAAGCACATGCAACCCACATTAACACATTGGGAAGGGGGAGAAATCGTATAACGAAACCTATGCGTGATCATCCACATGCTAAGAATACTCCTAAGGGGTTCATACTCCTTACACCTAGGCCAACGGGATACCAATCCAACTAGCATGCAATATATAAGACTTATTCAACCTACGGATGGTACCCGAACATCAAACTAGACATAGGCACGATGGACGAGGTCCGTTGGGACACCACGAGGGTCGGGGGAACATCAAACGGGGAAGCCGGACTCCCAAAAGGGGGTATTTTCCAGCGGGTAGCCGGTGGGTGAGGGTTCACCTGCCGGCTGCCCGCCGGTGGTGTGATTCCGGGCAGCGGGTGCCCGGCGGGCAGCTGCCCGCCCGCCGGCTGCCCGCTGCCGGAACTGCCCATCTTGGCCGCGGGTAGGTGGCGGGTCCCCTACCCCCACCTACCCCCCACTAACTCTTTTTCACCAAAAACGCCCCGGGAACCTTTGTGGAACCCGAAACCATGCTTAGACACTTTCAAACACAATTGACAACAATACGTAGACAATTAATGGATTCAAGAGCAAGAACATACGGCACATAACCTATCATGCTTTTCTAAACATAATCAACACCTAAACATACGAATTCCCACCCAATATACCAAGAACAATACCATACGAGTTCCACGATACAACCTAGGGTTCTAATTACTTTTAAATCAACAAGAACCCAATTCATCTTCTAATGTCAAGATTCGGTAGGAATATCACATAAACATCAAGAACATCATATAATCATCAAGAACATCAAGAACACCATATAATCATCAAGGGCCTCTTAATACCATTAAGATCATCAAGATCACCCATGGAATCATAACACCAATTACCAAGATCAACATAATGAATCGTCAACACACAAGAATATGGGGGAAATCCTAAGAGGGAAATCATAGCTATGAAAATAGGTTTTGTTGAGACATGGGTTACCTTTTAGCCTTAATTAATTCCTTGGCTATGAAGGGTCTTTCTTGAAACTTTCTTCTTTCTTGATTTCTCCTAGGGGAATTCTTGGAACTTCTTGTGTGGTGAGGGATTATTGTGATGGGGGGTTCTAGGTGTCTCTTAAGTCCCCTATTTATAAATCTAGGAGTCCTAATTAGGAACTAATATTATAGGCTTGCTAATTCTATTCCTTTTAGGGCTAGGGGTTGGGTTTTAGGGGTGAGGGCCCACGAATCATGGTGGGCCTTTTCCCAAATTAATTATTGTAATTTAATTCTTTCTTTGGATAATTGGTTAAATGATTAATTGGTTTTAGGGGTCGTAACACGGGGTGTTACAGTGGGGGTCATGAATGATTGGATTAAAATTATCTTGCTGAATCCAAAAGTAATCCAAAGAAAAGAATCAAAGAAAAGAAGAGAAGAGAAAAGAAAGAAAGAAAGAAAGAAAGAAAGAAAGAAAGAAAGATTGGAAATTTGAAGTTTGGACCCCCTCTTCACCAAAGAGTTGCTGTGTTCTTAAAAGAAATTTTGCTCCTTGAATTGTGATTGTCTCATCTCTTCCAAATTTTTAAAAGTTTAGATAAATTGTGACATTCTCTCTTTCTGTTAACTTTTCCATACCACTTCTTTGTTAGCCATCACCCGTAGCCCCATTACAAGCTAAATAAAGTCCTATTTGATCTTAGCATGCATTCTTCTATTTGATATAGGGGAGTATGAAGGGCTAGCCTATGGGATCTCATTCATGAGCCTTGTTTTGCATAATCTCAACTGAGTATTTGTGCACATTTGATCCTCACGTACTTTAAATTCTTGGTGCTTGATTATTGGCTTGAGAATGAGTCTTATGTGCCAAACTAATTTGATTCTTGAAGCTTGTTGTTTTGTAGCAAGTTGGTTGGTGGTTTGAAAGGTTGTGCAAGAGAGAGTTGGAGTAAATTGTGTGTTTTGGCTTGTAATTTATTTCTTGGGTTTGCTTGAGGACAAGCAAAAGCTTATGTGTGGGGGAGTGACTTACTCCACTCTTTCCTATAAAAACATGGATTCTGGCAGAACGTTTGGTAATTTAGTTTTGAAACTCTGGGGGAGGGGGGGGGGGGGGGGGTACGGGGGATTGAAAAAAAAAAAAACTCAAAATCTTACTTTGTTTTCTCTCAACTCTCAATTCGTTTACAAAGAGAAATTCTTCCAACATCTTTCGTAAATTCGTATGGAGTGCTTAATCTTGTGTGACTAACGCCACAACACTCCTAACACCCTCGGGAGGTGGCGAATCGGTTTTAAGGAGTGTGTGTGTACACATGAATCGGGCTTCCTCTTCTTCTCGCTGGATTAAAACCTCAGGTTAGAAACCTTAGCTTTTTCATTTATATATTTGTTCTTTAATTGGTTTCGTACCAAGTGTGGTGGGATTAATTTCGGAGAAATTAAATCACTTGTACTAGTTTTGTACTAGTTTTGTTCTAGTTGTGGTGGGATTATTTTGATAAAATAAATCCCTATTTTTGTTATATATATATATATATATATATATATATATATTGTGTGTATCGATTTATTCACCAATATCCAACCCAAAAAGCAAGGAGCATACACAAAAGTAAAGCAATGATTGAAAATCTGAACTAAAGCAATCTACTAAATAACCATTGGTCAATACACGATGGGTAATAGACATTTGAATTTATTCCCTCCCACTGACAAATTCAAATGGGTCTATAAATACCTCCATGTAAATCAAAAGAGGCGCTGGTCTTTTGAAAACGTGACTACGCAAGTGCAAAACAAGCAAGCTTACGAACGATCTCAAGTGACCAGTGAGAGAAAAGCTACAAACTAAGATCTAGATTTAGACTTTGGCGAAGAAAAAGAAGAAATCTCAAGCCAAGTCAATTAGTTAGAGAAATGATGAACAATCACTGTGTTTGAACCAACATCCTCTACTGGATAGTAGAATGAGACGGAGTAATCAGAAGTGTAATCTTGTGAAAAACCTGAAACTTAAGGTCGGTTTTGTCTTCCAGGCTCAAGTGCTCTTTCATTATACTAAGTATCATAGTGCAATCCTTCTAGAAGTTTTAAGGGAAGAGTGGAGTACGATGAATTTTGACCGGACCTCTATAAAATTCTCCCTCTCAATCTCTTTGCATATTGCATTTATTTTCAAGCATAAAGTCAACCAAACCTAAAATTTTAAAAAGAACAAATCACGTGCCTAATATTAAAAAAGGGGTAAATATTTTCCGCTGCGTTATAACATTGATAAACCTTACTTATAGACTCTATGAAGATGAAGCAAGGGTTATTTATAGCGCTTAGGTACTAACCTTTTTAACTTCAACATACTAGATATAAATTTTATTTTATTAGTTTCATTAACACAATTAATTTAACACGGGTAACAACTTATCAAAAATTTCTAACTCTCTCTACATCACATAAAAGACGATTTGCTGTAACTATCTAGGTTCATGATCAAGTTGGTAATTAACTAGAAATATGAAACAATTTCAATGTTGTTTAATGATATAATTTATTCTTATATTACACATAAGTCACAAGTGGACGGGACAATTTGAAACAACCCATTAACACGATATAAAATTGAACACAAAAATATTGAGTTAGTGTTTAGCTATGTGTGGACTTTAAAGATATTTAGTTATATTGATGCAAATTTTACTTAAAGTCTATAAAGTTGCTTCATAAAATAGCATCAGTCAAATATAATCCTCGTCACTTTATGTTATGAAAGTTGAATTTACCTCTTCTTTTGCGATTATTTAGTATATGTTTTAAAAGTTTCATTTGTAGGCTGAGTTTTTGGATTCGTTATCTAAATTGTTGGAGTATTTTATGACTACTCTATCGATCTTTGGCTAAGATTAATGAGGGGGAGTCAAGGCATACATGTTGGTTCTAGCTAGTAATTATTCATTAGAGATAGTCCTAAATATAAGGAACTAGTCATGAAATATATTTTTTTGGTTATACAATCATGAAATATATTAACATTATATTAATAGTCGGAGCATATTTGTAAGACTTTTATGGACCATACTAGGGGTGAGCAAGGATCCGTCAAATACGCTCCAATTTATCAAATTCGCTCACTTCCTATCCGCATCCACTTAAAGTGCAACTCAAATCTAAAATTATAATTGGATTTTAATTTCAAAAGTTTCTATACTTAACATTATAACATAGGGTTTTAGGTTTCTCTTTCAGAATAATCATTTCTGACTTTCTGCCTGTTTCATTCTTTACGTCAGATTTGTTCTTCTTCGTGGCGTCACAATCACAAGTTCAACACTGTGTTGAAGATGAAGAATTGAAAATGAACAAAGATTTGTAATTTAAATTTGTTTGAATTTAAATTAATTATTTGTATCATTTCAAAAAAAAAAAAATTAATTATTTGTATAGATATTCGTTTTTTTTTTTAATGAGAAACTTAAAAGTTTGTGATTTTGATTTTTTAACGCTTGAAATCTTGTATTATAATTTATTTTGTTTTTAAAATTAAAATCAATCATCCTTCGCATCCAATCTGTTAAATCCGCTATTAACGAATAGAATTGAATTGGATTTGTACTCCTAGCGGATGAGATTTTCTAAATCCACCTTTAGCGGATTGAATGTAATTCACCGTACCCCAAATCAACTCCAATCCACTTCACGCTTACCCCTAAATCATACAATGTGCATTCAACTTATTATGTGATGTTATTGTACGTACGTTGATGATGTCGATCGCTTCTGTGTAGTTAGGATGATTTCTTCTTTAATAATACACAAATTTATTCTTAGAAACATTCTTGGATCAAGAATGGACATAAGATTTATTCATTAAATTATAATGCCATGTATAGAACTTGGGGAATCAAAATGCTTTGATCATAATTGGTACTATTCGTGTTTAGAGGAACTATTTCTGTAGTTTGTTTGCTTGTTTTTTCTTTGTTTCTTTTTCTTTCTTTCTTTTGGTTCAAAATTGATCATAGTTCGTGCAAGATTGATTTGGTCAATCAAAATTCAAAACTATTGAAGTATATCCCATCCCAACGAGGATCCCAACCCCGACCAGAATAATTATTATAAATAAATAAATAAATAAATATGTATATATGTATATAGAAACATAAAATGGATCTTGGGATCTGAACCTAACATGACACGCAACCTTTTAATCTGGAGTTAGATGCACTACCATTGCACCACAAATCCACTATTACATTTGTTTTCTTTCTTTAGAATTAATCTTATATTTAGTTGCATGATTACAATTGACATATTCGTTTTAATTAATTATTTAACAAACAAAATAAATATGATTAAATTAATAAACTAAATGTAAAAATACTGCGGTAATTAATCATATGATTAAAAGTGAAATTTAGTTTTCAAGTTAGATTTTGTCTTGATCTAAGACGAAATAGGAAGCTTCTTCTACATGCTTATGTAATACCCACTACCCTAGAAATAAAAATATATCTATGTTTATTAAATTAGGTCAACAAGTCAAAACTTATTAAAATTTGATATGGGATAAAATTACTAAGTTACCCTTTCTTATCCTTAAAGGTTAAGGAATCACTTAGTCTTGGATAAAAATCTCATTTGAAAGAAGATAAGGAGAGTTGACTAGAGAGATAAGGGGAAGGAAAAACATGGAAGCTTTGATCTTCATCCTCTTCAAGCATAGGTCTCAAGTTATTGGAGTATTCTAGGTGAGTTTGAACTCCATTTTCCACTCCTTTTGAGTTGGGTTTATCATTTGCGCCCTAAGATTGATGTTTGAAAATATTAGGGATTTTGACAAGGAGTATTTGAGTGAGCTAAATAGCTAAGATTTGGATGTTTTAGGTAACTGGTTAACTGTTCTCTCCTTATTTTGCAAAACCCATAAACTATTTTGGAATCTATACTACTTTGAATGCCCATTTAAAGGTTAGTATGAGTTAAAAGTATTTTGGACTGTGATATGTTTTTTATTAAAAGAATTCTTTTGAAGGTTTGACGAAACTCATGATGCAACCTACATTTTTATTGTTTGTTCTGTTCGGCTTGGAACGTTCCTAATTGCTCATTCTGAATCGTCGAACTTAACTCATTCCGAATCATCGAGTCCTTTGAATTATTTGTTGGAACGTTTCATCCTGCTCATTCTGAATCGTCGAGCCCGACTCATTCCAAATTGTCGAGTCTTTTTGGACCATTATGGCGATAATGGTGGTTGTAGGTTGCCAAAGAGTCATGGGTTAAAGAATGATTTGAGCTTTTAAAAGTATTGTGTTATGAAATAATGTTGATGCCCATGTAGCTAAAGTTTTCTATGTTGAGAACTTGTGTAAAGTGTGAAGGGATTATAATATGACTTCAGTATAACTTGAAGATCGTGATTTGCATTTGTTTATTACTCTAAAGCTTATGGTATTCTATTAAGGTTACTTGATCCGGGGTTGAGAAGAGTACCACTTACTGGGCATTAGCTCATTGTTTGTATTTTCCTCATGTTTCAGAGTAGTTAAGGACATGTGAATAACACGAGCACAAGTGGTGGGGTGTCGAATGTGACTTTTGAAACTAGGAAACTTAGTCCTAGTATTGGAGCTTATCATGGATTTTTGTTTATTTAGATATTCACTTTGACTCTTTGTATTTTTGGTAAACCATTATGCTTGGTTTTGGTGCTTGTGATGCATTTTGAACATATTACTCTTGATTATATTGTAAATATTTAATAGTGGATTTGATGAGTTTTTGGGAAGATCTAGTCGATTATATTTTGCCTTTTTGGGTCGTTGAATTATTGTATATTCAAGTGTTACTATGAAGATTCTGAGAGGCATGTATGGTTAGGCTTCGTATTGCTATAGGTCTTCACGTAATGATACGGCCGGGTCATGTCCTAGAAGTGGGGCATGACAGAGTGCTACCAGAGTCTAGGTGTAAATCCTTAGTTGGTCAAGAAGTTAAGTTTGAATTTTTGAAAGATTAGGCTTTAACCCAGGGGATGATAAGTTTAGGCTTTGAGCGAGTTTTGGATGTGGTTTCCTCAACATTTTTGCTAATGTGGTCATAGCTTCTATGTTTTGAATTTAGGGAGTGTTGTGTGACAATGATTAAGAGTGGTGTTCTTACACGTGGTCAAACTCATCGGGTTAGGTCGTTGATAAATGTGTCGCCTATTCAGAACATAGTTGTGGATGCTTACGTGCTGTGTGATTCAGGTTCTTCGAATTGTTTTGTTTATGAGAAGTTTGCAAAGAATTTAAATTTGCAAGTTAAGAAGTTGAGTGAACCTTTGTATGTTAATACCCCTATGGGGAAAATTGTAGTGACAGATACTTGGTTTCAAGATGCTTATCTACAACTTAAGGGGAGTGATGTGTCAATTGATTTTTTTTTGAAAGGGTCAATTGATTTAATTCAACTAGATATGCAGGATTTTGATGTGATATTAGGAATGGACTAGCAAAAAAAAAAAAAAAATGCCTATATTGATTGCACTCGTAGAAAAGTGGTATTTCAAATTCCTATACAATCTATCTTTACTTTGAGACACTTTCCTAGAAGCGAAGTGTTGGTGTCAAAAGTGCCATTGAAAGTAATTTCTATATTGAAGGCTAAGAAAGACACCATAAAGAAGTTGAGTTAGATGATATCCCAGTTGTTAAGGAATTTTTGGATGTGTTCACAAAGCATTTACATGGATTACCTCCAAATAGAGAAATTGAGTTTGAAATCGAGGTTGTTCCCGGAACTACTCCAATCTCAAAGGCTCCTTATCGGATGTCACCATCTGAGCTACGTGAGTTAAAGGTACAATTGCAAGAATTGCTTGATATGGGATTTATTAGACCTAGTGTATCTTTTTGGGGTGCACTAGTGTTATTTGTGAAGAAAAGGGATGGCAACTTGCAATTGTGTATTGACTATTGGAAAAATTGAATAGAGTTACTGTCAAGAACAAGTATCCTCTACCTCACATAGATGATTTATTTGACTAGTTCAAGGTTCTAAATACCTCTCAAAAATTGATTTGAGATTAGGGTACCATCAATTGAAGGTTAAAGCTAGTGATGTACCAAAGAATACTTTTAGGACCTGGTATGGCCATTATGAATTTTTGGTGATGTCGTTCGGGCTAACTAATTCTCCTGCTTTCTTTATGGATTTAATGAATAGGGTTCTCAAGTCATTTCTGGAAAAATTTGTTGTGGTATTTATTGATGACATTTTGCTATATTCAAAAGAGTTAGGAAGAGCATGCTCAACATCTAAGGACCATCTTGCACACATTGAAGGAAAATTAATTGTATGCCAAACTAAGTAAATGTGAATTTTGGCTTAAGGAGGTATCATTTCTTGGTCAAGTAATTTTTGGAGACGGGATTTCTGTAGACCCAACTAAGGTTGAAGCCATAACACAATGGTCGAGACCCACTAATGTCACAGAAATAAGGAGTTTTCTGGGTTTAGCAGGTTATTACAGGAGATTTGTGAAAGACTTCTCATTAATAGCTATGCCATTGACTCGGTTAACTCGGAAGGGTATAAAGTTTGATTGGGATGAAGAGTGTGAGAAGAGCTTTCAGGAATTAAAGGAAAGATTGGTTAGTGCACCTATCTTAACCCTACCATCCGGGAAAGGAGGATTTGTTATTTATAGTGATGCATCAAGAAGATGATTAGGATGTGTGTTGATGCAAAATAATAAGGTGGTAGTCTATGCATCTTGACAATTGAAGTCCCATGAAGTTAATTACCCCACTCATGACTTAGAACTAGCAGCTGCGGTATTTGCTTTAAAAAATTGGAGGCACTACCTGTATGGAGAATCTTATCAAATATTCACGGATCACAAAAGTTTGAAGTACCTCTTTACCCAAAAGGAATTAAACATGAGACAACGACGATGTTTGGAGCTAATAAAAGATTATGACCTCACTATTAATTATCATCCAGGTAAAGCCAACATGGTAGCTGATGCTTTAAGTCGTAAGTCTTCAACGGTTAACGTGACAGTGGTGACTACTAAAATCCAATTGTTGAAAGATTTTCAAGATTTAGAAGTTGAGGTTATTTTGCAAGATAAGCAAGAAGAGATATTGATAACTATGATTGCAAAACAAGTATTATTATATCGCATTAAAGTTTCCCAAGTTGATTAAGATTTGTGAAAAAAAAAATCAAACGAGTGACCCAAAAGTGTTCGGTATTTAAGATGATGGATTCGTATATTTCAAGTCCTGACTATGCAATCCGAATGATGTTGAGATATAGAAGGATATATTAAAGGATACCCATCAGTCTCACTTCTCGGTACATCAAGGTGCTACCAAAACGTATAGAGATATGAGAAATAATTTTTGGTGGAGTGGTATGAAGCGGGATATTGCTGACTTTGTGGCTATATGCATGATATGTAACAAAGTTAGAGCTGAACACCAAAGACCTGCAGTGTAACACCCCTAAATTTTAAACTATTTAAAACTTATAAAATAAAGACGAATCTAATATTAAATCCCAAACAGAGCATAAACGAAACATAATAGTCGGGGTGCTAAATCTAGGTTTGAGAACCTAGAGGCACAGGCTAAACTAACCAAACAAGGCATGAACTATGACTAATATCCACAATACAATTCAAGGCTCACAAACCATCTAATTACCACTAAGCAAAATCCACGAGTCCATCTAACACACTATGAAGCTACTGATCTGTACCTGGAAAAACATACGGTGTAACAACCGTCAGCCAATAATGCTGGTAACCCATTCCATCGCGTTAAGTACAATATAGGTAGATATAAGGAAATCATTTTGAAACCGGAATACATATATAATCTATGAGACTCTAATTTAAATCCAAGATCAAAACTCAAGACACGATAATAGACTCGACAATGTAAACATAAAGGCTAGCATGCATCCTAAGAGTACGATACAAGACATAATAGACGAATAAGCTCATAAGTAGCAAATAGAGACAACAAGGGCATTCAAAGACAATCAATTAACAAGTAATCATCAAAGCACACAATCCATCTTCCAACGTTATACCAAGTTCCAACCTTGTGGTTCCCCTCCGTCTTTATATCAGTTCCAACCTATACCTCCAGGCTACCCTTATATCGCCTCCCTTATTCCTCCGGGCAACTACATGCCCCCACTGACAAACCACCTATCAACGACAAACATATCAAGATAGCGCCACCATGTCATTCGCATGATCCGTACCTCTAGTACCTATACCAAGGGGTCAGCGCATATAACCCGATATGACACCGTAGCACTTATAACCTGACCCATGCTCAACGGCAAGCTAATCGAAGTTGGGTTTGTGCCTTTAGCACAGTAACTGATAGGCCTATACCTTTAGTATAATGACCGGGGACTCGTTGTGCCAACCGACAACAATTCATTTCCACCAATCACAATCTCAACATCATTATCATCTGTCACACCGGCCATTGCGCAATGACCACGATACTCCTCATCATTCAATCAATCAACACATAATCAATCAATAGCAATCAAGACATAACAACAACGACACGTACTACACATGAATTCCTAGAACGGTATTCAAAACATCAAATGACACTCATACAAGACAAACTGGGTACAATGGGACACGACGTAATACGAGGAAACAACAAACGGGGAAAAACACCACGACCCACATCAACTTTCCAATGGGTAGGTGGCGGGTGGAGGACCACCCGGCAGCCACACGCCGGCGGCCAACCACTATTCCAGCGGGTGGCCGGCGGGCAGACCACTGCCCGCTGGAACAGTGTTCCCGGGCAGTGGGTAGGTGGTGGGCGGTCATCCACCCCACCTACCCCCCACTGGTTCATAGAAAACTTTTCGGTCCCGGGATCACCCATGGAACTCGAATCCATGTCCAGACACATTCTAACACGTAACGACAACACCAAGGATTCAATTAACGGAATTAAACAAAGAATCATACATAATACGTTCTAACATGATTCCTAAACATGCCAAGACCTAACATTAATCAAATGACGGCTCAGGACAATCCGGATCCTCAAGAACATCAAGAAAGCTATATGCAAAGCCTTAAAGACAAGTCCTAGGCTAGACTCAACACCCGATCATGCATAGATCCACCCAAATATACCAAGAACATCACAACAACGAGATTCACGATATAAACCCTAGGGACAAGCTCTAGACATAATTAAAATACAAGATTACATATATAATCAATCACAACATCAAGATCAACAAGATTTTCAAATAAACACAATATAAATCCTAGGCAAGGCTCTATCAAGACTCAATCACAGAATCATCTATACAATTATCAAAGGAGCCAATAAATAAGGTATAGCAAAGAAAATAGGTTTTGTAAGACATGGGTTACCTGGTAGTTTTAATAAAAACTCCTTACAACTTCCTAAGGTCTTTCCTTAATCGATCCTCCCTAAGCTTGGTGATGGGGAATTCCTTGGCATGGAGGGGATTTCGTGTGGAGAGAGGGAGATATGTGTGATAGGGTTCTAATGCCTTCTAATTCCCCCTTTATATAGGTTAGGATCCCTAATATGAATCTAATGGGTAAGAGGTTTAGGATTCCTAATTAGAATCTGAATAGTAAAAGGTCTACTTTCTTTATTCCTAACAGAATTAAAGGCTTAATTAGAGATAAGGGTTCATGATCCATTGTGGACCACATTAATTAATTAAGGAGATTCTAACTAAATTAAATCTTTTTTTAACTATTCTTAATGAAAATAATTAAATAATTAATCCAGGATTGAAGTCCGTAACACGGGGTGTTACACCCTCCCCCCTTACGAGAAGCTTCGTCCCCGAAGCTTAGAAATCATTTCGGGGATAAAGAGTCAGAATTTGTATAGTTGTACACAAGGAAAGTATTATATAGGAAATATATATAGATACACATATAAATATACTGGGTTTAAGCCTAACTATTGTTCTAGCAAAATGCACCAAATAATAAGGTTAGGATATGCAACTCACATTATGTTAATTTTATGGATGAATAATAACATAGCATAGAAGTCCTACCCACGACATGTTTATTGTTTAAATAATTTACAATGATTTAACATATAGGATCACAAGTTGCACCGAACATGCAAATATAATTATTCATGTACTTAAATAAGAGGCTAATACCACGCAGGTGCAGATTCGGATAGCCACGTAATCATTATAAAGCACATATGCACATATATCAACACACGTGAGCCATGAATAGGTATAAACATTTAATGTACAATTTAGCATGTCATGAGCTGAATATCACATATACAGGATTTAGACTTAATCATTGTACTAAGACATAATGCACCAAATAATAATAGCAAGCCTATCATATGCGATAATCTTTCATGATGAACTGTCATGTTATATGCGAAACCTGCAAATAGGCACACCTAGATATACTGCTGCAGTTATGCTAAAGATACAACTTCTTAAGTTTATAGGCATAGAGCATGAAGGCATGTGAACATATTTCAAGTCTTAATAATCACTAGTCCTATGGAATCACACAACACATATACGTATTATTCAACATGTTAAACTAGTGCATAATTAACAAATAAATTCACGTACTCAACATTGTGGCATAACCAAACAATTGTCATATAAATCCACGAAGGTCATAAATCATATAACAATTACTCGAACTAATAAAAGATCGATTTTCGATGAAAAGATCTTCATGTAAGCAATTAGGAGAAAGGTTCTTGCTTCTTATGGGGTAAATAAACTTTGGGGAGACAATAGAATTAGGAGGTTTATTTTTCACATCATGATTAATGATGGATAATCACATAACAAGTATTTGCATAAATACTAACATTTAGCACATACGGAATATTTCACCGGATTTCATAGACGAGTACTTTATGTCTAATTCGTACGCCATGAATACACGAGGTGTTATACGAGATTGTTCATAGCATACTAAGTATATAAGTATTGGCACGTATATGCAGATTGCTTGCAATTAATAATATTGTATATATGCATAGTGGGATGCCTTTTAACATACAGTTTTGTGTAACATGCTTTATATATACATGAATGTGTGTAAGTATGTATTTTAACACAAACATGCGAGTTATCTGATTTGACACACAATACATACACCATGAAAATATAAATCTCCACCTACAATTTGAACATGCAATTCACATACAAATATTCTTTAATAATTACGAGTAAAATAACCTAGGTTCATAAATACTAAAAGATTTATCTTTGAGAAATCTTGACAGAATTTGATCACACAAGCAATTACGAAAATCAGTTTTATCTCGAGGTAAATAAATTTTAGGTAGGCATAAATCTTACCTCTAGAAGCCTAGAATACCTAAACAACTTAGAATTGAAGAGCATTGATTGCTAATTCCTGAATCAATTGATGACTTGATGATGAGGTTAAAGTTTTTAATTATTTAGGTAAGATAGGAGTGGCAACAGAGCGATTATGCGAGGAGGAAATATAGAATTAGGGTTACCTCAGGATATGTGTGTATATATATAAGAGTAATGTAATTTGTACGAAATAATATTTTAGGGTTAGGGTATGCTAAGTGTAAATTTGTAGATACATATAGGATTAACATAGCTAGGGTACATATGTATTATTTAGGATTAGGCAAAGTGATTAGGGTTAGGATATAATAATAATAATAATATATATATAATAATAATAATAATAATAATAATAATAATATTAATAATAATATGCGTGTAAGTGTAGCATACGAATATAATTGGGATTACTACATACTTTAGGAACGTATATATATATATATATATATATATATATATATATATATATATATATATATATATATATATATATATATATATACCTATTCATGTATAAATGTTGTTCAGAGGGTTCTTATCTTAATGATCAAGAGTATTAGACAATGCATTGGAAGCTTGTGGTCCACCATGCGACATGGACCAAGGTCTAGAAGGATAGTTTTAAAATGGTTTGGGGGGTCAAGATAGATTTCTTCCAAAAATATTTTTGAAGTGACCACTTGGTTTAGGTTTCATAGATTTCTCCCAGTTTCTCTTAGGTTGTCTTCTGGGTCAAAACATGGTACATATATGTATAACTATGTACTGTATATTAGAAAAAACTACGAGTATAGTATTGGGCCCAACATGTAATAGGGTTTATGACGGTATTAGGTAATAGAGTTAGGGGACAAGGATTACTACGTACCGTACATATATATGCTCCTATGTACCTATGCATTTATCTATTAATTATATATATATAATTAGGAAATAATCCAACCTTCATTTTCAAGTATAGATTGTTATTCACATATTAAACACATAAGAATTATCAAGGAAGACATACAAGCGCACAATGGATCAATAAAATGAGAAGTCAAGAAATCATCACATCGTACCAGTGGGCACGCGGTGGGCGGTCGACCGCCTGCCAGGGTCCCACTGGAACGTGACTTTGAAGAAGGAATCACTTCGGGAAAAGTCCCAAGGATGCACAAATTCAAGTCCAAATGATTCCACACTCATATGAACAACAAAAGGGACTTGAATACATGGTAAACATCAAGGAATAACATTATTATGATATCAACAAGGAACACAAAAGACTTAAACGAAAGTTCAAGACATCATAAGGATCACACATCACATTCCTCCCCTCCTAAAGAATAAATCTACGTTCCCACAACTTTCACGCAAACTGATGCAAGTACTTATCAAGCTATAAGTAAGTTAACTATCAAAATAATCGAACAATCACAATTAAGAAAAGTGAGCAATTATCGGTCAAATAAAGTCGTCACAATTGCAAGTTCCAAAATATTCCATCAAATAACAAATATCCAAGTAATGCATATTGACCAAATAATTAGGCAATAATATGCAAGTCCTTAGCCGATATATGAATGAATTAATTAGGAAGATAACCCAACTTTCATGCTTAAGCAAATAACCAAGTCCAGCATTTATTAAGAAACAGAATCAATAGCATGTTAAGGTAAATCATTAATAATCAAAGAATGATATGTGACAAAGCATGGAAAAGTATGCAAGGATATCACAACTTTGGAGCAAGCGTTTGAAACAAGCAACAAGTATAGGGAACTTAACAGAAAGCAATAAATAAACTCACAGTCTCACCGCGTGTCCTAAGATTCTTATATCCTAAGAACTTAAACACCTAGAGTTCAAGCTTAATGCCTTAAACTCTTGTCTTAAGGGCCTTATCCTAGGCTTGAACTTAGGCTTTGATACCAACTGTGACACCCCTAAATTTTAAAATATTTAAAACTTATAAAATAAAGGCCAATCTAATATTAAATCCCAAACAGAGCATAAAGGAAACATACTAGTCGGGGTGCTATGCTACATCTAGGTTTGAGAACCTAGATGCACATGCTAAACTAACCAAACAAGGCATGAACTATGACTAATATCCACAATACAATTCAAGGCTCACAAGCCATCTAACTACCAGTAAGCTAAATCCACAAGTCCATCTAACGCGCTCTGAAGCTACTGATCTGTACCTAGAAAAACATACGGTGTAACAACTGTCAGCGAATAATGCTAGTAACCCACTCCAACGTGTTAAGTACAATATAGGTAGATATAAGGAAATCATTTTGAAACAGGAATACATATATAACCTATGAGACTCTTATTTAAATCCAAGATCAAGACTCAAGACACGATAATAGACTCGACAATATAAACATAAAGGCTAGCATGCTTCCTAAGAGTACGATACAAGACATAATTGACGAATAAGTTCATAAGTAGCAAATAGAGACAACAAGGGCATTCAAAGACAATCAATTAACAAGTAATCATCAAAGCACACAATCCATCTTCAAACCTTATACCAAGTTCCAACCTTGTGGCTCCCCTCCGTCCTTATATCAGTTCCAACCTATACCTCCAGTACACCCGTATATCGCCTCCCTTATTCCTCCGGGCAACTACATGCCCCCACCGACAAACCACCTATCAACCACCAACATATCAAGATAGGGCCGCAGTGCCATTCGGATGATCAGTACCTCTAGTACCAATACCAAGGGGTCAGCGCATATAGCCCTGACATGACACCGCAACACTTATAACCTGACCCATGCTCAACGGCAAGCTAGTCGAAGGTCGGTTTGTGCCTTTAGCACAGTAACCGCTAGGCATGTACCTTTAGAACAATGACCAGGCACTCGTTGTGCCAACCACCACTAATTCATTTCCACCAATCACAATCTCAACATCATTACCATCTGTCACACCGGTCATTGCGCAATGACCACGATACTCATCATCATTCAATGAGTCAAAACATAATCAATCAATAGCAATCAAGACATAACAATAACGACACGTACTACACATGAATTACCAGAACGGTATTCAAAACATCAAACGAGACTCATACATGACAAACGGTGTACTACGGGACATAACGAAACACGAGGAAACAATAAACGTGGAAAAACACCACGACCCACATCAACTTTCCAGCGGGTTGGTGGCGGGTGGAGGACCACTCGGCAGCCACCCGCCGGCGGCCAGCCACTATTCCAACGGGTGGCCGGCGGGCAGATCACTGCCCGCTGGAACAGTATTCCCGGGCAGCGGGTAAGTGGTGGGCGGTCATCCCCCCACCTACCCCCCAATGGTACATAGACAACTTTAGGATTTGTACTTTGTTATGTATGTAACACCCCCAAATTTTAAGTATAGAAACTAAAGATTAAAAGGAAAATATTTCTGAAAATATGCGGAAGCTAAACCAACAACACGAGGTGTTATGCCACACTTGGGTTATTCTAACCCAAATGCACAGGCTACAAAGTTTCTATCTACAATCCAAATGCAAGGTTGAATAATCCAATTACAACTAACTATAAAACAGTCTAGGTTCTAATCCATTCAACTATACCATAAGCAATTCTCGGGGTACAAATTCTATTACAAGGCATACGAACTCTACACCGCGCTCTCAAAGCAAGCCACTAATTTCATCTCCTGAAAACAAAAGATTTAGGAAAAACACAAACAACAGAATTAGCATAAAATGCTAAGTAAGCTCTACTCCGCCCTGTAAAATAAATACATTTATAATTCGAAAATAGTAATACTTTGTAAATAAATTTTGAGACTTGAATAGATCACCATTTAGAAAACATTCAGTCAAGTGAATATATAGGTACATAACTACAGTAAAAATATTCTTGACTCGCACCCAAAAATAGATATTATATCCTTTCTCAAAATAGTTTTTCCCAAAAGTAGGTTAGGCACCAACGCCATACACACTCTAGTCAGAAAAATACTACATTTCATATAAGTTAATAAAGATCCAAAATAATAATACTTAGCACTTCCCAAAATTATATAACTAATACATAGTCATTCTTTCTCACTTTCAAAATAAACATAAGTATGGAGAGTTCAAAGTAAGCTTTCTCACATAATACTTTCCAATATAATAATCATTTGTATAAACCATCATCTCTCATAAGCATTTCCAAGATATACATAATAGATATGGAGGAATTCATAGCAACATATAGTTTACTCATCAAGTGCCCATCTCAAGACATAGATATTCTCAAATAATAATTTTTACTATAGACTTTCTCATAAGCCTCTCATAAACATATATATACATATATACACATATATATATATATATATATATATATATATATATATATATATATATATATATATCAATAATCATAAGTAGGGAGAAATTCAAATCATATTTCTCAAATCATTTTTCCAAGTATCACATATACATATGGAGGAATATCATAACCATCACTCACGAGATTTCACATATCCATAATCTCATATATATAAGGTGAGAGGGACGAAGGGTCTTAGATCAACTAAGCCCTAGTGACACGGCAATCCACCCTACCGGCCACTCCACAAGTTTGTCACTTTCGTGGGATAAAGGGCTAAAACCTTAAGTGTGCACACCCTCTAATGGGCTTCCCCCACCCAAAAGAGTAGTAACTAGTCCAAGTAGCCCTGGATGTTTTCTACTAGGCTACTCCACATATAATCAGTATCTAGGATGTTATCTACCAAATATAATCTCATAAAAAATAGGGCCAGAACCCACATAGGACCAAAGTCCACCATTCAACAACCATCCATCATATCCACATATCCTCCAAAAATAGATACATTTTATATATCATCCAAAAATAAGAATAGTTATCCAAAAATAGATTTTCGCAAACATTCTCATTTGCCCGTAGACTATTTAAATCATTGCTTTCAAGTAGCATGAGTATATATAACCCATCAATATCCATACTTTCGAAATTAGTTTTCAAGTCCTTAGTAGATCCAAAGCGAAGAACCTTATTAGGAAGATGCACACCATTCGAGTGCAATAGCCACAGTTCAAAATATAAATCTAAATTAATCACAATCAACTTTCAAATAACCGAATCAACATAGTCAAACAATCTTAAGGAACTCACATCTCACATCGATTTCTTAAGAAGTCCACATACTTAAAGTTTCAAACTTAGGCTTCCATTTCCAAGAATTCGAAACTTAAGATCCTATAGTCATGCTCCTACATCTTAGGGTCAAATTAGGCTCTTAAAGTCCAACTCTTAACGATCTAGAACTCTAACCTAGGGCTCTGATACCAACTGTAACACCCCCAAATTTTAAGTACAGAAACTAAAGATTAAAAGGAAAATATTTCTGAAAATATGCGGAAGCTAAACCAACAACACGAGGTGTTATGCCACACTTGGGTTATTCTAACCCAAATGCACAGGCTACAAAGTTTCTATCTACAATCCAAATACAAGGTTGAATAATCCAATTACAACTAACTATAAAACAATCTAGGTTCTAATCCATTCAACTATACCATAAGCAATTCTCGGGGTACAAATTCTATTACAAGGCATACGAACTCTACACCGTGCTCTCAAAGCAAGCCACTAATTTCATCTCCTGAAAACAAAAGATTTAGGAAATACACAAACAACAGAATTAGCATAAAATGCTAAGTAAGCTCTACTCCGCCCTGTAAAATAAATACATTTATAATTCGAAAATAGTTATACTTTGTAAATAAATTTTGAGACTTGAATAGATCACCATTTAGAAAACATTCAGTCAAGTGAATATATAGGTACATACCTATAGTAAAAATAATCTTGACTCGCACCCAAAAATAGATATTATATCCTTTCTCAACATAGTTTTTCCCAAAAGTAGGTTAGGCACCAACGCCATACACACTCTCGTCAGGAAAATACTACATTTCATACAAGTTAATAGAGATCCAAAATAATAATACTTAGCACTTCCCAAAATGGTATAACTAATACATAGTCATTCTTTCTCACTTTCAAAATAAACATAAGTATAGAGAGTTCAAAGTAAGCTTCTCACATAATACTTTACAATATAATAATCATTTGTATAAACCATCATGTTGGTCCCGAAAGGGTGGCGAGAAGTCTAGAGTGGGGGGGGGGGGGGGGGGGTGAATAGACTTCTCTAACTTTTCAAACTTTCTTCAAAAATTTACAAGGCAAATAACACTTTGATAATTTCAACTCTAAGTAACAAGCATCAACAAGATAAACAACTTAGAGCGTGTAGCGGAATAGGTAGCAGTAAAGTGTTATGCTTATAAGTGCAGTGCTCAAAGAGATATTCTAAACATGCAACACGTTAGAAACATTTGATATGGTTCAAGGATGATGTACGTAAAGTTTGGCTTGCATGCAAACGTGGGAACTATCAAACCCAGACAGATAAAGATATGCGATAAGTCGTAATCGGGTTAGTTCGCAGTTAGAATAAGCATGCACAAAATAAATGAGCAGTAAGTAAATAGAGAGAGAGATTTATAGTGGTTCAGAGGAGGTGTAATCCTCCTAGTCCACTCTTCTCCTTTCACTTCAAGGAGGAAATTCACTATTCTTCGATCATCCAGATACAATAGTGAATAAGTGTCCACGGACACTTCTCCGAGTGCTTCGCACAAAGCTACACTCCTCCAAGGTTTTTCGCAAGCTCCTCTTGTTACTCCGCCTTCCCGAGTACTTCGGACCAAGCTGTACTCCTACACCACGAGAACTGCGCACAAAGCTACGTCCTCCAAGGGTTTTCACAAGCTCCTCTTGTTACTCTGCCCTTCACCACGAGTGTTACGCACAAAGCTACACTCAACCAGGGTTTTTCACTCTCTCTAGTTACTCCGCCCTCTTTCTACGCTCAGTAGAGAATATTACAAAGAAATAAAATTTCTCTCTCACTCAGACTTGAATTTAATTCTATGAAGCTCTGTTTCCCCCTTTTTCGGCAAAAAAAAAAAAAAATAGCTTGTATCTTTTGCTTGTATGTTTTAGCCGTTGTTCAAGTTATTGAACTGCTCAATCTCTTGGGGTTTTTCTTGCTTAACTGCTCTCTTCTACTTGTCTTCAAGTCTGCTTGGACAATTTATAGCTAGTAAAAGCTATTTGCCCGTTGATCAACTTTCGATCTCGATCGTCCATTTGAATTGTAGTTGATCAAAAGATATTGTCAACTTGATCTGAAATATTAGGTAGATGTCTTTTCTCCTTTTGTCAGATGATTTGAATAATTTGCCCGTTGCCGTTTCTTGAATTTTGTAGCCTCCAGATTTTGAATAAATTCGGCGCGGCAATCTTTGACATTTCTGGTCCTTCATATATACTCTGACATGTCAAGTTGATCAAATAATTTATCTGCTGATTCTTGCTTGAGTATAAAATAATTTCTCCGCGAATCAGCCTTCTTTGAGCGTCTCCGGTTCCACCGTAAAAACTTGATGTTCAGATTAAAATATATCAGTTATTTTGTCCTTCATGATCCTTGTAAAATAATATACTGGAACCTCTGTAAAAACTTCACAGTTGTTCATGGTGAGATGCTCTGTTTCGAATTTCTAGCTTGGTTCACCATACTTGGTGTGTTTTTCCATATGGTGCATGGCTTTTGTGAGACTTGAGCATTTCACTTAGTCTCCATATTCTTAGCTAGTCTCCAATACACTCAGGCTAGTCTCTCATACGGTTTGGTATACTTTGAGCTAGTCTCCCATACGGTATACGGTCCAATATACTTGACCTTGAGCTAGTTTCCCATACGGTCAGAGCTAGCATACGGTCCAAGCTAGTCTCTCATACGGTCCAAGCTAGTCTCTCATACGGTCCAAGCTAGTCTCCCAAGCTTAAAAATGCTTCACTTGAGATTCAAACTTAGGATCGTTTAGCATAGCTCACACGCATTTCTTCCAACTCCTCTAGCATGGTTCTTGGTGACTTATCTGCATCATAATTGTGTTAAGCTATAATCCCGCTTAACATCTAAAATCAACATGTGATTTTCCAGACTTGTACATGGGTTGCATGATATGGGTGCACCATACTCCGTAGACTCAAACTGACTCAAATAGAATAAAAATGGGGACTACTTGATTTTTCAAAAATACATTTGGCTCATCAAAATTTACAATATATTCCTAACAATTTCCCCCTTTTTGATGATGCCGAACCTTATACCCTAGTCATTTTGGCTTTGTCAATTTTGAAAAATAATTTCTTTTATTCGATTTTATTTCGACTAGCCAATTGACGGGTTTGACAAAAATTGAGACCTAGAGATTTTAAATTTTGGACGGTCCTAAACGTATATTGAGACTATAACGCGGGGTTGCGTATTGATTTTTATCTTTTAATTTTTCTTCCCCCTTTCAATTTTATTTTCTCAATTATACGCATCACATGCAATTACTAAGTCCAATTTTAAAATCTTGTGACATAAAAACACAAAATAAATTAACTAGGACTTACTTCATATGGTAGGAAATATTGTCATCATGCAATTTCAACTCATTTTAGCTAGCATATATAAGATGTCGAATGAAATGTGCTAGCTAAAATAAATTATACACCAAAAATTGATTTGTCAATCAAACTTGTTACCTCCCTTTCAACTTGGCATTGATGAAGTCTCTCAACTTCTTGAAATCCTTCTCGAGGTCCTTGTGTTGATACGGTGCGGCAACTTGTCCGGTGATGTAGTTGCCATAAGCCTCTCTTATATTATCTCCTTTCAACACTCCGGCTTCATGCCAAAAGATGCATTCGTCAAGTGTTCGGCCATCACTCATTTGGTCATTCCGGTGTCCGAACTCCGTTTGAAGCTCTTGCAATTTTTGTATCCTTGTTGCAATTGGCTTCGGCATTGGAGCAACCGGCATCGGTGGCAACACTCCTAGAGATGTAGAACTTGGGCTCGGACAAGTTCCTCTAAGGTAATCAATCATACTTACACGGCTTGGAGCTCTTGGTGGTGTTGGTCGAATTAGTTTAACCATTGGTTCTCTTGGAGCTCTTGGTTGTGTGTACGCATAAGCTTGTGGCACAAAATGACGTGCCAATCCTTCCCCCTTTTCGGCAGCATCTATGAATCGTTGAAAGCTCTTGGTGGAAGAATCTTGCATGTCACGCACTCCCTCTAGAAGATCCATGTGAATACGCGATTGAGTTAGTAAACCTTGCACTTGTTGTTCCAAAAGTTTGAGCCTCGACGTAGTATCGGACCCATGCTTTCCCATTTCATTGAACAACTTCATCACATCTTTCTTCAATTCATCTTTGGCCGTGTCAATTTCGGTTTTTAATAGGCCTTGCCAATTAAACAATTGTTGAGCACGATCCACTATCTCCTTGTGATAATCATCAAGTTTTTTGTCCATTGCCTCCATCTTTGTTCTCAATCCACCCGTAGATTCTTGTACAATGGCCTTAACATCTCCAACAATATCGTCTCTTAAGGCTTGAGTATTGATCAAGGGTTCATGTTGCACGGGTGGGGTTGGAATTGGCAAAGGGTGTGCAAAATCATCTCTTGGTGTGGTGATCATTGTATCAACAAGGTTGGGTTCGGCTTCCTCGGTGTTGTAGCAAAGAAGCAATGTTGATCTATTTCTTGGATGATCTTGGTCATAAAACTCATAGGAAGATGGCAAATTAGGCAAATTCCTTGTTTCATCCAAGTTCAAAGAAACCCCTTGACTTGGTGCATTTCCTTCTTCACGAATAGACTCCGCAACCTCCGTTACGGGATGTGGAAAGTAAGATTCAAAGCTCAAATTTTCATTCAAATTTTCATCTCCAAAATTTGCAGGATATGGATCAAATGCCATGATCTCTACACCATCATTTCTCGCCAAAGATCCCTCTCCGGGTCTTCTTCGGGTATCTTCTAAAGACATAGCGGTGGCACGGCGAATATCATTTGAATCAAACTCTCCTAAAGGCTCTTCGGTTGTGGCTTCAACCATCACTCCCTTTTCGGTTCTCTTCTTCCTAGCAAGCTTAGTCAAAAAGTGAGATTTAATCACCGAAAGTCGGGTAGCTCTAGCAAGATCCCGTGTGCCTAGCCAGTTCAACACCATTTCTTCCATTTTCATGGTATTCGGCCCTATTGATTCGGCTAGCAAGCTGTGATCCCCTAATCTCCATGCTCTCCATTCTAGTGCTCTTTTATACTCCTCCAAAAGTGCACTATCCGCCCCAATTGTTGATATTTCATCATCACTTCCAACTTCAACTTGATCATTCACAACATCATCCACTTCAACTCTATTTTCCTCAACAAACCCGTGGCTCTCAAGGATAATTGGGTTCGGGTTTTGAGTGGTTAAGGGTCTTGAGATTGGGTGGCTATTTTGCTCTTCATTTGATCGAACGACATGGGTGTTTGAACCTTCATGACTTGGCTCTCGGATATATTGTTCAAGGTTTTGGAAGGGGTTGGACAATTTTCTTTTTCGGGTGGGTTTTGGTAGGCTTGTGGGTAAGGTAGGATTTTTAGGTTCATTGGAGTTGGGTGGCCGAAAGAGGTAGCTATGGTTTGTAATATGCTTGGCTTTGGTAAGGGTGACATTCTTGGTTCTCAAAATCTCACCAACGGCAAATCCGTAACCGATCTCCTGTTGAAACCATCCATCCACCAAAGGTTTCGCCTTCCTTATAGACTCACACAACCTTCCAATCATAAAGGCACTCCAATCCACACAAATATTGTTCAAGATAATATCCATAATCAACAATTTTTCTTTTGACAACTTGTCACGGCAATGATACCGGGATTCTACACATTTATGAACAATATCCAATAACAATCCATAATCCTTCTTCAAATCTCTTTTGTTACCATTAACCTTCGGAGATAGCGGTGCGTTTGCATCGCGTACCTCGGCCCAAATGGCATTGACATCATGCACATGATTTTCTACCCTCAAATTCGATTCAACAAGATTAAACATCCTCCGAAAATCATCGAGATTAATTTCTACATCAACACCTTTGATCATAGAAATAATTGAGCCATTTTCTATTCTAGCATTCATGTATAATTTGGTCACCTCATCTTTATAGAAACCATCATATCTAAAAGTGCAAAAATTTAACAACCCACAAGATTCTAGAGAGTTGATAATTTTTACCCCAATAGATTTGTCCTCCACTTGCTTATTGAAGTCGGTGACATCTAGAATCATCCCGCTTAGTACACGGCTAGATTTCCTTGTTCCTCCGGTTGTGAATGACTCCATCTCCACTTTATTAATCTCCATTTGAGTAGAAAAAAGAATTTAGAAATTTTTTGGGTGCAAGATTGGGTGTTTCGGCAGTGAGGTCCGAAAGAAGGATAGAAGGGATGGGTTTTTGGATTGTGAGGTTATTTGGGTAGGATTTTGGGTTTGGGTGATGGGTTTTAGTGTGTAGAAGATTTTTGTGTAGAGAAATTAGAGTGGGTGTTTGAGTGTTGGGAGATTCTTGGCTTTTTCTTGTGCTATGTTTCCGGCCGGCGAGAGAGAGGAGGAGGAAGAAGACTTTGAGTTCTTCTAGATTTCCAATTCTACCCGTTAGAATTGAGGGAGAAGGGTGAGAAATTACTCCTTTGCCCTCTAGTGGGTAGAGAGAGAGTATTGATCTCCTTGAGGATAAATTAGACCTTCCACATGATTTAAATTTGCCAGCTCAGATTTTTATACTCCATTTGTGAGTACATGGCGCCAAAAATTGTGCTTCAAATAACCACCAACCTGGAGCAAATCAGATAAAAAAAATCTCGAAAATAATCTGTTAGATCAATAAATACACTCCAGATAAATATTATTATTTCAATTTCATATTTCAATAAAGCTGATTTTCTGAAAAGAAACCTGATAAAAATAAGTTGATCAGACAGATACCTAATATTTGAAAAGAATTTCAAGTTCCCAAAACAATTAAATCTTTTGACTTTCTAAAATTCGGCCTAACTTGTTTGACTTTTGAATCTCCAAAAAAAATGTGCAAGCACTCATCAGAATACATCTTTTCTTCTCATATAAACCCAATAGGCATGCAAATATCTAAATTTCCCTTAAATATATTCAATTTCATCAAAATTAACCCAATTAAAAAAAAAATTGTTCCCCCTAAATTGCATACTAATTTCAAATTAATCTAATTAAACACATTTAGCAAACAAATTACACAAATCAATTATGCTAAAACGTGACAAATTAAATAGACATACGTATCACATAAATAAATCGCAAATTTAGGTACGCAGATTTCGTAAGACAAAATTATAACACATAAATTTTACGAAAACATGTACACAAATAAACATATATTATACGTACATACCAATTCAAATTAAAACACATAGATCACATAGATTACATGCAATACACACAGTACGTATCAAAAATTAACAAAAATTAAGAGTTAAGGAATTGCTTAGCTCATTTCGATCATTCCCATTTCATGCCTTAGAGTTGCAAAACGAGATTCACACAACGGCTTTGTGAGAATGTCGGCAATTTGATTCTCCGTGGGAACATGATCGATTTTCAAATATTTCTTTTCGACGTGGTCTCGGATAAAATGGTGTCGAATGTCAATATGCTTGGTTCGCGAATGAAGCACCGGATTTTGGGTTATGGCGATTGCACTTGTATTATCGCATAAGATGCTAACATTTTCGCACTTAATCCCATAGTCCAATAATTGTTGCTTCATCCACAAGATTTGTGCACAACAACTCCCAGCTGCAATATATTCGGCTTCGGCAGTGCTCGTAGCTATGGAGTTTTGCTTTTTGCTGAACCAAGAGACCAATCTTCCCCCCTAAGAACTGGCATGTCCCTGAGGTACTTTTTTGGTCTATTTTACAACCTGCAAAATCTGCATCTGAATAACTAGTTAGTGTAAAATCTCCTTCTTTGGGATACCATAATCCCACATTGATTGTTCCTTTGAGATATCGAATTATCTCTTGGTTGCAATCATATGACTCTCTTTGGCTTTGATTGGAATCTTGCACATACGCCAACCGAGTAGGATATGTCCGGTCTGCTTGCGGTTAAGTATAGTAACGATCCAATCATCCTCGATACATCGTTTGATCGACGTCTTTTCCTTCATCACCTTTATCCAATTTTTGAGATGTACTCATGGGAATTTTGACTGAGGATTTTCCATCTATGCCAAATTTCTTGATAAGATCTCTTGTGTACTTGTCTTGATTTATGAAAATTCCTTCTTCAAGTTGCTTGACTTGCAGTCCCAAAAAGTAATTTAATTCTCCCATCATACTCATCTCAAACCTGCTCTGCATGAGCTTAGAAAATTTCTCACATAAAGATTTATCAGTACTTCCATAGATAATATCATCAACATAAATTTGTACTAATAAAATGTGATTATTTTCTTGAATTCTAAAGAGGGTTTTGTCGACTAGACCTTTGGTGAATCCACAACTAATTAAGAACATTGACAAGGTGTCGTACCAAGCTCGCGGAGCTTGTTTTAACCCATACAATGCCTTCTTTAATTTGTAGACTTGATCACCAACGTCTTTTACCTCAAAACTAGGTGGTTGTTCGACGTAAACTTCTTCTTCAAGTAAGCCATTAAGAAATGCGCTCTTACGTCCATTTGATATACCACGAAAATCTTGTGCGCTGCATATTCTAGGAATATCCGGATTGCCTTCGAGTCGTGCGACGGGGTGCGAATGTCTCATCAAAATCAATTCCTTCTTCTTGTGAATATCCCTTCGCGACTAATCTTGCTTTATTCCTAACAATGACGCCGTCTTCGTTTGCTTGTTCCTAAAGACCCATTTAGTGCCAATTACATTTTGGTGCGTTGGTCTTGGACAAGTTTCCATACGTCGTTGCGCTTGAATTGATCTAATTCCTCTTGCATGGCATCTATCCAACTTGGATCGGCTAAAGCTTCATCAATTTCTTTTGGTTCCAGTTGTGATAGAAAGCATGAGAACATTGCATCTTGTTGTTGGTTCCTAGTAGATGATCGCGGTCTTCACTCCATCACTTGGATCTCCAATGACTAAGTCATGTGTGTGACTTCTTAGCCATTTTCGATTTGGTTGGAATTTTGTTGGATTCTCAGAGTTTCCTTCTTGATGTGATTCCACTTGTTGTGTATTAATGACGGTTGCATCTTCGGGTTCAACTACTGGAATTTCTTCTTGTGCAATTTCAGTTGTGCGTGATATTTCGGGTATCACATTTGATATTGCCTCAATTTGGTGATCACCCATATCACTTGATTCTTCTACTTCCTGCAACACATTGTCTTCGAACAAATCATTAGATTTAATTAAATCACGATTACCTTCACCATTTTTGCCGTTATTGTCGTGATTTTCATCGAACACAACGTGAATCGATTCTTCTACCACCATTGTTGATTTGTTGAATATTGTATATGCCTTGCTGGTAGATGAATATCCCAAGAATATTCCTTCGTCCGCTCGCTCGTCAAAAGTCTTTAATTGAGACTTTCCATTAACAAGTACAAAACATTTACAACCAAATGTATGAAAATAGGTGAGATTGGGTTTTCTCCCTTTCCATAATTCATAAGGTGTTTTGTTATAAGACTTGTGGATTAGACTGCGATTTTGAGTATAGCACGCCGTGTTAATTGCTTCTGCCCAAAAATTTTTGGTAGTCCGGCGG